>NW_026889803.1:37445000-37775000 GCF_033153115.1 Saccostrea echinata
TCAAATTAGTCACACTTTGAAAATTATTGTCTCTTTTTGCTAGCATTTTTACATCAGTCTTTTATGTTTTACAAAAGAATAATTTGAATTTATATATATTTTTTTTATATTAGGGTGACGCAAATTATTCCGTTTATAATGGTGCAGCGGTCAAAATTACCCCGTGCGTGGTCGAAGTTACCCACACACATATCTTGTAAATCGAACGCATTTATTTCTTATAATGACAAATAATACATATAAAAACAATGTAATCTGAAAAATAAAAGGTTTTCCGAAGGGAAAAAATCCAGTAAAAGCTGTAGCATAACAGATTATGACATACTTGAACAAATCTTCAGTACAAAATAATATCGGTCGAAACTACACCATCCTACCCTAATAGACATAAATATTTGAGAGTGAGAAAGCCTTGAATTTATCATTCATTGTAAAAAATTACGACGTTTCCGAGGCATTTTCATTGTATTTGGAGGGTGTTGCTAAAACGCGGAACGGAAAACGGAACTGAACGGAAAATCTTATATCAAATTAATTACTTCACGCATATATAAATCAGACAGGAACCAGTATTCTTTATCATACAGTTTATATCTCATTAAAAAAATAACATAACAATGTAATTTATTCATGAAACCCCCTCCCCCTCTAAAAACTACAAGCGGTGGTCAATTTAATACATACACTGTATTAGATACACAGCCCAAGTATCTATCTGAACGCCTCATTCATTACTCGTCCAAATCTGATTTTTAAAGCTTATTCAATAAAGACAAAACTCTCTTTATTTGACCATTTATTATGAAACAGGCAATAGTGTTTTAAAACGGGGGGGGGGGGGGAGAAAGAGAATAATCATGTACGCATTTGTGTTCTATATAGACAATGATCACTGGCATTAAAGAAAGAATAGATGATACGCTTATTACAACTATAGACATGTACGGATCTAGAGGGGGTTCGAAAACACGGACCCCTGTGAAGTTGATGAGAAAAGTACACATAAAACGCTTTTTTTGACTGTTGCCCGCGTGGCGCAGTGGTTAGAGACTTCGCTCTAAAGTCGCGAAGTAAGGAGTTGATCCTAACGTCGCGGGTTCGAATCCCACTGTGGGACGTGGGGACCGGTCCTTCGGTGAGACCGTATAAACCGAGGTCCCGTGTCGCAATAGGTGCTGGCACGAAAAAGATCCCTCACTGCTCAATGGCCCTAAGTGCCGAGTATAGGTCAAAATTTGTAGTTCTCCACCGGCAAGTGGTGGCGTCTCCATATGAGTGAAAAATTCTCGAGAGGGACGTTAAACAATAAACAAACTTTTTTTACTGGGGTGTAACACCCCCCCCCCCCCCGAAGAATATCCTGGATCTAGCTGCGCTATCCGCCGTCAGGCACTTAAAGCGAGGACAACGTAGGCTACATCTATGCATCATTCCCCCTCTCTACCAAATAATATATAAATTACGAAAGTGCATTTTCTGGAAATGTGTGATTTCTCCATCATAACAATTTTAATGTTATTCTGTGCAATCATTATTACACTTATTCATCACGTGTACCATAGGAAAAATTGGAGTACAAGTACCTGTGGAAATTTCTGTTTGATACCCCCCCCCCAAAAAAAATGAAATTGCTTTCTACGGGCTTGACCACAGTTACTTGTGGACTAGACCCCCCCCCCCCCTGATATTCAACCTCGGGGCTTAATGTTGTACATTTTTCCACATATTATACTTTTTGCACTTATTCATCATGTGTACCATATGAAAAAATCGTAAAAACCCCAAAATAATCGTTCCACACAAAAAAATGCCTCACTATTATAGTTAAAAAATTGATTTTTCATATTTCTTGATGAAATCAACTTAACAAAAATCAACACAAAATCAATACGGAATTACATATAACTTGAATTTGTCATTTGAATTTATCGTAAAGCAGAAAATCTGTTCTGCGGGCTTCAAGGCCAGCTCAGAAACCTAAAGATGTCCTCATTTTCCAAGTCCAGTGCAGAACGTAAAATAAATGAAATGAATCACACGATCACTGGGATGAACTCAAAAAAAGAAGACTCTTGAGGAAAAAATATTTTGATTCGACTTATAGACTGAAATAAACTGATATTCTCTTTTTGCCACTCTTTCCTGGTGCCCTGGGACTCTGAATGTAGGATCAGCTTTTTTCACAGGTCCTTTGTTGTACGGATTGTACGGGGGGGGGGGGGGCAGACTTTTCTGAAAATAGTCTTTTGCTGTATAGTTTTAATATGTAAATTTTGATTTAGTTGCTGCTTGTCCCTTCCGCACTCTTTGTTCCTCTACGGTCATACATAGGCAAATCCCAGCAAAAATGTAATGACCCCCCCCCCTTCAACACACACATTTTTTTTTAGTTTTTGAAAATGTGTATTGAGATAGAACTTAAGATTGGAAAACATTTTCTGTATATCTCTACATCGAAAAATATAAAACAAATACTTTTTTTTTATATTTCCTTATGAACACAACATTCTAGTAGATAATTATGCATAACTAATTAAATACTGAATTAAATATCTATCTTTGCAGACAATATGTTCTGTGTTATAGAACATGATGTGAAAGCGTATCGTAATGCATCTTGTAATCCTTTGGATTTTCAGATTTAAGGCCAGTGCGAAAACCCAAAGACGCCGACATTTTTTTTATGCTGCTGTAAACGAAGATCCGGGGCATACACAGTTTTTGTCCTGTCCGATGGTCTATTTGTCTGTTAGCCTGTGTTAGCCTGTTTGTCCTCAAAAATTCAACTTTGCCCATAAAATTTGACTGGTTGGAACTATTGCTTTCATATTTCTAATGTGTATTCCTTGTAACAATGACTTTCTTCAGGTACCAACATATTTGACCTCTTGAACTTGGAGTCTGATCCTCTTTTACAAAATTTTACCAAACTATAACCTTGGCCAAAACTTTTGAACAGTTGGTGCTATGGCTTTTATTCTTCACTTCTATATCCCTTGTGATAAGTCTCCTCCTTGTGTACAAATATGTTTGACCTTGACCTTGGAGTTTGACCGACTTTTAAACAACTTTAGCCTTGACAATAAATTTTGAATGGCTAGTACTAGGGCTTTCATGTTTCGTAGGTGTATTTCTTGTGACAAGGCCTGCCATTGTATACCAACAATTTTGACCATTTTACCTTAACCTTTGAGTATGTCCTACGTTTGAAAAACTTTAACCTTGGTTTTAACTTTTGAACAGTTGGTGCTAAGGCTTTTTTTATACCACATGTGTATTCCTTGTAACAATTAAGACCTTCCCTCGTGTAAAAACGATTATGACCCCTTGACCTTCGGGTTTGACCTTTTAAAGAAATTAACCTTGGCCATAACTTTTAAACTGTTGCTTCTTTGGCTTTCATATATATTTCACTGTATATTCTCTGTTCCAGACCTTTCTTTGGGTGAAAATATTTCTTTTATCTTTTGACCTTGACCATGGTGTTTGATGTACATTTGAGAGACTTTAACTTTCGCCATAAGATGCCATATGGGGGCATCACTGTTTCAAAAACACACCTTGTTCAGTATCCAAATCGGGCATAAAACATTTACAATGAACCTTTAAAGCAGTGAGTTGAACCTAATAAATAACGACTATAGAAAGTATGATAATTTATTTCGATGTATGGCCTAAAAAACGTTTATTATGCCTCTGTGAAACTAGCTTACAAGTGAATAATCACTAGTAAAATAGAATTTGATTGACTGAGAAGGTCACATGTCCACCATGTTTTCCCTGCAACAAAACGTCGTGTTTCACGACTGTGACGTCACAATTAAACCACTGAGGAGTTAGATTGTTTATAGCGACGCTGCTAATTTCGTTCGCGCGGTAACAACAACTAAAAATTCACCAAAAATCACCTTAATTAATGGAATTGCATACAGATAGTAGATTAAACGTTCTTTGTTAAAATTTTTGCACTTTTCAAAATTCGTTTATGGAAATACAGCTAACATACGACGTCATGTGACGTCACAGTCTAGACGTTCCTAATGTCTCGTGCGGTTTGAAGAGGTGGATCTTAAAATTAAGTGAACAATGCACTCGCCCCAATAGTCGCACCGTCAACATGATTGATTGTGTCGATTTATATGTGTAAAAATGCAAAAATCACACAAACTTGTCACGTAGGAACTTACACCTGTTTTATATCGTTCTCATCAAATGCATGTTTGCTTTATTCATTGGATCTCCTTTATAATTCCTGCATTGTGCTTAATTCGATATTATAACCAATTTATTACATAATAGTGAGGGAGACATGAAGATTTCTTCGTCCATGAAAAATCATATATCCCTCGGTCGTTGCCCTCGGGGAGTATGATTTTTCTTGGGCGAAGAAATCTTCATGTTGCCCTCGGGGAATATGATTTTTTTATGGGCGAAGAAATCTTCAGGTCTCCCTCACTATCATGCAATAAATATAAAGTGAGAACTTGTCAAGTCCGAAACATACAAAAGGGTATCGCTGATATCATGCAGAGTGTAACATTGCCCTGATCAGGCCCGTAGGAAGCAAATTCAGTTTCGGGGTGGGGGGGGGGGGGCACAGCCATACATATTCTGTTGACAGTTGAGGGGGCACTACCATAAATTTCCTGACAAACAAAAACAAGGTCATCAACTACCAAAAATTCCTTGACAAAGCAAAAAAGGGGACACAAGCTATAGTATCTATGTTTACTATAGTAATCTATATATCGGCAAAATTATTGGGGGCACGCCCCCCCCCCCCCCCGTTCCTATGGCCATGTTGATTAAATTCAGGGTCACTAAGGAAAGAATGTTTTGACTGGATGAATGGTCTGAAAGAAGATTTGTTAACTTGTCAAGTCGGTAACACATAGATGGGATTTGCTTATAACCAGAGTGTGTCATGGCTTGATGCAAGGTCATTTGAACGAGTTCAAGGTCATCAACAGAGAAACAACATTCCTTGACTGTCTTTCTACTGGTGAGACATTGCAAGTTGATACCTCTTACAAGACTGCTTATAACCTTAGAATGTGGCATGACCTTGACTCAAGGTCACTTCTTCCTGTTCGCAACTCCAACGGAAGACCTACTCGTTGCTTTGCAACGAGCTCTGCTCTAGTTATTATTATTATTATTATTCCGCCCATCTAATTTTGTGCACGCGATTTCTCAAAGACTACTTGATGAAATTTAATGAAATTTGCAGGAACAATGTGTTTTAATCTGAAGTTATTTTATCCGAGAGATTTTTTGGAAAATCATTTCCGGTGCCAAGTTACCGACCACTTTCTGAATCTTAAAAGACATTTTGTCCACAACTAATCTCAAGAACGGTAAAAGATATCAATGTGAAACTTTCAGGGATTATAGATCGTGAAAAATCCTAGCCGGGACATGACCTTTCGTTCGTCGTCGGTACTCCCGGTCGTTACCGTATGCGAATTTTAAAAAATTGAATTTTCAAACTTTTTTGTTTTTCAATATTTTTCTTTGATATTAGTAGGGTTAATAGTGGCATTTCCAAAAAGGCTTAATATATAATTTGTTTAAAAATTGATAAATCCAAACTCTAGATATTCGCATTTTAAAATTTGAAGCGGGTCCAAAATGGCGGCCGTCTCCGTAAACTCCGACGAGCAGGTCGGTACTCGGAGCTCCTCGGGTGGCTGGTACCTCGCACACTAACCTCAAACGTCAACGGTGTTCTATTATTTCGGGTTTAATCCCGATTATGTCTGAATTTTCTTTCTCATTTTTTACCTTTAATTTATGTTTTCATCTTTATAAATGATGTTTTTTTTCTGCGTGAATCCTGCGCTATTTGCATTTGTTTTAAATAAATCCTGAAAAATCCTTGCATTTTTGAAGGACCCATGTTATATTTTACGGACATTGGCAAGTTAAACAAAAAGCACGTGTACTTCCTTCAACGGGTAGAATCATCTATACAGCAAGAAAGAAAAGTAGTAATGACTTTGTTGTACATTGTATTCAGGAGACAAAGAGCCAACAGGTCGTCATTTACCATAGTTATGCTCAGTATGCTGGGAAGGGCAAAGATTTGACATATGTTGAAAGGTAGACCGACTGAGATCAGTTTCTAGGTTGTATGAAGGAAGGAGCATTTAGTAACTACTAATAAAAATTGAAATAAATCCATGCCAATATTTTTATGACAATGTGTTTCAATCAATTCAGTCAATTACATGATAGAATCAATCAACCAGTCTGACTCTCTTGACCCTCATGGATAATATGTAATTATAGCTGTTAAGGGAAGTAACTCAAAAATAGAGATCGGTGCCGGTATGTCCTTGTCTTGTTTCTATATTTACATTTTTAGCTAAAATATCTAGAAGTCATAGGAAATGAAAATAGATAATATATATAAAACAAAAACCATATGAAATAAGTGAGTTTTGGAGAAATATTATGGTGAAAAATTATGAAGGTCCCTTTTATCAACATTTTACATAGGAAATGCATTGAGAATTGCAAAAACACTGATTTGACAAAATCTAAAAAAAAAAAAAAAGAAGGTTGGCTTGGTAATCCAGGATATAGCCTGTTTATTACAATTAAAACTACTCTCAAGAGTTCTTGAAAAATTCTATACGAGAATGTGTCTAAGCAAGAACTCGAAAACGGTAAGACACCAAACTTATATGAGCAACAGTCCTTAAGATGTAGGCAAAACCATTTGGGTTCAGAGCGTCAGCCGTCACTTCCAGTCGTCACAGGAAGTGATAAAAGAAATAGAAAATTTCAACTTTTCTTTTTTAATTAAAAATTGCATCACTTTATTGCATCTTTTTCGCAGATTCGAAAGATGTTGGTCCCATCGGAAACAAAATCTACAATTTCCGGTTATATGAGATAAACAAAATAATTTGAGCATTTTACTTTCCCATAAATATTCTTTACAGATAAAGTATTTGAAATGAATTTTAAATATGTTATTCAGAGTGCAAATGTCTAGAGTAACCTTGAAAACGTCCATTTCCGCTTTAAGGAAATAGCACGTTGGATTTTCACGCTGACGACCAGGGTTAAATTTCCAGAGTGTCTGAATTTCTTTTATCACTTTTTCAGCTTGAATTCTCGTTTTTATTTTCAGAATCGGACGGAAGACCTCTCATTGCTCGCAATGAGTTTCTAGTTTTTTTCTTCTCCTTTCTAGACGCCAACTTTGAGGCCTCATATCTCGCTCATTTCTCAACGGATTTTGCTCAGATTTGCAGGGTTTATAGACGTTACAAAACTCTATCAGAATGCTTTCAAACATGTCAAAAATCCACTTCCGCTTTTGAGTTATCTCCCTTTAAATGAAAATTTAGGACTCTTCATTTCCGGATAAAGGCTCCGAGACTACAAAAGCTGGAGTAGAAATTCTACCGAATTTAAATAATAGAAGCATTGAAGTTGTGCACATCTATTTTTCTTTTTTGATTTCTGTGTTCAAAATGGCGCTAGATAGGGGTAAAAAATTAGAACGCCTAAACGCGCGAAAATTTACACATATTTTCCCATGTATCTTTTAAACTAAAAATATTTTGTTAAGACATGTTGAATAAAAGTTGTGCACAATTTTAAGGTCTTTCATTTGGCACCTCCAACAAGGGGCTTGTCCCTTAAATTAGGGATCTAGGGTCCTTGAAAGTTTTCGTTTTATAACTCAAAAACGGTAAATATTTCGATATAGCTGTCGCTAAAAAAGTTGTTCTTTAACATATTATTGATCTCGTGAACTTGTTATTTTGTTCGAGTCTTTTTTAATAAATGAGCTAGAAGCTTGACCCATATACAGGTAACTAGTTTCATTAGACAAGTGAAGGTGAAATCTTTATGCGCATAACTGAAATAAACTTGCTATAAATGATAAACCTATCCAAAATAAATACTAATACTACTTTAAAATAAATTTTTACGTGTTCTGTGGTTTCATTCCAAATTATTGAGTCACACATTTTCAATACGTCTCGGGGTTTGTTTTTGTTTATAATTACGTAACCAGCCATCCTCAGATCACGCGTGACCTAGATCCAGTGATCAGTGGCCATACACTAAACAGGCATTGCCGTTCTAAATCTATTTTGCAAACTCAACTATGTACGGATAATTGTTTTTTTTTTTTTTAATCAAATCGGATCTTTCAAATTATTTTATCTTATCTATGTTGGTCATGTTGGTGATATACTTATTAAATTATTGTGGCCGAAATTACAAGAGATCCATTGCGTGTGAACCAGCGACCTGCGTTCGTAAACAAAACATCTTTTCGTTGTTTGATGTTGAAACATACACTATATTAAATTTTTAAAAAAAAGTTAGCAAAAAATAAATCAGTCTTTAACTGCATTTAACTGCGTTTCACATATACCCTGGTTTTGTGTTTGTTTACAATTATGTAACCTAATTATGTAGCCGAGGAAGCAGCTATTAGTGCTCATACACAAAACATTGTCGTTCTATATTCATTTTGCTGACACAATGATTTACGGAAAATTATTTTTTTAAATCATACCGGATCATTCAATTAAATCATTTATTCTTATCTTAATTTGATTTAATTTAAATCCAAAACATTTTATTAAGGACGTATAAAGGTCCCCGATTTCATGAATCCTAATCTTTAAACTGCATACATGTATTTAATAAACGATTTATTTCTCAATTATGTGTTATTATGTGTTTAATTTCGGAGATTCATTGCGTGTGGTTAATTCTGTGGTTAAATAGATAATTCTAACTTGACACACAAGGTTTGTAGACAAAGAATTCAAAAGAGATATATTTTGAAAACAATAAGACGCATTGCTAAACACTTTTACATTATTTTCTTTTTAAAATGGCTATCTTTATGATTACACCAACTTTTAACATGCTATGTGAAAAACTCTGTCGACTATAGTTTTGTAACTCCAGCATATGACAAGTACATGTGCTTTTTATTAAACACCGAATTTTCCATTAACGCCCACAAAATCTACCTAGCTTAAGATCGATAACATACCGCCCGACAATCATACAAAAATAAAACAATAGCTGCTGATTTGATTGACAGGCCAGCAACCTGCGCTACCTGATACTGAAGTCTGAGTTTGCATGTTTTGAAAGCAATTACACGTACCTGGTCACGCGTCAAACGCTTTCATGTACCGCTTGAAAAGTCACTCTGGTAAAAACTTATATCTTTGTTGGTAATTATGTTTCACAAAATAATTGAGAGAAGAGAATTAAACTTTGAGTTCATTATTTTTATTTTCACTGCTGTTTTGTACACTGTACTTGTATGCGATATGTCGTCCAAGATAACTGTACAGCTTTCCGAAGAAAAAAAAAACTGGCGGCTATTCGAGCCCCTTTTCGCCTTCAATGTCCTCTTCAAAACACACCTGTTTACAGAGAAGAGATCATAATATTCAATAAAATATTTCATATTATATGTAATCTGATTTTGTATGTATAAGTATCTGAAAGGCTATATTGTGCTGAATTTTTTAAAATACATGTTTTATGTAATACATATTTTTTAGCATACGATAAAATATCGCCAACACTATAAGCTTAATTATTTCTAATGTCCCGAACTGTGTAACGTAAATGCCATGCATTTAAGAAGTATGTTAACTTTTTATAATTTAATTACACTTGCACGCGCGGTTCAAAAAAAAATGTACAAGGAGTACATATACATGGACTTGAATATAACAAACTTATTAGCACATCTAAATGATGAAAATGAAAATAATTGATAATACACTTTTACAACTTCATTTCAATGATAAGTTATTTCTTAAACTTTACTTCAAATGTCAGAAAGGCCAGCACAGCCAAACTACTGTTAATTGTCTCTGTTTTAATTACAATGTCAATCACAATAACTTTTTTCTTTAGATCCCTTCATTTCTTATTTGTACATAGTTACATGAAATCCATGCACGACGCTACACCTGTCAATCAAAATTGTAAACTTCTGGTGCCACGGAAGCATTTCCCCTGTGGTGTAAAATATTCTTTAGGTCAATTCTAATTTTACGCTTTTATAGATACAGTGTAATATTTCGAAACAACGTTTTAATTAAGGCTGAAGATGCATGCTGTGAATTTATCAAACCTGCAGTCCTAATTGACGATCCGTTCTTACATGTATATTAAAATTAATCAGAGAGTCCAGTATTTGTGACAAATTTTGATTGAGATTTCACTTTCCCTTTAGGATAAAACGATTCATTAAATAGATTATGCGTATGAGATGGATAGCTGTACTACATATAAATGTATACTTTTCACTTTGTACCAGGAATCTGTCATTGACAATTAAAAGTGAAGAGTTTGGGTAAAAGACTTTGACAAATGACAAGTTATTCCTTCTTAGTCACTATATAGCTTAAAGCTATATGGTCGTGCCCACCCCCCACTCCCCCCCCTCCCCCACCCCACCCCCAAATTATGTTTTTATTTTTATTTATTTATTTTTTTTTTTTTTGCTTAGATATCAAAAAGATTTGATTGTTTGTGCCCCGTCCCAGAAAAAAAAATGAAATTGCGTTCCACAGGCTTAAGTCAGAACATGATTTTCATAATGATAATACATTTATCAAAATGTTTCTACCCCTATGATTCGTAGTTGTGGTTTCGAATACCACCACGTCGCCCGCGTGGCGCAGTGGTTTGAGTGTTTGCTCTAGAGTCGCGGAATAAGGAGTTAATCTTTACGTCGTGGGTTCGACTCCCTCTGCGGGATGTGGAGACCGGTCCTTTGCATGAGACCGTATAAACCGAGGTCCCGTGTAGCAGTAGATGCTGGTACGAAAGAGATCCCTCACTGCTCAATGGCCTTGAGTGTCGAGTATAGGTCTGAATTTGCAGCCCTCCACCGGCAAGTGGTGGCGTTTCCATATGAGTGAAAAATCTCGAGAGGGACGTTAAACAACACACAAACAAACAAACTATTCCACTACGGGACGTGGAAACTGGTCCTTCGGATGAGACCGTATAAACCGAGGTCCCGTGTAGCAGTAGGTGCTGGGATGAAAAAAATCCCTCACTGCTCAATGGCCTTGAGTGTCGAATTTACAGCCCTCCACCGGCAAGTGGTGGTTTTTCCATATGAGTGAAAAATCTCGACGGGGACGTTAACACACAAACAAACAAACAATTTCACTACAGAACGTGGAGTATGGTCCTTCGGATGAGGCCGTATAAACCGAGGTCCCGTTTAGCAGTAGGTGCCGGCATGAAAAAAATCCCCCACTGCTCAATGGCCTTGAGTGTCGAGTATAGGTCTGAATTTGCAGCCCTCCACTGGCAAATGCTGGCAGCTCAAGGGACGTTAAACAACAAACAGACAATCAAACAAACATTTTTATGTCGCCTGCAGAGCAGAGCAGCACTTAGCGATCAATTTACCTGGCGTCTGTCTTGCTGTCCGTCCGTCTGTCACACCTTATATCTCGAGAAATGTAAGAGGTATGGGTTTGATAATTTGCACATATAGCTTGACACTATGGCTTTTGTATTTTTCCATGGCTTCCGACCTAGATATCCTTGAACTTGACCTTTGACCTACTTTTCAAAATAACCAATAATGCCTATATAGAACTTCTTTTTGATATTTATGAGGTAAGTCTATGCTATTTAGAATGTGCACTGTTTGTCATAAAACATTTTGAAAAATACCAGCGTTACAGTTCACTTGACCTTGACCTTTGACCTATTTTGTAAAATATACTGCGGAGGGTTAAATTTAACTTATGTCTTTTGAAATTACAGAGGCAGGGTTTAATAATTAACAGTTATACATGTTTATGATCTCATGACAATGTATTTTGACACTGTATGAAATAAAGAAACCACAAAAACTGAAATTTAAGTACTATGAAAATACAACGGGATCGGTATTCCAAAATGGATGGTGTAGACTGACAATTGCTGATATGAAAGACTGAAGCCTCTTTCGAAGGATTGTTGAAATCACGTACTTAAATAATTTATATATAATTATATATAATAAATTTATTCAAATTTCATTAATATCCATTTTAGCTTTCAGGGGTTAAGGATTTGCATTTCTATTTGATTGTTAGATTCTATCGCAGTCTTACTATCCCTGGATTGTTTTGTTTTGTTTTGTTTTTTGGCATGAACTATGTTCAATGCCTTCTAGCAAATAAATAGCTGATAACTTTTAAACTTAGTTACATCTTTAATGAAGCTAAAAGCAGGCGACACATATAACTAGTATTAATTGTAACGGGGACCGTTACAGATGTTCCCCAAACGCTCCCCAACTTCCTTTTGGTGCCTTATTCCCTGTAAGCTTTATTAAATAAGGCAATGAAGTATACTGGGTTTTTTCACGCATTACACGGGCGTGCACGGGCATGCATGTACAAAATGACTATGTCAACCTGTCTACACTTTTAATACATCTTTATATTCAAATTTCATTAAAAGATAAAAAAAATTCGGCTATATTAAGTATATCTGTCATTTTACGCATTGCACGCGCGCGCACGTGCATGCATGTCCATGATGACCGTGTCATCTTGTCAACACTATAAATATATCTACATATTTTGGGTATCAACTCATTGCATCAAAAAGTATAAAAGTTACAGCTATATCAAGTATATTGGTCATTTTAGCATTGCATGCGCGCGCACGTGCATGCATATGCATGTTGACAATGTCGTCTTGTCTACATTTATAATATGTCTATATATTCTGAGTATCAAAGCATTACATCAAAAAATGTAAAAGTTATGGCTATATCAAGTATATTGGGCATTTAACTCATTGCACGCGCACGCACGTGCATGCAAATTCATGCATGTGCGCGCTGATCATGTCATCTTGTCTACACTTCTAATATATATTTATATTCTAAGTTTCAAAGCAATTCATCAAAAAATATACAAGTTAAGTCTATATCATTTGTATAGGTTATTTCAATCAATGCGCATGCGCGCACGTGCATGCATGTGCATTCTGACCATGTCATCTTGTCTACACTATTAATATCTCCTTATATTCTGAGTATCAAAGTATTTCATCAAAAGACATGAAAGTTATGGCCAAATCAAGTATATTGGTCATTTTACTCATTGCACGCGCACGCACATGCATGCACGTGCGCCCAAAATGACCTTCGTTCCGCAAATCTACATAACATTCCTATTAACCCTAAAAAGGTTTCAACTCAATCGGATGTATAGTTTCGGAGATCACTCACGGACAAAAAAGTACCCAGGAAGAAAAATAATAATAACTAGAAACTCGTTGCCATGGCAACAAGAAGGTCTTCCGTCCCTTCTCTGTCATCAGACGTCATAGGAGAATTCATTCCTCACTTATAACACACCATGTATTACCTTTGTGCAATCCTTTTAACTCCTTCGTATAAAGAATATATTAAAATTTAAAAAGTGTGAAAATATCCAAAATTCAAACAGCAATAAATACCAGACAACACTTTAAAAATAAAATCGTAAATTTAAGCTAAAAAAAAGTGATGAAAAATTTCAGACATTCTTGAGATTGAACCCGACTCGCCTGCGTGAGGGGCACGACGTTAATCACTATGCTATTGGGAACGCACGCTTTGAGAGGAAAAGTGACTAATATCTAGAATAAGGATTTATTAATTTTGAAATAAAGTATATATTTAGCATTCAGGTAAGACTTTCTAATATCCTTACTGAAATCATTAAAAAATATTGAAAAGAAAAAAAATTGAAAACCGATTCTCGAAATTCGCTTCAGATGGTGACCGGAAGCATCGACGACGCATTAAAAATTAACTAAACATTTACAAGTCATCGTCTAAGATCTCTGATATGTCTTACATTCACATCTTTAACCGTTCTGGAGGAGTTTGGAAGACAAAAATCCATTTTAAAATCAGGAAATTGTCCATATCTTGGAACAGGAAGTAAATTTTCCAAAATTTCTTTGTGATAAACAAATTTATCATTGTCCATTACCTATGAAAATTTCACTGAAATCCATTTTTCGAGAAATCGCCTACACAAATATGTGGGAATAAAAAGAATAATAAAGAGATAAATTGATTTTAAATCAAATTATTTATTTTTTCTCAAATGAAAGTCTCTATTATCAATACTAATATCATTAAAAAAAATTGGAAAAAACAAAAAGTTTGAAAAAATTGACTTTTGAAGTTTGCTTCCGGTGGCGACCGGAAGTAATGACGACGCCAAAAAAAATGACTTTGAACATCTACAACTCATGCTCTATCATCTTTGACATGTCTCAAGTTCATATCTTTAGCCATTTTGGAGGAGTTGCAAAAACAAAAATGCTTTTTAAAATCAGGAAATTGTCTATAACCTGGAACCTGAACGGAATTTTCCAAATTCTTTGTGATGAACAAAGTTCATATCATTGCCCATTACCTCTTAAAGTTTCATTTAAATCAAAAAAAAAAATATATTTTTTGAGAAATCGCTTGCACGAATTTTTTTTTTTGGGGGGGGGGGTTAATACCTGGAATATGGATAAATTAAGTTTAAACCAAATTATATATTTAGATTTCAAATGAAAGTCTCTATTATCCCTACTAATATCATTAAAAGAATTGGGAGAAAAAAAGTTGGAAAAATTGACTTTTGAAATTCGCTTCCGGTGGCGACCGGAAGTTATGACGATGCCAAGAAAAAAAGACTTTGAAATCTACATCTCATGCTCCATTATCTTTGACATGTCTCCAGTTCATTTCTTTAGCTGTTCTGGAGGAGTTGTGAAAACAAAAATCCATTTTAAAATCAGGAAATTGGCCATAACATGGAACCGGAAAGGAATTTTCTTAATTTTCTTTGTGATCAACAAAGATAATTCCATTGCCCATTACCTCTTAAAGTTTCACTGAAATCCAATAAATACTGTTTGAGAAATCGCCTGCACAATTTTTTTTTTTTTTGGGGGGGGGGGAGGTAATAACTGGAATATGGATAAATTAATTTTAAACCAAATGATATATTTAGTTTTCAAATGAAAGTCTCTATTATCCCTACTAATATCATTAAAAGTACTGGAAAAACCAAAAAGTTGGAAAAATTGACTTTTGAAATTCGCTTTCGGTGGCGGCCGGAAGTAATGACGACACCAAATAAAATAACGTTGCAGATCTTCTACTCATGCTTTATCATCTTTGACATGTCTCCAGTTCATATCTTTAGCCGTTCTGGAGGAGATGCAAAGACAACAATCCATTTAAAATCAGGAAATTGGCAATTTCATGGAACCGGAAGGGAATTTTCCAAATTTTCTTTGTGATGAACAAAGTTCATATCATTGTCCATTACCTCTGAAGGATTCACTGAAATCCAATAAATACTGTTTGAGAAATCGCCTGCAAAATTTTGGGGGGAGCCGAATATAATTAATGAAATATGGATAAATTAATTTCAAACCAAATTATATATTTAGTTTCTAAATGAAAATCTCTAATATCCCTACTAATATCATGAAAAAAATTTGAAAAACCAAAAAGTTGGAAAAATTGACTTTTGAAATTCGCTTCCGGCGGCTACCGGAAGTAATGACGACGCCCAAAAAAATAACGTTGCAGATCTACAACTCATGCTCTATCATCTTTGACATGTCTCCAGTTCATACCTTTAGCCGTTCTTGAGGAGATGTGAAGACAAAAATCCATTTTAAAATCAGGAAATTGGCCATAACTTGGAACCGGAAGGAAATTTTCCAAATTTTCTTTGTGATGAACAAAGTTCATATCATTGTCCATTATCTCTGAAAGTTTCACTGAAATCCAGTGAATAGTGTTTGAGAAATCGCGTGCACAAATTTTTGGAAAAAAAAAGAATAATAATAATAATAAGAAACAATAGAATCAATTTAAGGTCTTCCGTGAAGACGGAAGACCTTAATAAGAAACAATAGAATCACTATAAGGTCTTCCGTGAAGACGGAAGACCTTAATAAGAAACAATAGAATCACTATAAGGTCTTCCGTGAAGACGGAAGACCTTAATAATAATAACTAGACTCTTGTTGCCATGGCAACAAAAAAGTCTTCCGTTCTTCTAAATCTGTAAGAATTTGCTTTTTTTCTGTGTAAAAAACATACATATCATATTTACTGTGAAAGAAAAAAATAACTGGAAAAAAGGTCCTTTCAGTACTTAAGGTACTTTGATTTTAATTATCAATCTTGTATAATACATTTGGCACCCATAAGAGATATACGTATGTCATTAGCAATTTAAAAAAAAATTGTTTGCAATCATTTCTAAGACAAAAAAACAGACGAACGAACACCGTACTATCATAAACTTCACTGTGTGTATGTTTTGGCATAATTGTGATGGTGTTATAAAAAAATATAATGAATTAAGTTAGTATCACATTAAACGTAAAGTCACTGAGTTTTGTAAAGTTATAATATCAAGATTTGACAGCATACCTATAAGACAGATTATTCAATTACAGTAATTCTTCAGCAATCGATTTATTGATTATACATATGTTGTTCAACGTCCCTCTCCAGAATTTTTCACTCACATGGAGACGCCACCACTCGCCGGTGGAGACTGCAAATTTTTGTCCTATACTTTGGCACTTATCGCAATTGAGCAGAGGGGGATCTTTTTTATGCCAGCACCTTCTGCGACAAGGGACCTCGATTTATACGATCTCATCCAAAGGACCGGTCTCCACGTCCCACAATCGAAGTTCATAATACCGAGATATTTTATTTTTTATTTTATTCTATTTTTTCACAAGTTTGTTGCATCAGATTAACTTAAAGCTCATACTTCAAGATCATTTCGAACTCAGGCTACTTAATTGCAGTGCATATAGCGTCAAGTGATTTTGATTGACAGGTCAACACAGGTGCACTTCGTGTGATACTTTTTAAGCTGAAAATATACAGGATGTGACCATGACTGACTATGAAATCAGAAAACATTTAATAAAGAATGGTCGTGACCGATATAGAACTAATTTTTGGTCTATGTAAATGGATAGGAGGATCGGGATTAAGAGGGAATCTCTCTCTCTCTCTCTCTCTCTCTCTCTCTCTCTCTCTCAGACGTAAATGGAACATTTCATAATGACAAATCTACCATTATAGAATATGAAATTCTGTATACATGTAAATGGTAATTATATTCACATATTCCAGATTTAAATCTAAAACGAATATATAATTCAAATCCCTAGCTGCACGAACGTCTCCAAATATTAATCAAGACGGGGGTGGGGGGGGGAGGCTTCAAAGGAATTAGATAGTTTTATGTTTTATGAATTATAAGGAAAAGTACGGACGTCAGTTGCATGTACATGATTATATATCATTGCATAAAATTGTGTTCATTCAGGTATACTTATCCCACATATCAACAGACCTGTGCAATTTTTTTTCATGGTTTTTTTTTTTCAAAAGAAACATATAGCGTACCAATATTTCACACAGAATCCCGTTTTCACATTTTTTTTTTAACTCTTTGAGTATTTCACAAGAATCCATGCCCAAAAATCGTCTTTTCACATCTTTTATAATTCCTTGGATAGAGTATAGATCATGTGTCATAAATAAATTAACTTTTTATCAAATATACATGTAATAACAAAATCTAATCTATAGATTGATTTTCTTTCTTTTAAGTGGCAGACATCAATTTATTTATAAAGGCTTTAAAAGAGTACTGTATTACAATTTTCTATCGCTCAATTCCTTTTTGAGTGTATGTAATATTTTTTTAATATCGAAAAAATAAAACTCGGAAATCGGGATAATTTCGCATTCCAATCATAGAGAATAATAAATCGTCTGCATTATAGAAGGCTTATAACTATCGTATTCTGAACTTACTATACGAGATAGATAAAACTGCATGCCTGTCCATCACTATAAATGTATATTCAGTGCTTATAATATATTTAATTGAATTAGGTACCTAGCATATATATTAATTTTTTTTAGATATATTCATGTATATTTACATTTCCAATGTCTTTGTCCGAGATAAAATTACAAATTGTAAAAATACTTTATTTCTACATAAATCTACGGTTCATCGATAGGCGCAGTTAAAAAAAATCACGTGCGGGGCGGGACAAATAGAGACAGAAGCGGGGCTATTAGCACGGGAATTTGCAGAATCAGGAGCATGTAAATATAAGGAATAACTGTCAGATTTTTTGGATTCATGACGATGATCAATCGATTGGCTTGCGTGATAATTTTATGCATAAACGCCTTCGGCGTTTATGCAAATTATCACGCAAGCCACTCGATTGATCACATCATGAATCCAAAAAATTAGACAGTTATTCCTTAAGTAAATCAATTAACTGTCAATACAGACTTACACTACACTGGCAACTTTAAACTATACATGCACTGGAAGCGGTAACCAACGTACTCTTACATTTAGAAGAGTGAATATGGAACGTCTAAATATTTTGATATGGAGAGTGTATATGTCTCTGACGTCATCGATACTATTTCTGCCTTTATCTCGAAAGTTCTATTCTCACTTACAAGTCAGAGTTATCTTTCTTTGCCAATTGTTTACACACTAGGTAAATAGGGAAAATGACGGTACCGAAAATCTGCAAAATGTGGAATCTGATTTCAAAACAAATTATATATTTAGTATTTGTAGAATAACCTCTGTTATACATAATAACATCTTGAAAAAATATTAAAAAACAAAAAAGTTGAAAATTGACCAAACACAAATTCTCTTCCGGTTCGGACAGGAAGTACCGGAAACACACGAAAACAACTTCGAAACAAAGAGAATGTCATGACCTAATACTCATGAAAATTTCACATCTTTACCTCAAACCGTTTCCGAGAAAAATTCCGGACAAAAGTCCATTTAAAAATTGGAAATTCGGCCGTAGCTTCGGACCGGAAGTGAATTTTTCAAAAAACGGAATTTTATATAAACTTCATATATCAGCCTACTATCATGTGAAAAATTGTGAAAAGCTATCCAACCATCTCTGAGTAATCGCGCTCACAAAATTTGGGAGGAATAATAATAATAACTAGATGCGTTTCTTGTTGCTAGGGCAACAAGTGGTCTTCCGACCGCACTTTTCTCCAGATCGCTATGCTACCTCACTTTATTTAATACTTTATTGAAGGTATTTTTTGTTTGCGTTTATGTAACACAGTCTTTCAACATAGCTCATGATTATTAAAGGATTTCTGTAGAATCTCTGTTAAAAAAGCTTTAAAAAATAAGCAAAAACTATCATACATGTCTTCACAGAGAAAAATATCATTTACAACTGAGAAAAGAGAGAAACAATCTCCCGCCCCAGCAGGATTCGAACACGCAACAATACGAGAAAGTTTAGATCGGTCATATCTTAGCAATAAATGCGGTCATATGAAAGATATGGAGATAACGAACAGTATTCAAGCTCAAAAGTCCATTAAACAATACAAAATAGGAGCAGAGCAAACACGGACCTCCAAACATCAGAGGTGGGATCAGGTGCCATGGAGGAGTGAGCATCCGCCGTGTGCTCCTTGTCATGATCGGGAAATCACGGAAAAATCCGTCGACAATTCAGTGTGTAAATAATGGCCTAACAATTAGTATGAAAAACATCAGTCAGCATTTGACTCAATGATAAACTGTATTTGCTGACAAGGTCATTGTATCGACCATAGAACTTACGAAATGATGACTTTAAAACGAGACAGCTGATATTCTTGTTTCATCAACTTATTTGTCAATAATTTACCTTGTTTTAGAAATTGTACATACGTAGAGCATGCTCTTGCGTATCGAATCAACTGAGAGATAAATAACCCGTATGCAGGTGATGAAGGTATATTGCTGCATAAGTAAGGGAAGTTGACGATTGAAAAGTTAAAGTCATCACGTTTATCATAAAGCTTGGTTGTTAGATTACCATTAACATCTTTTTCAAGTAAAATATCCAAATATGAAACAGATGTGTCAGACTCTGTGGTATCTTTTATCTCAAGTTCACCAGGATATATCGTATCGACATAAGAATGGAAATAGCCATTGTTAATTGACAATACGTCGTCGATATATCTAAATGTCGAGTTGAAGACCACAGCAAGTGTTTTCTTCTTTTCACGTACAAGATTTTGGACAAATTCTACTTCATATGAATACAAAAAAAGGTCTGCTAATAACGGGGCGCAATCGGTACCCATGGGAATTCCAATAGATTGTTGGAAGACCTGGTCTCCAAAAACAACATAGATATTGTCAATCAGAAACTCAAGCATCTTTTTAATGTCAACTTCAGAGTACTTGTGTGTACAATCAGAATGTTTTTTAACAAAATAATTTTGCAAATGACCAATGACAAGGTAAGTATATTTACGAGTTCCATTTTTATTGAAAAAGCAGCTGTCAATGATATCAAAAAGCCTGTACTTTAATTTATCGTGGGGAATGGTTGTGTATAAAGTTGAAAAGTCGCTAAGTAAGTTTTAAAGCTGATTTTGGTAAAATCTTATGATTTCAAATTTTCCAAAAGTTCCTTGGAATTTTTAAGTATCCACATCTGATTTACACCACTTCTCGAACATATTGTTGCACAGTACTCTTGAAGTTTCTCCTTCACCACTGTTAATATCTTAGTGAGGAGTAAAGATAGAGGCTTGGTTGAACATGTACTGGAACCCGCTATGTATCTTTGTTTGTAAGGATTTTTATGAAGTTTCGGAATCCAATATAAATATGGTAATTCGAATTCATTTTGGTTGTTTGGAATATTAAAAATATTCAAAACTGACATATGATTTTGAAGAATTTCTTCCTTAGAAAGGGAACTATGAGTATAAGTTGGATTACCACTTGTAGAATTAAATCCAAGTTCCTCTAAAATACATTTAATATAATGAGTCTTACAAACAAAGACAATGTTGTTACCTGCTTTGTCAGCAGGGACCAGTACGTACTGATCATGTAATCTATCTTTGTATTACATATCTTTGCAACAAATGCATCAATCAAAATGATAAAAACATACATGTACTTAGAACTCTTAGAAGACTCTCTCTTAACCCTGTAAATCCCAGAGAAAAATATTGAAAAACAAAAAAGTTACAAATTTAACATTTTTTAATTCACTTCCGTTTGCGACCGGAAGTACGAACGACGGAAAATAATGGTCAATCAACATATCTACATTTGATGCTCTATCACCTCAGCAAGTTTCATATTCATATCTTATCATATATATCGAAAGACCTTAATAATAACAAGTAAACTAATTGTTCAGAGAACAATTAGAGGCCTTTCCACCTTTTTAAGTGTTTTTGTGTCGTTTAGGCCGAAAAAAAAAAAAAATGCCAAAAAAAAGCGAAAAAAAAAAATGAAAAAAAAAAAAAAATCCTCCTCCAGCTGGGATCGAACTCAAAACCCTTGGTTTGAAAGGCAGGTGCTCTAACCACTGCGCTACACATTCCGATAAAATTGAGTAAGTTAATTGTTTAAGACTATAGAATAAATACAAGCGTATTTTTAGAATCGGTAGGGGAAGAAAGAAGTTCCGTAAAAGGAAATAGTTCCTGAACTTGCAAGCAGTATATAAAATAACAAGGGACGGGTGTGCGTGAGAAAACGTTAACACTGTTCCCTAATGAAAATGTATTAATGGACTGTAGCCCGATTCATCGATATTGTGAGCATGCTGAATTTTTTGAAAATAGCTTTGTTGTAAGCTTAAAAGATCGGGTTCGGATTTTAACATTTCTGACTGAATATCCTGAAATAAATATGAAACATTTAAATAAGCATTTCTTTGGGTTAAATTAAATATGTGTAGCACAAATTAAACTCCCAACATGCATTTTTAGAAGGGAAACACGACAATGAAAGCGAGAACTGTTTTTAATATACCGAAAATCGCTATTTCTGGAAACTGATTAATTCTAAATAAAAATCAAATAAATTCCAAATGTAAAAGAAAGAGAGAATGCTTGGTATTAAAATGTCGTATCATATCAGGAAAATCGAATGCTACTAACGACATCTGAAGAAATAGCCGATAAAAGGTTTAGATCATTTCTTCGTTCACCTGCACTTTAATTTCAAACACAACAGAACTTGTAGTTCTTGCCGTGAAACTTCATGACTTCTATAAACTTATAAGACTCACCGTAAAACTCTCAAGAAAGTTTTTCTGAGGTCTATACTATATATGTACCAAATATGTTGTCGATCCGAGGTCTGGTTTGAATTTTACAGAAATATTCTACGTTGTTGTTGATGTGATTTTTTTTAAGAAGGGGGGGGATGAATTATTTATTTTATGCCTCTTTTAAACTAAGAATTGTAACTACTTTCACATCTTTAAGCCTGATTGTGACCTTTGGGTCAAGTTCAAAGGTCAAGGTCATTTCCAAAAAAAAAAAAAAAACGAAAAAAAAAAACAAAAACAAAACAAGGAAATCTTTACTTTCTATGTTTTTACCTGATACTGGAGCTGGATGCATGTCCTTACTTTTCATTTGACCCAATGTCAAGGCCAAAGGTCAAGGTCAAAGTTCAAGGTCATTTGGTGAATTGCTATATTTTACACATATATAAGGAATTTCTTATGTTTTTAAATGACTTTGACCTTGACGTATATTTCAAGGTCAAAGTCAAACATGCCGATGCAGTTGGTCCCATGTCTCTAGGATACACCGTTTTAAAAAAAGTTCATTAAATGTAAGCAGCATAAACTTTCAGGGGTAGTAACTCATACAAGGGACCAAAGAATGCTTTTGCAATGATAGAATGAAGAGAGTATTAAATGAGTCGAAGACACTGCTGCTGAAGGCTTGGAATCTCTACGTTTTACGGTTTCGGAGGAGTAGCGATAACAAGGTTTTATTGCAAAAGGGGTGACAACTTTTGAATGGGTCAAGCTTTGGGGACAAGAATGAAATCCTTAAAATAGTTTTAAAAGGACATATTATAGATGCAAAGATATTCAGTATATGTCGAAAGGTTTTCTACAGAATCTCTGACAAAAAAGCTTTTAAAAATCAGCAAAAACTACCATACATGTTTTTAAAGAGAGAGAAGTCATTAGCAACTGAAAAAAAGAGAAAAACAAAGAAAAAAAAAATTAACTACCTCCAGCAGGATTCGAACCCCAGACAGTGGGACAAAGTTTGGATCGGTCATATCTTTGCAATAAATGCACGCATCAAAATATTGAATACATATTTAGAATTCTTGTAAAACACTCTATAAACCTTGTAAATCCTAAAGAAAAATATTGAAAAACAAAAAAGTTGAAAAATTGAACTTTTTGAATTCACTTCCGTTTGCGACCGGAAGTGCCGACGACGAAAAATAAAGGTCGTTCCCCATATTGGAATTTGATGTTCTATTTATTCATTGAGTTTCAATTTCATATCTTTAGCCGTTGTCGAGAAAAATTCTGGACAAAATGCCATTTAAAAAATACAAATTTCCCCCAAAATCGCGAACAGAAGTGAATTTTGAAAAAATGAAAAACACGTCTGGAGATATTTACATGATGCATCTTCCGCGAAAAAATCTTTGAAATCTGCTCACTCACAGCTGAGATATCGCCATAACTATGAAAAAAAGAATAATAATAATAATAATAATAGAAAACAGACGGAAAACAATAAGGTCTTCCGAAGGAAGTCGGAAGACCTTAATAATAAAAAGAAACAATACAATCACTATAAGTCTTCCGTTGTGAACGGAAGACTTAATAATAAGAAACAGAGGAAAAACAATATGTTCCCAAACTTCGTTTGGGGAACATAATTAAGCAGAGATTTTTGATGAATAAAATGGGGGGGGGGGGTTTACCTTTTTTTATAACGCTGACTATATATACATGTATGGTCTGCATTATAAAACATGATGTGATAGGGTAACGTAATGCACCTTGTACACGTACTCAAAGATGCCGACGTTTTTCAATATCGAAATTGGACATAAAACATATATACAATAAAATTTGAAGCCAGCGAGTTAAAAGTAATAAATTACAACTATATGGAAACGAAATGAAAAAAACATGCGTAAACTTGTCAAGTTGGAAACACTCAGAATGGGTATTGTTGGTATCATACAGACTGTGTCATGGCCTTTACTCAAGTTCAACGTCACTAAGAACAAGATGCTTTTACTGGATGTGTGGTCTGAAAGAACTTGTGTTAACTTGTCAAGTCGGTAACACAGATAGGTTTGCGTCATAGCCAGAGTGTGTCATGGCTTGACGCAAGGTCATCTGGAAAAGTTCAAGGTCACGAAATAGAAAGTGTACATTATTTTATTGTCTTTCTACTGGCGAAGCATTGCAAGTTGATAGTCCCTTAAAAGATTATTTATCATCTTAGAATATGGCATGACCTTGACTCAAGGTCACTGCTCCAACGGAAGACCTCTTCGTTGCTCTGCAACGAGCTCGGCTCTAGTTACAGTCATGTTTGTTAACGGATGGAATTCAGCACACTGTGCACGTGTAAATGTAGGGCGCAGCCATATTGCGTATAAAGTAGCTCCGGTTCAATGGAGGTTTACACGATACAGCCGAGGTTAGATGAGGTACGAATCGGCCGAGGTGTGCCGAGTGCGGTGTATATGTATGGTGCGCTACCAGCGTTACAATTAAGCAAAATTTTGTCATAAAATTCAGTGAATGAATTACGTTATTTAAAATGTTTATCATTTTGAGATTAAATATCTTTGAAGTGCATTTTTTTTTTCAGAAAGTTAAAGGAGAAAAAAATCGTATTCCGATTAAAAAAATTTTTGTGAAATATTTTATTTCACAAATTCAAGAAACTGACTCTTTTTTTCATTATTAAGAAACACTTAAAATAACCTCCTTCTTTCATCTCCTTTACTTTACAGCAGAGTAGTAAATGGGGTCAATGTCCACACAAATAATTCTTTTCCAATTTAACAAAAAGTCATCATTCTTGGCTCCTTTGGCTCCCACAGTCTACATACACATCATCATCATTTCCAATTTCCAAATGTTAAATTTCACCATGATCAATACAAATTGCACCCCATTTCACTTTTGGATATGATTTTTAATGTTACTGATCTATTGTAATTTAGGATTTGCTCCATAATCTTGGATTTTTTTAACTTGGAGGTAAAGTTCTGGATGCTGAATTTTCATTTGTAGCTTCTTCTTTTTTTTTGCTGCACCCTTTAACCAGAAGATAATTAATTTTTTATCAGATAACATATAATGAAAAATATAACTGGAGGATAAGTCAGGTTAAAAAAAATTTCATGCTTATTTGCAGTCATCTTAAAAAATATTTTTGACTCTTTCATTGTTTTAAATAAATCTTGCTGAAACTGCGTTCCATACATAACTTTTCCACAGTGGTCACAAGACATATGACCCCATTCCTTAATGTAAATAAACCAGACGACAACAAATATGCCAATCAGTTTTAAAATGCGCCTATAAATTGACTGTTTGTGACATTTTTACAATGCAGGGTATGAGGATTGTTACAGATAAAGTTTAAAATTGTGTCCATCCAATGCAATTTTTGATAACTTACAAGACTTTGCAACATTTAAAGATCTAAAGCAATAGTAATAACAACGATCGAGGTTTCAGCAATCTTTTTCTAAAAATATCTGGCCGCTAGGAGTCGCCTATAGCGAGTGCTTTTATAAATACAGGGATACTCCGGTACCTTAGAACCACCGGTGTCACAGGAATGGAGTACATGTACATGTATTTCTATAGTAACAAAACGAAAAAAAAAACGTGTTAGAAATAAATATTTTGGTAATTATTCAGCAGTTGGTTAATGAAAGGACCTGAATTATCATCTCTCTATCAATGATTTGTGGTCTTTGACATAATATCAATGTCCGTACATGTATGTTGCCATATTTAAATTTAATCTTGTAGCATCGTACTAAATAAATATATTTTTAAAAGAATAATTCAATAAATAATCAACAATTAGCTTAAAAAATAAAAATATATATTGGAGATATTTTTTTCTCTAGAAAATAATGATACTTTAAACTTTCACGCTCTTTTTCCCTCTAAAATGATAAGTCCCTTTACTTTGGAGTTCCGAATGACAATGAAGACTGAACGATGAGTGAACGCTGAACGAAAGGTGAACGCTAAGTGAACGAATGGTAAGCGATCGGTGAACGTTTTGTGAACGGTGAACGCTGAACGCAAAACTGAACGGAGAGCGAACGGTAAACGCACGCTGAGCGAACGGAAAAAATGGGAAAGTAGAACGTTTCAGGGGCTGTGGCTGTGTCCCTCTGTAATTACTGTTCGTTATCTCCATATTCCATGTAGATCTGATCAAAGATATGATTGTGAGTAAACTTTTTTTTACTTACTGGGAGGGATATCATTCTAGATGCAGTAGGAATTATACAACATAAATCCTGCAAAGTTGATCAATTTTAAAAAAAAAAACTTTTCTTATATCATGTTTATTATTCCATTTTAATTCTTGGCCCAAGTAGATGTCAGAAAGAGAGAAAGAAAAGGAGAGAGATAGAGTAATATTTGTGAGAACTATTCAACTGAATCAAAAATGTTTGACCTTAAACTTTCTTGTGACCTTGACCCTACTTTTCTAAAATTTGCACTTTGCTTAGTTTTAAAGAAACCATTTAAGATATATTTATGTAAGCTTATGCACTCTTACATAATTTGGTGAGAATTTATCATCTACATCCAACTTTTTAGATTTCAATTTCAAAGAAACTATTCAAGATATTCTCATCAAATTCCATACACTAATACAAATTTTCATGTTGCATTACTAATATACCCTCGGCGGGGCATTCATGTCCTATGGACACATTTCTAGTTTTCTACTCCACGTATTGTAGCCTCCTTTATAAACGAGATTTTGTATGTGTTATTCTGAGGTACAGCATCCACTTCATATGTATACTCTGAAACTAAGTTGATTCATTTTTTTATCTTTCTCTGGAATGATTTCAAGAAAAAATAATAAAGAAAGATACAAGTTTACACCACATGACAAAATTATCAGGGATATTCCATGCAACCAATTCATTCTAAAAGCACCTAAATACATGCACATAATATGCAATTAAATGTAACTGAGGATTCTGCCTTTATTGTCATCCCTTTTTGTTAGAAATAGATGAAAATGCCTTAATAAATGTACAAAGCCTTGAAAAATACATTTCTTGCATGATCTACATCCCTTCCATAAGTGGGACATTAACTGTGATTAACCTGTATAAATGAATTTATCACCTTTGTTTCATGTGCTGTTGGGAATTTTTTCTTTTATTTTATTTGGCATGTCACTTTATATTTCCATTCTTTAATTGGAGTTTCTTATTTCTTATTATCATTGATATACACTGTATTCTAACATAGATATTTGGTGTTTTTAAAAAAATATTTTACATGTTGCATTACTGATTTGAACATATTTTATTGTCTGTAAACTTTACAACTGGGATTGGGCAAAAGTTCTTAAAACTTAATACGCAACTTAATTTTGCATTACTAATATACCCTCGGCGGGGCATTCATGTCCTATGGACATATTTCTAGTCATTCCTAAATCTAGTATGGTGGGTTGACCCAAAATCATGAATGGAATGTCATGCAATCTATCATTGATGCACTTATGAATTTGATGCAGGTCATACTGTTAACATTTCCAGTTCAAGGGGGTGGGGATTACCTCTAGGGGTTCATAACTTTTATACCATTAGAAACATAATGTCACAGGAAAAAAATATGTAATCAAGGGGAAAAGTTTTCAACCGTTTTTGATTTACATGATCATTTGTAGTTTCAAGGACAGGGGTGGCCAGGGAGACCTGGGGGTGGGGGGTGGTGTGGTCCATGACCCCTTATACCATATAATCTGTTATTATAGAAAGACGGCTTTGGAGTTTCCTATTTTATTAAAAGCTATTTGATTATTTCCATATCCAGGGAATGGGAATGATCTCGAGGGAGTTGCTTTAATATGACTTGTATGTTGAATCCGATAATCTTTGACCCTTTCTAAACTATAACCTAACCATTTGCATTTCAGATTATTTTACCCCATTCTAAACCTAAACTTGTACTTACCGCCTATCAAAGTGTTGTCAACTTCATTAAATATAATCCAATTAAAACAAACAACGAATTAATTCCTACTTCTTTAATGATTGATGTGTACACCATGTGCAATCAATATTGATAATGGTAAAACCAGTCCTCATTGGGTGACGCATGTCTAATGTGAGGCGCGTGTCTAGAAATTATCAAAAAGGTACATACACATGGTACATGTACCCATTTTATATCATAATTATAAACGATGTTTTTACATAACTTTGTGCTATCTATTTCCAAAAACAGGCAAATGGTGAGGAGGGGGTGGTTTTGACAAAATTGATCGGTTGTGGGTTTTGGAGAGGGTTTTGCCTATCAAAATACTGATAAAAGTTTGCACAATTTGATCAATTCTGAAAGTTGGCAATTTTTTTAAGTTCATAAAAAACGCTCATCTGAGCACATTGGCAAAAATTAGTTCAGTATTGAAAAGTTTAAATGGGGGGAGGGGAACTTGAATTTTAAACTACTTGATGATGCTTCCATATCAATATAACAAATGGTTTTGCTGTTCTTGAGCAGAAGATATTTTCCTATATATTCATTTGCAAAAATTTGATCCCCCATTGTGGCCCCACCCTACTCCGAGGGCCCTCATTTGAACAAATTTGATTCTACACTACCTGAGGATGCTTCCATATAAATATGACCAATCATATCATGGCTTTTCTGTTTTTTGAGAAAAAGATTTTTTTTCTGTTTTATCATATGAAAAATTTTGATCCCCTATTATAGCCCCACCCTACCCCCGGGGGTTACGATTTGAACAAACTTGAATCTACACTACATGAGGATGCTTCCATATAAATATGACCAATCATGGCTTTGCTGTTCTTAAGTAGAAGATTTTTTAAAGATATGTTCCTATATATATTTCTATGTAATAATTTGATCCCCCTTTGTGGCCCCACCCTACCCCCGGGGGTCATGATTTGAACAAAATTGAATCTACACTACCTGAGAATGTTTCCACATAAGTTTCATCTTTCCTGGCCCAGTGGTTCTTGAGAAGATTTTTAAATGATGCCATTATTTTTTCACTAATTCCTAATTATCTCCCCTTGAAAGAGGGCGTGGCCCTTCTTTTGAACATATCCATACCGGTATTTCCCATTGATTGGATGTATGTTTTCAATGATATATGTTAAGTGATTTATTTAATTATGAAATTTTACCTGTGGATTAAATTGTGAGTATATACAAGTTAAACAAACAGAATTTACAAAAGCCAGAAAAAAAATCAAACAGGGGGAAGAGGGGGTTGGGTGGGGGTGCGCCGGTACTAGATCTGCCTTTGGTCTTTTAGAAGATTTTTATAAATTTTCTGAATATATTCCTATGTAAATATTTCATCACCTATTGTGGCCCCACACTGGTCATGATTTGAACAAGATCTATTTTGTTTTTGTTTGTTTATTTTTAACGTCCCTCTCGAGAATTTTTCACTCATATGGAGACGGTGTGTTCCCGTTTTGATATTTATTTGATAATTAGGTATAGAGCAATAGGTGTGAAATATATTTTGATAGTAATTATAGTCTGATCTTCATTTCCGGAATTTTTTGAAATTTTCAGTTTTTCATTTCCGACATTTTATAGTTTTAATTCACTTCCGACATTTTCAAGTTTTCATCCACGACATTTTTCAGGTAGGACTTTTCGGCAATGAAAGCCAGATTGAAGACTTCACTTACAAAAATTTAAAGAGTAAATTATGAATAAATTATTGAAATCCAAATAATGCGTTTTGCTTCACTCTCAATGAAGAGAAAATAATAAAGATTTTTTTCTTCCCTGAGACACTTGTAAGTGTTGTGAACTTTAGCTCATTTCCTTTTCAAACGTTCAATTTAAGTTTGAAATCAGATATGTTAGGATGGAAATTTATTATAAGGCATATTTTGAAAATGTGGTTTGAAATAAATTCTTTAAAAAATTCTATTTCACCTTCTTGGTTAACATTAAATTGCCGGAGAGGTACCCTGCAAAACTTCCGGAAATGAAAAAAATATATATAAATGTCGGAAATGATAATAAAAATTGTCGGAAATGAAATTAAAAAAATGTCGAAAATGCTATGCAAAATTCCGGAAATGAGATGCAGCGCTGGGTTTTACCTGGTACTGCTTGTTTTTTACTTATGCATAATAATATATATTCAAAAGAATAAATTTTGAAAATTGTCCAACCCAACTGAAAATGAAGTTGAAAATTTAGACAAATATCCTTATCACAGTTCACTCTTTTTTTTCATTTCATGAATGAGTAAATGAATTCAATCTTAATTTATAATGATAATAATAATAATAAATAGAACTTGTCCAGTTAGTATAATATGAATATAATTATAGTTTTGAGTAATATAAATATTTTTTCTGTTTAAAATAGTTTTTCATATTAGTTACAGAAATAAATCGAAATATCAAATGCAAAATTAATCATTTTCTTCTTCCTATTCCCTCCGTAGATTCTCCAAATTTACAGCTATGTTATAGACTAGAGCAATTAAGCAGTTATCTTACCTGGAAAAATTCCCATTTTGCACACATTTTTTCAATACCTGAAATTCAAATGTGTGCAAAACGGGAACAAACCACTTGCCGTTGGAGGTCTTCAACTTTAGACCTATACTCGGCATTTAGGGCCGTTGAGCAGTGATCGAGGGATCTTTTTCGTGCCAGCACCTAAAAAATTGAATGTACACTATGCATGCCATGTAATGTGTCACGTAAGTATCATATTTTCTCGCCCGGTAGTTCTTTTGAAAGAATTTTTCCTATATATTCTATGAAAACTTTGATTACCTATGTAGCCCCACCCTTCAACCCAGGGGCATGATCTGAATAAAACTGAAACTACACTTTATAATTAAGCTTTCACGTAAGTTTAAACTTTTCTGAAACAGTGGTTCTTGAGAAGATTTTTAAAGATGTCACTAAATTTTCACTAATTCCAGCATAAAAAATGTCAATGCCGCTGAGAAGAATACAAGAATATGTATCATTTTACAACTCTTATAGAATCACAGGCATTTAACGTTAAATATTTTTATGACTGACTGAGAAAAATTCAAGACGGTGGCGATGTTTGTTTGTTTATTGTTTAACGTCCCTCTCGAAAATGTTTCACTCATATGGAGTGGCCACCACTTGCCGGTGGAGAGCTGCAAATTTTGACCTACATGTATACTCAGCACTTAGGGCCATTGAACAGTGAGGGATCATTTTCGTGCCAGGACCTACTGCGACACGGGACCTCGGTTTATACGGTCTCATCCGAAGGACTGGTCTCCACGTCCCACAGAGGGATTCGAACCCGCGACGTAATGATCAACTCCTTACTCCGCGACTCTAGAGCGAACGCTCTAGCCACTGCGCCACGCAGGCGGCGATGTGTATCATGTGAATTATTAGGTATGGTGTTATATTTTATTAATGAGAAAAATATATAACGTCAAGTGCCTGTGATTTTATGGTCTTTTATCGCAGTTTAAAATTTTAGTAAACAATTTAAACATAACTGAACATCCAGCCATTACCACTTTAAAAATGTGTTTATACTAGTGAGAGGTCTTTAAAACCTACAAAATCTAATAATGAATTTGTTTATTTCTTTTTTATTCCAAAGAAAATAATATAACAAATGTAACCCTTTGATTCGGTCAATCCATAGATATACCGACCTCACAGAAAAACATATTCAGTTGATATATATGAAAATAACCGTCCATTGCCTCAGACAAAATCTTTTCCATACGAAAACTAGCATTTTGGCTAGCAATTGCTGCATTTGTGTGTTCCATTTTGTAAAAGATTATAGATAAAACGTTGGTAATAACCTCTAACTTCTTTCCCCTTTCGACGACAAAGGAATATATATAGGCTAGCCTTCCGAGCAGATAAGAAACTATTCATTCGAACGCACGTCCTCATGGAAAGTGCATGGATGCTCGTGTTTTCTATGTTTTGTCTTCTTGCTTGTAGATCATATGGTAATATCAATGGTCTGCGAGAAGAAATTGCCTCGTTGAAAAAAGTTATTCAGAAGCAATCAGAAGAGACCAAAAAACAAATTATTGCTCTTGAAATGCGGGTTTCTTGGCTAGAAAAGGAAAACAATAGAAAAAATGAGGGTAACTAGCAACTCTTAATTTTTTCGACTTAGCCACAAAGTCATGATATTGAATGTGGAAGGAAGAAATAATTATCGTTCGATTTGTTCACTTACAGAGCTCACTGCAGTACATGTACATAGGAACTTCAGTGATGTTTTTAAACCGTTCAGGTATACAGGTAAACATAACTGATTTCAATTTACATTCCTTAATAGAAATGGGCATGACATTTTTTTAGCATTTCTAAGTCACAAGAGTCACTCCGGTAACCTATTGCTATCCGTTTTCGTCTATCGTCGTGCGTTAACATTTGATTATTTTCAACATTTTTGCAACCGCTGAACCAATTTCAACCAATTTTGGCATAGAACATTTATGAATGAAGGGGAACAAAATTTGTGAATTCCATGGTCCCTGCCCCCCTGGGATCCTACATAGGGGTGGGGTCAAAACCATCAAAATGAGTGCAATCTTTAAAAATCTTCTTTACTCCTGGACATCAAGCATTCAAACAGTTGGCATTGTAATATGCATTGCCCCCTCTACCAAAATTATGAAATTCATGGCCCCAGAGTCAGGGGTTATTGAGTTAGGGTGGGACTCTATTGACCATATAGTGAAAATGCATAAATTCTTTAAAAATCTTCTCCCCTCTCCCATTTATGTAAAGCAGATAAACTAGGTGAATGGTGATGATGATCAAGTGTGCCTCTTCCAAAATTGTGAAATTTGTGGCCCCAGGGAGAGGGGCTCTACTGATTATATAGTGAAAGTGCATTATTTCTTTGAAAATCTTCTTCTCTGTTCCAGGGTATTTAGCAGATAAACCAAGTTTATAGTTATGATGAGCAACGGCGCCTTTTCCAAAATTTTGGAATATCTTTGCTCCTTGATCGGGGGTTCTGATATTAGGGCGGGGCTATATTGATCATATATTAGTGAAAATGCATTAATTTTTTAAAAAACTTCTCTCCCCTTGTATATAAAGCATGGTTATGATGATCAAGGGTGCCTCTTCTAAATCTGAGAAGTTTGTGGCCCTGGGGTCAGGGGTTTATGTCGGGGGAATCTATTTATTACACATGTATAGTGGAAATGCATTTTTTTTTTAAATCTTCTTCTCTGTTCCTGGGTATTTAACAGAAAAAATACTCATTTGCATGGTTATGACAAGCAAAGAAATCTTTTCAAAAGGTTTGAAATTCATAACTCTGGAGACAGGGATTTTGTTGTTAGGATGAGGCTCTTTTGAATATATAGTAGAAATGCATTATTTCTTTGAAAATCTTCTTCTCTGCTCCTGGGCATCTAGGAGGCAAATACTGAAATAGTGTATATAAAGTTTTAGTAAGCGAGGGTGTTTTAACCAGATTTTGAAATTCTATACCCTTGGACAATTTAATAATTTCTACTAAAAGAAGTTATTCCCTTTGCTTTTCACCTATAATAGTTAATCACTGTAAATAATGTTACTTAAAAGATCAATTTAATAACAGAATTATACAAGAAATTTTATAATATTTAATACAAAACTACTTTCATTGTTTTTAATGGTCAGGTAAACTTGTAAATAATAAATGAATGAAAATGGTACAAAAATACTGTATCTTTGTACAATAAATTATCTTCAAAGACTTAGGGAGGTCAATGCGAGGGGGAATGAAATGTGTTAACAGATAGTGCTCTAGAACTATTGTTTTGTTTAGTCCGCCTGAGGATAGTGACAAATGGGGGAAGTACAGGCAAATAAAAAGATCAACCTTAAGATTTGTTATTGAGTACTAAATTAATATTTTGCTGATCTCTTATCATCCTATTTCTCTTGCTTTTTTTAAAGCTTACTTTGTGTTAATCTATGGATTGTTTCGTCATACTCAGGTGACCGTTAAGGCCCTTGGAACTCTTGTTACAATTTTTCTCTTTGTAACCGAAGTGGTTTATTTGTTCGTTTATATGATAAAACTCGAGAAGGAGGAGGACATTGAATTGAAAAAAATCTTGTCGATCTTTTATCCCCTAATTTGTATATTTTTAAATATGTTCCCCTAACGATGTTTTAAGAAATAAATGCGAGAAAAAGCATGCATCTGTTATGAATTCCTATTGGTCAATATTCCAGTATTTCTAATTGTTATGTTGTTTTTTTTTTAATCTAAAATGAAGACCGATGTTAGGAGATACTATGAGATGAAGTATATGGCTATCAAAAACCAAAACAAAACAAACAAAACAAACACAAAACAAACAAATGCATGCATATACCCTGAAAGAACAAAGTTCAATAAGGGCCTTTTTGGCCCTGTGAATTTCTAAAAAAAAAAATCAGAACTGCTCAGTTTTAGTTGAAAATACATTAAATTTCACAACCCGTGGTGACTGCATATTATATTAAAAATTACACAATTTTCTCGCTACTCCACGTATTATGACATCATGAATCGCGTCATTATCCTCAAATCCTGAAAAAAAAAAACTTACGTTTATTAAATGGCCAAATGTTTGAGCTGTTTTTCAATAGTTTACATAAAGCCCAACTTCTGATCAAAATGTGCAATTTTATAATGAAAATACTGTTTCTGAAGATTATAATATTTGCATGTTTTATTTTTTGGATCGAGTGGTGGGCTCATATTTAAATTTTTTGCTGAAGGTACTCAAATACACCCGTTGTCTGCAAAATTCAAGAATATTGCGATTACATAAAGCCTGTTTTTTTAGTACCTGGACTCTCAGAGGAAACTTTTTATAGGAAATGAAAGCATTACGTGTCTACTTTATGTTGAAGTGTGAAATGGGACACTGTGTCTCGGGCAGTTATTGGTAAATGGACAGGGCCATTTTATGGATAACAAATGAATCTAATTCTTTGATTGACTGAAACTCATTTTGCTATACGTGCGTTGTAGTCTCCCCCCTCCCCCCAAAATTTTTTTTTATAAAGTAAGTCTCTTATTCAAAGATGTTGGGAAATTCAGGGAAGCTTGTATTGAATGGGGCATCAAAATGGATAAAAGCAGTAATTTTATAACATTTTAACAGTCTCCCTTTCAGTTAGAACTACTATCATTCCAATAACAGCATGTCACTTTGTTTGATCAAGCGTACTTAAGTTTCATATGTTGATCACCGTATTACTCATGGATTGGCTGTTTGAATTCAATGAATTGAGTTCTACTTTGCACATGAAACCGAGAACCAAATAGTACCATTAGCGCCACTGACCAATTATATTGAATGTCTGTTTACTAGAGAGCATGTACATGTATAGTGAACAACAACAACATATGGTCATTTAAGGCAGGTCGCGGGTTTAAAAATTCGCGCCTTCTGCGCATGATGACGCGCATAAGTCGTAAAACAAAATCTAAGTTGAAAATAATTCTTAAGCACTCTTAAATGGTCATTCTTATTAAAATGATAAAAAAGCAATACTTCTAAGAGTTTTCAGTGAATTAGATTCACTAAAATATAATCAGAAATATAAATGTATGCACTTCCGGTTTTTCGGTAAACACCTTCATCGTGTTCAATCAGAAACCCGGGATCTCAACATTAGTTCAGGGTGTTTCGCTTTAATGAAATGTCAGAGATGATGAACAAAATAATAAGAATATGGGTATCATTTCTATGTACATTTTAGCGATTCATTCACGTTCAACAACAACCGTAATGTGCTGCATTTTCAGTGTTTACAAAATGAATGACAAGGTAAGCACAACAATCTTGCGTGTTAACGATTACTGTAGGTACATGTATCTTCAAGGGGTTAGCTTGACGTAAAATTTTAGTGAGGCAAAACTATTGCAGCCGGGGTGTGGGGGAGCACCTTAGGCCCCCAGTAGGCCCAGGGAGGAGCTATGAAGGGGGGTTCAGGGGGCGAAGCCACCCGAAGAAAAATGCATTGTTCTTTTATAGGGTTTTAGGCCTAGAATGTAAAAATCATACTTGTCTTGGACAGAAATTTCGTAAGGTTTACCAGTTTCAATATTTAAACCTCAGTTTGCATTTAATCATAAGATTCTGCATTTTTTTTTTTAAAAAAAAGGTTTAATATATTAAATAAAAAATGTTTTTTTCAACATGTTCAAACTTCTAACACATTTAAGAAATAAAATATCATTTTTAGAGTTTCATTGGGATATGACATGAAGTCGGTCAGGTGATCAAATTCTATAATGCCCAAAGGATGTTATTGTAGATTTGATCACACACCAACTTCATGTCATATCCCGATGAAACTCAAAAAATGATATTTTATTTCTTATACCTACATTTTACTTTTTTATTCTTGTTACAAAGAAATATAGGCACTATTTAGACTTTGCTATGGAAATGCAACATAATGTACCTACAATACATATTTTATTAATTTTATATGAAAATACAACATTTTATAGTTTTGTTTAAATGTTTGATATATATAGAATCTCCCATGATATATGGTTGAATATGATTTTTATCCAACAAGTTGTGTATTTTTTTTTTATCCCTGAGCCTTGGCGAGGGGATAAAAACACACAAGTTGGATAAAAATCATATCCAACCACAAATCACGGGACATTCCTTTTATCAAATATAAAAAAATATATCCAATGAGTGATATCCACGGGATAAAGGGGTAAACATGGGATAAAAACCATTAGTTTTAAAACAAATATTTTCTGCAATGTATTAAGGGATGTTGCTGAAAAATCTAGTGAGGCAGTTGCCACAATTGGAGCTACTCCCCTGATATTATTATTTTTATCATCTGTGAAATGCATTCAATAAGGAGTCGATCAGAAAAATTTACAATGAAAAGAATTCTGTATGTCCAGTGCCCAGATTGTGGCTCCATGAACAAAGTGTATTAACAGTGATTAAGGAAAGATGCTTTACCCAACAGACAATGTCAAATGTCGGGGAGTATTTGATATTAATGTCAAGGTTGTTACAGGTTATTGAATATAATTTATAAGGATATATTTTTTTTGTCATTATAGGACTAGAATGCATCATATGAAATGAAATTTTATTTAATTATCAATAACGAAAAATTTTAGAAAGGGGCATACCACTGAGTCACTGAATTTTTACATGAATGCTTGGTTAGAAAAAGAATTACATGTACATATATATATATTTCTGCTTGCAGATTTGGATTTGATAACTATAGCCTACTTCTTCTTTCAAAATTATAAAGTCAATTGATTATAAGAACCTTTAGGTTGAAAACCTTTATTCCTTTTCTTTTAATTGCTCTAATAAATTTTTCTCAATTAGAATACATGAAATTTTTGAGTATTATTTGTCATTAAATAATTCTATCTATTAAATAAATTATGAAAATGTGTATGAAAATGAGGAAAGTAACTTTTTTTATCCCCGATTTCTGTACAATATGATGACACAAACCTGGCACTAAGCAAGATAAGCATACCGGTACTTATGATGTGTTAATTATAAATGTGCGTTATTGTTTACATGTAAAGTACACTGTATATATACATGCAGTATGCATTTCAATAATAAAATGAAATATTTGGAGATTATATTTCAAAAGTATGGTGCATGCTGGAACGTGAGAAACACATTTCAATAATCTATTCTCCACCATGAATATATATACACTATAGTCCTCATAAAACTGAAAAATCATAGATATTGCATATTCATAAGTTTTATGCTTCCTTTGTTTTCATCCTGTATATGTATGTTATTGATAATGATTCAATTTAAGCAGCCTATATCTAGCTCTAAATCTGGTATATATCTTAATTGACATGACTCAGTCTCTAATACACATGTACTAGTTGAATATAATTAATATTTTATATATTGACTAGCCTTAAAAATGTTCTTATGAAATTAAGTTGATTGAAATACTTATTTACATGCAACTTAGGAATTATTTGTAAAGTATGCAGTGTGTTAAGGGGAATAAATTTTGCTTTAAAGCAATCTGATTACTAGTCCCCTACAAGTGAAACCAGAGGGGACTATAGGTTTCCTCTTCATCTGTCTGCCCATCTATCTGTCTGTCTGTTTAGTTGTCTAGCTGTCTCTCTGTCTGTCAGTCTGTCCCACTTGGTTTTCCGTACTTTTTTCTAAACGCTTGGAGATATTGAGCTCATTTTTGGTATGTGAATGTATCCTGATGAGTTATAGATCAAGTCTGCATTTGGTTTTGCTTCATTGATTTTTGACGGAATTATGACCTTTTAAATTTTTAATGGTTTTCCACAATTTTTTTAAAAGCTTGAACATATTGAGCTAATTTTTTTTTTATAAGACTTTAAATTAATTGATAGATCAAGTTTGAATTTCATTCCGCTTCATTGATTTTTGACTGTATTAGAACATTTTCAATTTTTCATGGGAACCAGATTTCACTTGCTAATAGGGGACTAGTATTGCTATGGCAATACTCACAGAATGCTTGTTTACCATCATTCTTTTATTTCTATATTTTTTTTATACCTGTTATAATTTTGTCATTATACATGATATTCAAAAGATGCATACATGCAAATTAAATTCATTCTATTCCTACATCAGTATGATCAGTGTTGCTGTATTTTCTACACAGTCTCATAACATATAAAATATACATGTATATTCTAGACATTCAAGATGTAAAGCCACTGTTTTATTAAAGTTTTTATTCCAGCTTTCCTAAAATTGGCCTTGACCTGTGGTCTTAAAATTTGGAAAGTTTATTTAAAAAATGTTTGCAAGCATGCACATTTCTTGAGGTATATGATCATGCAATCTCTCTTTCAATGTATATAAAACATATGCAAGAATACCATCCGTTCATGTACTATAAATGCATATTATATTAATTATTATTATAATATACCCCCCACAAACAAAGTTTGGGGGTTATATAGGAATCACCTTGTCCATCTGTCCGTTTGTCTAGCTGTCTGTGCATACATGTCTGGTCCATATCTTTCTTACGGAGGAGCATTAGAATCTTCTACTTCACACAAAGATTGCTCATGACCTAAGGGTGTGTCATGTCCTTAACCCAGGTCATTAGGGCAAGTTCAAGGTCACTGAAAGAAAAAGTTCATAATTCGTGTCCGGTCCATATCTTTCTTATGCAAAAACTTGAATCCAGGTCATTTGGGAAAGTTCGAAGTCACTGAAAGAAAAAGTTCATAATTCGTGTCTGGTCCATATCTTTCTTATGCAAAAACTTGAATCCAGGTCATTTGTGCAAGTTCAAGGTCACTGAAAGAAAAAGTTCATAATTCGTGTCGGGTCCATATCTTTCTTATGGATAAACTTAGTGAGTTACCATTTTACACAAAGATTGCTTATGACCTAAGGGTGTGTCAGAATTTTGATCCAAGGTCATTTGTGCAAGTTCAAGGTCACTGAAAGGAAAAGTTCATAATTTGTGTTCAGTCCATATAATCAGTATTGATGTTCAATTAGGCTACGCCTTAGTTTCATTAATAAAAATTTATAATGATCAATTACCGTAAATGTTTAAACAAATTCTGAACACCAATTCTAGTATTAGTGACATGGCACCTTCTCTGAAAAACCTAGCGGGGGGTATAAGTCCACTTTGGATAGTTCTAGTTAATTTTATTTCATAACCTTGACCTTATAATTATGACCTTGAATATTAAATGATCTATTGTGATGACATAGGTGATCAAAACTAAAAGACAATTAAATGTAAGAAATTGATGGGTACACATTCTGCATTTATCATGAATTCATTCAAAACTTGCATTTCCTGATAAATCAGTATAACAGATAAACCAGTAAAAGTTTTTGAACTTTTGTCAATGATAAGAAAATTTAGTCCGTAACACCCAATTTTTTTTTTATTTTTCAGAAGGTGAGTATTTGAGGATGATTTGGTATAAATTTCAAATAAATCCTATGTTTGTGTCTTTTTTAATAGTAAAATGAAGAAGGTATTGTCCGTTTTCCTTATATAATCCTATGTGAAATTACACGTAGGACCAATAAAAATGACCATATTTTGAGCGCTGTTACCTGACAAACTAGCCGGGGAATATTTTTCTTTCTTGGCACAGAGTTTACTTATGAACTGAAAATTCACCATACAATTTTTTTCAAAAATCGTATGTTTGGAACTTACACCCACGAGACTCCTTAAAGCCTTCCGAATACATCAAGTACAATGTGTAAAATAAGACTTTTTCTCAGCTATAACTTGCATAATGCATATATATATATATATATATATATATATATATATATATATATATGCGGGTGGGTGGGTTTGTGTGTGCAGAAGTGTTGCTTTACCAGTTTTTAATGATATAAATTTTCTTATATTATCTTTACCCACAGTCAATTTAGAAGATGATTACTGTAAACGGGGGAAATCTTAGCCCCCGTTTTTTCAACCCTTTCTCCCTACTCACAGGTGGTCGAATTTAAAACGGGGCGAATTCAAGGAACATAGTATCATTTCTTGTGATTGGGCGAATTTTAAAGGGGGCAAACTGTTTGCAAGTATGAAAGGGGGAAAAAATGGGGGTGAAAATAACCCCGTATATAGTAATAGGAAGTAAAACAGGCTTTGACTGACCACATGTTGCCGTTCTCTACGTTGTAAACAATTATTCAACGTGTCCGATACGATGGTCAATACTCTTGGTGGTATTTGGAGGTTCTGTTTTTAATAAGCAAAATTGTATGTATTTTATTGAAACCAAACAGCCAATCGATGAGTAATATGGTTATCAACGTGTGAAAGTTCAGTACGCTTGATCGAATAAACTGTCACGATGTTTTTGGAATGATAGTGGTTAAACATGTCTTACATATCTAAATGCAGTTTTGACATTGCTTTTATTTTATAAAGAGATATGGCTACACAGAAATTGTTCCGTGCAGTTACGTGTGTGTGAAGGTTTTTATTTTTCATATTTATGGGCCCACTACTGAATCCATAATTGGAATTTTGAAGCACAAATATAAACGATGTATGAAGACAGGTATCTTCAAACATTTTAGAATATGCACTGAATTCAGAATTTTTAAAGCAAAATTTTTATTTCACAAATGCATATGGATTGGATAAATAACGCACTCTTTAAGACTAATTAAAAGACAAATTAAACTCATTTTGGGAAAAATGCTATCAATATATATATTTTTTTAATTTATGATTGAACTTGCCCTTCATTTACATAATCTTTTTTATTTTTGATAGCAGAGTAGGCAAGTACGCACAAGATTAACACCGTATTTGGCAAGACGGTACCTAAACATAACACAACTGTACGGAGGCTTCCGTACAACTGTTATGTGATATCAACTTTTCCCTCTCCCGAGAGAAAGAGCAGACTGTTACTAACCCATTCATTCCTTCTTTGACATACTGTTTACAATCGATCTTTATTTATTTCTTTGACAGAATGCAATGAGCAATGATTCTTAAAAGTTTAAAACGTTTGGTTGAGCAGTTACTGAGAAAAATGAAATTTTTAAAAATGCATATTTCGTCTATTTCCATGGAAACAGAAGCCAGTTCGGAAATTTCATATGAAATGGCACATCTAGCGTTGGTGGTTATGATTTCTGTGAAGGATCGCTGAGATTTCGTTGCTAATTATAAACCCCTAGTCTGTTCAAAGACATTGTGAGATACTGTTGAACATAGCAGCACAAGAATTGAAGTTTGGGATATTTTAATTTTTTATAATCGATTCTATTGTACTAAGAAAATGTAATGTCATTATAGATAAAAGTCGAAAAAGAACTTCCACAACCACAGTTGCTTTCCATTCCTGCCTCTCGAATGACGTGCATTATCTGGGCAGAAAGCAAACCATTATCTTTGATAAAGTATTAACGGACACACACTCTGGCTATGCTAGAAACATCGGAGCTTACAGAATACCCAGCTCAGGATATTACGTAGTAACTTGGGTTACACCAGTCGTCGGCAATATTCCAATGGAGATGATTGTGAACGGGGAACAAAAAGGGCGCACTGATCCATCTAACACTGGAAACGGTGCTTCTCAGAGCAGGACAGGGATAGCCGTATTATCATTGTATGAAAACGATTATGTGAATATTCGAACACATCCAGACGCAAGTCCATCTGGTGCACTTGTCAGCAATATATGGCAAGATGCATGTTTTTCAATATGGAATATATAACTTTGAGAATAAAACTTAGATCTACGTATGACTTGCAAAGTGTTGGTTCTACAAGCTTAAGCTAAATGAAAATTACTTTTTTTTCTTGAGAAAAGAATTTCTAAAGATGTTTATAAACTATTTACGTTTGTAAAACGTCAGAGATACTAAAACTAGTAAGTTTAAAAAAAAATAAAATCTTATAAAAATCTTAATTGACATACTTTGACATGCATTACAACAAAATATAAATATTTGATTTACTACCTTACGTAAATCAACAGTTAGGTCTACATCATATTCGCACCAAACTTTTTTCTGTCCCTTTGAAAATTTTAAATAGTCTTCTTGAAAAGATATGGGAAAGTCCATTTTTTGATTCCTCGACACATGAATATAGGCTCGGATCTGTGATTATGGATATTGCTTATCATAGGTGTTTAACCCCCCACGTTTTACTGAAGGGAATGCAGCTAAAACAATCCGCTTTTTCCTTAAACTTCAATATGCAAACAAAGGAATTGACGCGGTTAATATAAGTAATATTCATAATCACAAAAGGGTCCAGTCTTGTATTCCACCATATTTCGAGTTAAAGACTACACCTTGTATTTCCTACAAATATACATCGACTATTGCTTCCAAACTTTTTAATTACAGGAAACTTTACAGGGCCTGGATATCGAATATCTAAAACATAATCCTCCATCGTGTTCATGTTCTTCTTCACCCTATAACCATGGGCTTGCTGGACACGTTATTACTGGTGACATAAATATAGTTAATAGTGAGAACCTTAGATCACTAATTTTAAAAGGTCCTAAATATAGGGAACCCCTATCCTTCAACTGGCGTCGGAATTTCATAAATATTATGGATTCTGTACAGGAATACGCCAGGCGATGGGCCAGACATGAAAAAGAAGACCTTGACACTTTGTCAGAATGGATTTAATGTATCAGATGTATGTTAAAATCGCGCATTAAAAGATTGAAGGGCAATATGAGAACCATCTATCCTTCTGTATTCAATAATCCAGAAGTGAAAAAAGAATTAGATAGATTACATGATCAGTACGTACTGGTCCCTGCTGACAAAGCAGGTAACAACATTGCCTTTGTCTGTGAGGCTCATTATATTAAATGTATTTTAGAGGAACTTGGATATAATTCTACAAGTGGTAATCCAAATTATACTCATAGTTCCCTTTCTAAGGAAGAAATTCTTAAAGTCATATGTCAGTTTTGAATATTTTTTTATATTTTTAATATTCTATACAACCAAAATGAATTTAAATTACCATATTTATATTGGATTCCAAAAACTTCATAAAAATCCTTACAAACAAATATACATAGCGGGTTCCAGTAAATGTTCAACCAAGCTCCTTCTTTACTCCTCACTAAGATATTAACAATAGTGAAGGAGAAGAGTACTGTGCAACAATATATTCGAGAAGTGATGTAAATCAGATGTGGATACTTAAAAATTTCAAGGAACTTTTAGAAAATTTGAAATCACAAGATTTTACCAAAATCAACAGCTTAAAAACTTACGACTTTTCAACTTTATACACAACCATTCCCCACGAAAAATTGAAGTCCAGGCTTTTTGATATCATTGACAGCTGTTAAGTCCTATGGTCGATATAATGACCTTGTCAGCAAATACAATTTATCATTGAGTCAAATGCTGACTGACGTTTTTCATACTTATTGTAAGGCCATTATTTACACACTGAATTGTCGACTGATTATCCGTTATTTCCAGATCATGACAAGGAGCATAAGCGGGTGTGACAGGTCGGCAGGGGATGCTCATTCCTCCATTTCACCTGATCCCACCTCTGATGTTTTCGAGGTCCGTGTTTGCTCTGCTCCTATTTTGTAATGTTTTATGGACTTTTGAGCTTGAATACTGTTCGCTATCTCCATATATTTCATTCAGTAATTTTAAAATTACACATACTCTGGACATTAATAATCTTTCAGTGAAATACGGATACATGCAATGTTTCTCCATTATATAATAATAGAACTGTTATGAATTTTACACTTACTATATCAGTGACCTTGAACTTGCCTGAATGACCTTTGTCAAGGTCATGAATCACTCGGGCCATAAACATCCTTTGTACCAAGTATGAGCTTCTACTGATTCTCAATTACAAAGTTATACTCGGACAAGAGTATTGTACTTTTCTGCCAGTGACCTTGAACTTGACAGAAAAACCTTGGTAAAGGTCATGACACACCTTCGGATTATAAGTAATCTCTTTATCAAGTAAGAGCTTCCAATGATTTTCTTTTACAAAGTTACAGCATGGTTGACGGAATAACTTTGGTCAAGTTCAGAACAAACTGTCGATATCAAGGAATCTCTGTTTTAGGAAAGAGCTTCCAGCGATTCTCCCTTACAATATATAGCCCAGACAGGAATTTTACAGTTTGTTCTACCATTGACTCTGAACTCGCCAAAATGACTTATAGTTTAAAGTCATCCCAAACCGGCAGATCATAAGCAGTCTTTGTACAAGGAGCTTCCAAAGTGAATAGCCTAGATAGTTATTTTTCACTTTCCTGTCAGTGACCTTGAACTTGTCGGAATGACCTTGTGTCAAGGTAAAAAACACCAAGGATCGTGAGCAATCTCTGTACCAAGTTTGAGCTTCCAGTGATTCTCCATTACAATGTCAAAGAATTTCATACTTTTTCTGCCAGTGACCTTTAACTAGCAGGAATGACCTTGGGTCAAGGTCCTGGCAAACCATTTGGTCATATGAAATCACTGTATCAAGTATGAGCTTCCAGTGATTCTGTATTACAAATAAATGGCCCGGACAAAATTTTTTATACGTTCTCCAATGACCTTGAACTTGCGGGAGTGACCTTGGGTCAAGACTATTACACATCCTCGGATCATAAGCAATCTTGCTACAATTGTACCAAGTATGGGCTTCCAGTTTCTTCATAAGAAAGTCATAGTCCGGGCAAATCTGCAGGGACAGCTAGACAGACAGACCTACCCCCCCCCCAACTTCGTTTGTGAGGGATATAAATTCCTAGTATGTTAAATTTTGATCACCCATTCCAGTTCCAACTTTCCCCTGGGGTCATGATTTAAACAAAAAATTCACAATTAGGTTTGCAATGACAACGACGATAACGCTTACACCAAGAACGCCAACAATGATGAAGAACAATGAACAATTTTTGAAAAGTTCATTTGAGCCTTTGACTTAAGAGATGAGATATAAATTAAAAATTGAAATTATTTTGTCAGTGTCAATATTTTTTACGATCGACATTTCGACGGGCCTACATTAGAAAAAAACGAGAATTTCTAGCTAAGTTTTGAAAGATATACACACTACATAAACGCCGATTTTTTACATGTATGTGAAACAAAATGACTAAATGATTTGAGAAACATACGGAAACCAGTAGGTGCCAGGTAGAAAAATTAATTATCTGGCGGCCGCCAGATAAAGGGAGCTGGCGGCCGCCAACATAAATAACTTCTCTGGCGGCCACCAAATAATTACTAGCGGCCGCCAGATAAAAAGAGCTGGCGGCCGCCAGATAAGTTTCTGACGGTCGCCAGTTATTTATGTGGCGGTCGCCAGACAATTATCATCAGAAAGTTATTTGGCGACCGCCAGAAAGTTATCTGGAGGCCGCTATATAATTTCTGGCGGCCACCAGACAATTATTTGGCGGCCGCCAGATATCTTTCTGGCAGCCGCCAGTTATATATCTGGCGGCCGCCAGATAAAATATATTATTACCTGGCACCTACTGGTTTCCGTAGAAACATGATGTGTAATGAAAAAATAATACTTTCAACAAAGTTTTACTAAATAAATCTTTGTAATTACAAAACAATTAAGCAAGATCTGCAATTAAGAATTCAGCTTTTTTATGAATATTGATGAAGGAAGTGCGTAAACAGTATAGACACGCATACACGACTAGGAACGTTGCATTTTGTCTACGAATTTGAATAAAAGGTTAATATGTGTCATTACAGAGTAGATAATTAATACTGGTCACTACAAAAGATTAGTATCTTTAAGTGTTAGATGTTTGCCATCCATGTAAAAAGTTATTTGTTTACCAAACGGCCTACTTCGTTTTTTGACGCCTCAATCCCATTGTTTATCAATCTAAAAGTAGGATGGGGTCACGTGATGCATTAATTTACATAGAGACATTACTTTCCTATCAGGAAAAAAAAATTATTATAATTTGACATCTTTATAATGCTACCATTTTCAATTGTATAATTCACATTATTTTTGTAACTTTAATTGGTAAACAAAAAATAAATAAATTTCCAACTGACGCAAGTTATAGCGTGTACATATCTTTTAAAAACATCCAGGAAATCAGATCCCTGTGTATTTAGGAATGTATATAGAATAGGTAGTGCCTTTCTCTCGGAAATCAACAGCTGCTTCTGTAAAGGTATACTTACCTGAGTAAAACCAACCCATTAAAAACTTCGGATCTGAATGAAAACATTTTATTTAGGGGAAAGGGGTTTTATACGTATACATAGTGATGAGAGGAAGATTAATCACCTATCAGTCCATAAAATGTGAAAGATTGCTTCGGAACATGTATATACAATTGCGCGGCTTTCCTATTAATTTAGAAATACTAGTTTTATTAGTTTTGTTGTTTAAAGCCCCTCTCGAGAATTTTTCACTCATATGGAGACGCCACCATTTGCCGGTGGAGAGCTACAAATTTTGACCTATACTCGGCACTCAGGACCATTGAGCAGTGAGGGATCATTTTCGTGCCAGCACCTACTGCGACACGGGACCTCGGTTTATACGGTCTCATCCGAAGGACCGGTCTCCACGTCCCGCAGTGGGATTCGAACCCACGACGTAAGGATCAACTCCTTATTCCCCCACTCAAGAGCAGATGCTCTAACCACTGCGCCACACGGACGACTAGAAATGTTAGTTAATGACAGCTATGAACTAAATTACATGTAACATTTGTTATGTAAATTAAATAATTATTTAGCTGTCTAAGGTTTATTGATACAGGCCCGTAGAACGCCCCCCCCCCCTTTTCTGAATGAAGTATTTTGCTAATAATAAATTTTCCTTTAGAGGCTGGTTGCCCTCCCTCCTTTTATTGATTGCAAGGTCGAACACTGGCAAATTCCTGGAATTGGACGGCAAATTAACTTTTGTTTGTCAGAAAATCTTGGGAAGTTGAATCACCCTCCCCCTCAGTTTGAATTTCTTTGTTTTTTTTTTTAAATTTGCTACTCAGATATTTTGGGAAGTCCCCCCCCCCAACTTCTGAAACCGTTGCTACTGGCCTGTGATATTTGTTAGAACTACTTCGTTTATAAAACAAATTTTCGTCCTGTTGTCCTCTACAAAAATTTAGAATTTTTCAATTTAAATCTGTACGTGTATGACATTTGCACACTTTTTTTCATTTCGCCCGAACAACACTCAGGCCGTGCTACAATAAGACCATGTAGAAACTATGAACGTCTTATTTCTCGCTTGAAGAACTTCTCTATGAGTTTCCTGACATGCCGCTCATGGATCCTGTCAGCCACAATTTGCGTTCTTTTCTAGCTATGAGTCTTATTAAACAGATGTAAGACAAACTCCGACCAGCGTTTTGAATTTTAATATGGAACTGACAAATTTTGATACAGGACGGTGCGGTGTGCTCGGGACGGCTGTCCGATTCCGACTGATCATCCAAAACAAATTCAACAGCATATATAACAATTATAAAGTGACATGTGTAAAAGACATTTGGAGATAAATAGATAAAGGTTTTGACACTTGAGTAAACCCTTAAAATAATCGAGGGCCAGATAATCGTCCTTATGATGATATTTTGCCTGAAGATAATTTAGCAATATCAAACGATAACAGGTGTTTAAATTGAATTACCTGAAATCGCCGATGTTTTAATTCAATAAAGATTATGAGTCGTTAATTCATTAAAGAAAATAATTTGAAAAGCTTAAGAATTTAGAAAGAGTTGTTCTAAAAACACAAAACAGTAACTTAATTTTAGAATTTTAGAATCGTGTCAATCGAAAAATATCTATATAATAATTAAAAACAACTCCAATTAAATTGATATTTTATTCCAGAGATACCAGGATAACGAGAAACATACTTAAGGGATTATCTATTCTTTCTGTATTCTGAGAGTATGTGTACACATGTATAATATATATTTTGGGCTCTCTTCCATGTACAACTGCATGTACATGTATTTACATGCATGTTCTCGTAAAATCGTGTCACGGGGATACTTTGTTTGTAAGACAAAATAAAAGAAAAACATACAGCTATCATTCTGTTCAATACAATTATAGTTAGGCAGAAAATAACACAAACTCAAATGTATTTAATTTTATTTTCGATATTCCTGACAATTGGAAACGTCACCTTCACTTACAATTATCGTGCATATTTTCATGCAGTTTTATGTTCGTGAAAGAAATAACAACTCGATAAATTATAATATTAGAGAGAGAAATAAATTGTTTCTCAAACATGCAAATCTAGTGGTTTAGTCGGCATTCAAAATGCAATGCATAAAATTTGATGAATAAGTGCAAAGGCGATTAGGATTGATTAAAACAAGTGTAAAATGAAGAGTAAGACAAAATAATACGAAAGATTCAAAATGATTTCAAACCTAATTTTCAATTAATCGCTTTGATTACACAACAGATTTAAACACAGATGTTTCTTTTGTTTATGAACGGAGTCGCTGATCTCGATCCGCGCCCACGTGTGAACGATCGAGGGCAGGGTTACATAATTGTAAACACAAAGCTGACCGAGATGAATGTTTATTGTATGCTAAAAAGAACTATGTGTATTGTTAATTTAAATATTAAAAGATAATATCCATCTCTTTTCCTCTTTCATTTACTTTGTTCACTTTGAACCCAAATAGAAAAGTAAGTTATCAGTAAATAATTTGTAAGGAAACCACAGAACAGAAAAAAATATTTTAGACGAATATTTATGTTTACTGTAATCAGGTATATTATTTATATAGAAAGTTTATTTCAGTTATACACACAACGAGTTCTCGTTCACTTGCCGAATGTTTACAGGTGCAGCTTTTAAAACACAAATTACACAAGACTCCAACAAAGTAACATTTTCAAGAGATAATTAAGAATATTAAAGAACAATTTTTCTCGTGAAAGTCATATCGAATTATTAACAGTTTTTGAATTATGAAGCAAAAACTTTTAGGGGCCGGAGCCCCTAATTCTAGGGTCCAGCCACTTTTTAGTGCTGCCAAATAAAAGGTCTTAAAATTGTGCACAACTTTTATTCTACATGTCTTATCAAAATAATTTTGTTTAGAAGATACAAAGGAAAATAATGTGTAAATTTTCGCTCTTTTAGACGTTTTAATTATTGACCCCTATGTACATGTAGCGCCATTTTGAATACAGAAATCAAAAAACAGAAACCGATGTGCACATTCAACTTCAATGCTTGTATTATTTAAATTCTGTAGTATTTTTCTGCTTCAGCTTTTGTAGTCTCGGAGCCTTTGTCTGGAAACTAAAGCCCCTAAATTTTCATTTAAAGGGAAATAACTGATGAAGCAGATTTTTGAAATGTACAAGAGCATTCAGATAGAATTTTGTAACGTCTATAAACTCTGAAAATTTGTGCAAAATCCGTTGAGAAATGAGCGAGATATGAGGTCTCAAAGTTAGCGTCTAGGAAAAAGAAGAAGAAAAAGAATATTAACCAAAAGAATTAGTAGAAGGTCTTCCGTTGGAAAACGAAGACCTTAAAAAGTCTTTAAAAATCTTCTTTGCAAGAAAAACAAAGCCACGAATATTCACATTGATATCATGGAAGCATCCTCAGGTAGTGTATATTCAAGGTTGTTCAAATCAAGACCCCTGCAGGGGGTAGGGTAGGGTAGGACTACATTGGGGGATCAAAGTTTTACATTAAGATATATACTAAAAAGAAATCTTTAAAAATCTTCTTCTCAAAATCAGAAAAAGCCATCATTAATCATATTGATATGGAAGCATCCTCAGGAATTGTAGATTCAAGTTCTTTCAAATCATGACCCCCATGGGTAGGTTTGGGCGACATCCTCAACAAGCCCAAGGACCTTAACGGTCACCTGAGTATAATGTAATGATCCATAGATTAAAATAAAATAAGCTGATAAATGAGGCTAAGTTGCCTAAAAGCAGGAGAAATAGGATGATAGGGATCAGCAAAATATTAATTCAGTACTCAGTAACCAATCTTTAAGTGGATCTATTTATTTGCCTGTACTTTTCCACATTTGTCACTATCTCCGAGTGGAGAGCACTAATAGTTCACAATTTCATTCCCCCTCACAATGGCCTCTCTTGGTCTTTGAAGATTATTAAATGTACAAAGATACGGTATTTTTGTCCCATTTTCATGTATCTATTATTTTAAAGTCTACCTGATCATACAAAACAAGAAAGTACTTTTGTGTTAAATATTATAAAAATTCTTGTATAATACTCTTATTCAACTGACCTTTTAAGTTACATTATTTACAGTGATTAACAATCATAGGTGAATAGCAAAGGAGAATAACTTCTTTCAGTAGAATTTATAAATTGACCAAAGGGTACAGATTTTCAAAATCTGGTAAAAACGCCCTTTTATGATCTTTGTCATTTCATAAAGAAAATTACACTGAATAAATTTTTGGTTGAAAGGTACTATTCAGGTAGCCAACAAATTTACAATCCTGTACAGTATGGACACATGGGAACAAATTAAGAAACGGTCTTTTTGTTAGAAACATTTTGATCTAAGTTCGATACTTTGGGAAAGGTTTCAGACAAAGATTATTTTAGCAAACATGTAGTTTGGGCTTTTAAAAAAGAATCGCTCTGCTTTTGCGGTTCACTTTTTTCAATTGAAAAATGAACCGCATTCTAGAACACAGTTCGCAATTTAATCTTTGTAAATGTATATAAAATTTAAGTAGACAACACTGCCATCGGCCGACATTTAAAAAATCAATTCTTAAATGTCGACCGACCAACGACCGACTTTAAAACCTATGCCGATGGTCGGACGATAATCGAAGGTTGGTCGACGGACTATTCAACGACTGCTTCAATTGAAGGTATCGGGCAACGACGCAAAAAAGGTAAAAATCGAGCAAGACAACGGCCGATGAACTGCCGACTGTCGCCCAAAGAATCATAGGTTTGCCTAAAAAAAACCGTTGGCCGTCGATCGTTTTTGGAAATGTGACTAGGATTTACTGAATCTAGATGTAGCAGGTCATAAAGTCTTATACATCTATATTTCTATTACATAAGAAGATACTGTGAATGGTTTTTGACAAAAGATATTTTTTTTAACAAAGAAATTACTTAGTTGTGAAATTTTATTCTTAAAGGAAGGATGGGGGGGGGGTTAATTGTGATGATCCCGAAATGTTGAATTTAAGTAAATTGACATGTTATTTATTTTTTAAAACAAGTTTTACTTTTAATTTTTATAGATGACCATAGTGTTTTATAGAGTTCAATAGTATAATAACTCGAGAAGGGACTTGTGTTCCCACTTTTTAATAATTGGACAGAAACATATTGCCCCTCCCCCTTTCCCACAAAACACTCACTTTTTTGAAAACATAGGAGCACGAGTTAAAATTGATGCAAGCATCAAATCGGCCACAAAAATTTAAAGACTGATTTAAAGTTTTACACAAGGAAAAAAATAAACAACACACTCCTGAATTTTGGTAAGTACATTTAATGTTTTGATTTCAATTGCCAAAAAAGTATTTATAAACAAATTGCAAGATAAAATAAAATCATTGCATTTTTAATGAAAATACTAGTAACTTAATTCATCGATCGATATGAAAATCAGAGATATGCGATATGAATGTAGGTATAATCAAAGGATGATTCTCTATAATGCTATTTTCCGGCCTACGATAAAATCACTTAAAAATGTGATTTTATGTAACTTTAATCATTGTATTTCATGATTTTGATGTTTGTTTTTCAACATCGATCACCTAAGTCGCGCGATTTAAAAATCACAAACGGCCGTCAAGTAAAGAAAAATTGAGGGTAGGTCTATTTACATCAAGTTTCTATGCATGTTTCTAGATGTAAATGATCAAAAATTGTTTATTTATGTCGGAAACATATCAGACTTAAGTAATAAAAGCAAAGATTGTTTAATTTAAGGCTAAAGATATTTTTTTTATGGCAAGAATTTTGATGCATTCACATTTTGCATATTTTGAATGTAAATCTTTACAAAATGCACCTCGTATGATGTTGAAAAATGTTTAATTAGCATTTAATTAAAAGTATTATTTCATATATGTTTATATTGTAATTGTGTATTGTTTCTATAGATGTGGTACCTATTTTACGCATAAAATGCACATGCAAGAAATGAGATTTCTAAGTTTCTATTGAACTATAAAAGTTGTGTATCAAATGTTTAAAGCAATGAATGACTTTTGTTTGTGATTAAATCAAAATTAAGTTGTAATTTAAAAAATATAGTCTACATTTGCAAAAAAAAAAAAAAAAAAAAAAAAAAAAAAAAAAAGAATTCATTAATTTACAGGATAAAAATATTAATGCAAGTACATCTTAATAGTTAGTACATAAAACTCAAAAGGTTGTATTAAAAATATATATATCGACGTAAAATGAAATAACATCGTAAGAGTTGCTTTTATTCAATTTAATTACGCATGTAAAACAATATATTTAATTTAAAATGCTATCTAAACTATAATACACAAATGTGTGTATAAAAGTCGAGTCCCCCCCCCCCCACGGCACTCCATAAAATGGAGTAGATTTTAGATTTTCAACAGTTCCTTCCACTACGCATATCAGAAGTTTTAGTATATCCATGGACTAACAGAGTTCTACAACATCTCAGGAACAAAATGGACCGTAAGAGATGACACTCCTTTCGCACTCTTGAAACCTGAGGATTAAATTCTCTTTCCGTGCTGCGTCAAGAACTAAGGTGTTTAACACGGGTAGTGACAGTTCCTTTGCTAAGTCCTCAGCATTGAAAGTAAAAGTCATAGGTCTTTTGGATATTATCTTAAAGAAGGAGGTCCTGCCCCACGGTAGGTGTTGGTCAATACTGAAACCATGCATAAATCAAAATTGTGACACTTCACCTTAAGTGGATGATCTCTTTATCTGGGTGAAAAATTCTAAAATGACGTAAAGCAACATTCAATTATCAATCACGTGACATTTAGGAACCCCTTTCCTCCTTGGCGTTTTATTTTCTAAGACAGAACTACTGTTCTCATAACTTATATTGATGCTACCAAAGAAGTGTGATGAATAGATTGAGTCCTCTCAACACCCAGTTAACAAAATACATGGATCCTATGTCACTCATACGGAAAAGTGTCCTTCTAAAAGGTCGAGGCGAGAATTTCCATTATGAAACCATCCCATCAGTAATTCTCTATCTATAAAAGTTACATGTGTACCCATAGAAAAATTAAGTTTATAACACAAATAGCAAATACATCTTCCCGCTACAACAAAAATAGCTTTTATCATTTCTAGAACTAATAACAAATATGCAGTACTCCTAAGGAAATACAAATACAAAGAATTAGCATAGATAAACTAAACTACCCTATTAATAATAATACTTATAATAAGTAACTTATATTCATGCCTTATAGTCTATAAAAAAATTTCTTTATTTCTAGCAGATGGTTCAATGAGACTTGTCTTCACGTAATTTCATAACAACCAGTCATTTCAGTCCTTTGATTTTAGATTTTTTAAGTAAAAAGTTTACCTTTTTTGAGTAAACATGCATGGGTTATATTAATTCTTAGTAAATCAATAGAAACATGTACTCTAAGTGGAAGTTTATAATAAGAAATAATCTACATAAGCTGATATCCTCCATTGTGAGTAGTTAGCTTTTCCTGCATATATCGTAAAAATGAAGCGAAAAGTTTTTATTTACATGTCATAACCACCTTTAACCAAGTTGATAATTTGGTAGTCACTTTTGATGTTCATAAGAAGTTTACATGCAAATTTTAGTGTTGGTTAAAGGTGGTTATGACATGTGTAGGAGTTACCTAACACACCAACCCTCTTGAGTTTTCCCATTACCCTAATGCTAATACGGACCGATAGTACCTTACTTTGTGACCCTATATCATAACAAATACTTTTGTATCATTAACCAATCAACATTTATCATTAAACTGGAACATTAGCCTACTGACTCATGCAGTTTTTAAGGGAAAAAATACTATTTGAAAATTTGAAGTCATTGTAGGCCGCAAAACGGCCTTATAGAGAATGATCCTTTAAAAAAATATATTTCTCCACTTTATACAGTAATTGACATCACAATAGTGTAGAAAAAAAAGTTGTGTCATTCGCACTATATTGGCACATTGATTATTATACGGAAACCCATACTGAGAAAAGTCATAATTTACACACTCCCATACTGGGAGTCACTGGATGCATGGATTGGCACTGTATTTTTTTTTTTTTTTTTTTTTTTTTTTTTTTTTGTTTGTTTAATTTTCGGTGTTAATGATACAAATTTCAAATTCCTAGAATATTAAAAAAATTGCAATATTTTCTATCATGTACAAATTTCTCGCTTCTTTCTAACTTTCCCTATAAATCTGTATAATCTTTAAACATTTTATAGGACACTACTAAGAAATCTTGATAAAAGATTTACATTAATTAAATTAAAGAACAAGGTACGGTTTCAATACAAAGCTTGCCCTGTGTTTTTCTTAAGAATGAAAGTGATGTAAAAAATTAAAACTCATACTTTCTGAGTCATTGGAATTACATGCAGAAAGATCATACAAATCATTTTCCCCACATGACCTTGTAAATGCTAATTGTGACGTCATAAACTTGTTCATTTTCCCGTATTTTCTTAAAAAGTTGCAGAGGACACCAATTTTCAATGAAATTTTCGTTCAGATAATATTGTCCACAGACATCGCCCACAAAGATTTTGAGATATGTAATTTTTCATAGAATTTTACACAACATTTCTGAAAATAAAAGTGGGCGACGGCTGTGTACACTATTTTTTAAGTAAAATATCTCTTGAAATGGGTCATTTTGAGGGCGCTTTTCCTGTTTAAAATAGAGAAATGTATCAAATTAATGACGCCATATTTCCAGAATGGTACCCCTTCATGCCATATTCTTATTTATCAGTCATATACCGGTACTCAACTAATATTTAATCCAGTTTCAAAACTTTTTGAAGACATTAATTAAATTTTTAGGGCACAATAAAGCTATAACCGTACCTTCGAATTCTTACATTAAAAGAGCCACACTTCCCTTCCAGAGCCATATTTCCCCCGAAAGTATCTAAAGGGAGCAAGTCTTCTTTAGAGAAGGTACAACTACACGTACAGCATAATAAAAAGTGCACGAAGGTCTTTCATTCATTGGAACTCTTTCCTGTACAGAGAATAAGAAAAAAGTTGAAAGCTACATTGCGTATGTCCTAAAAATCAATTAGGATTGTAAACTTCAGAAAAGACGTTTTTCCATTCTTCCCCTCAAAAGTCCCGATCCAAGATATCAAATTGTAATGCAGTCTTGATACTAGTGTTTTTCAAAGAAAAATTACCAGACATCAGTGTTAACATTTGAACATTTTCAGCTTTTTCTCTGAAACCGCTGAACCAATTTCAACCAATTTTAGCATATGGCATCTATGTGTGAAGTGGAACAAAAATTCTGAATTTCATGGTCCTGCCCCCCTGGGGCCTGGGGCTAAAACCACCAAAATTAATGCAGTCTTTAAAAATCTTCTTCTTTGATCCTGGACATCAAGCAGTCGAACTGTTGGCATGATTGTAATAAGCATTGAGCCCTCTTCCAAAATTATGAAATTCATGGCCCGAGGGTCAGGGGTTCTGGTGCAAGGGCGGGGCTATATAGATCATATAGTGAAAGTGCATTATTTCCTTGAAAATCTTCTTCTCTACTCCTGTGTATTATTTAAACAAATTAAATACATAGTTATGATAAGCAAGGGTGACTCTACCTAAATTGTGAAATTCATAGCCCCAGGTTCAGGGGTTCTGGTGCTAGGGCGGGGCTATATAGATGATAAAATGAAAATGCATAATTTCTTTGTAAATCTTCTTCTCTACTCCTGGTTATCATTTAAACAAACTAAATACATAGTTATGATAAGCAAGGATGCCTCTTTCAAAATTGTGAATTTCATGGCCCCTGGATCAGGGGTTCTGGTGTTAGGGCGGGGTTCTATTGATTTTACAGTGAAAATGCATTAATTCTTTAAAAATCTTCTTCTCTGCTCCTGGGTATTATTTGAACAAACTAAGTTCATTGTTATGATAAGCAAGGATGCCTCTTCCAAAATTGTGAAATTCATTGCCCCAGGGACAGGGGCTCTGGTGCTAGGGCGGGTCTATATAGATCCTATAGTAAAGGTGAATTATTTCTTTGAAAGTCTTCTCTGCCCGTCGGTATTATTTAAACAAACTAAGTACATTGTTATGATACACAAGGATGCCTCTTCCAAAATTGTGAATTTCATGGCCCCAGGGTCAAGGGTTCTGGTGAAAAGGGGGGAGGGGGCTATATTGATTATATAGTGAAAAAGCAAAATTTCTTTGAAAGTATTCTTTTCTGCTTCTGGTTAAAAAGCAAATAAGCTAAGTGTATAGTTATGATGAGCTGGTGTAACGTGGGGCTCTTAATAATATAGTGAAAATGCATTAATTCTATTAAATAATCCTGTCTGCTCCTTAGTGTTAAGCAGATAAACAAAGTGATTTGTTATGATGAGCAAACTTCTGGTCCCAGGGTCAGAGGCTCTGGTGTTTCTCGGTTGGGGGGGGGGGGGGGCTCTATTGATAATTTAGTGAATTTGTAGTAAAAATGTATTATTTCTTTAAAAATCTTCTCTGCACTGGGCATATCAGAGGCAAAAAGAGTAAAAGTTTTAATAAGGAAGGGTATTTTTACCAGATTTTTGAACATCTGAACCATTTGGTCAAGTGTTCTGGTCCTGGCCAGGGCTCTATTAATTTGTATTCTACTGAGAGGAGTTTATAGTTTTATGTGTATAAGGAAACAGATGCTGTTTAAAACAGTAAGAGAGGTTTATAAGGCAGTTAAATCCATAATAGATTTTAATGCCATGGGAAATCGAAATCACTTTGCTGCAGTGGCGGATTCATGGGGAGTATTTTTACTATTTGAAATTTTATCTCGGACAAAGACATTGGAAATGTAAATATATTCGTATAAAATCTATAGAAAAGTAGATGTTAGACTCTTAGTAAATCGACAGATAAAAAAAAAAATCCGAGTTGGTTATGAAAAGAATAACGAAGAAATAAATTACAAAATAAAGTTCTTTAATTACTTATTACAACCCCATGTACATGAAATACGTAAGCCCAAAAAAAAAATATGTGTGGTCCCGGTTACCCAACCGTACCTATTTTAGACCCCCGACCCTAAACTTTTTCGGTAATTTTCGTATTTTTTTCCGGAATTTTCCACTATTTCCATCATCGGCTTCGGTATTAGTTTTAGTTCCAGAAATGGCGGCCTCCATGCAAAACATCGTTTCAACACGTAGTGTTTAATAAGCAAGCTAGCATGGCGCGGCAGTGTACCTTTTTTCCAGTGCCATGTTTTTTGTTTGTTTGTTTGTTTTTTGGTTGCCAAAATTAAATAAATATGCCCAACAGTGGCGAGATTCAGTTAGTTGCTCTGTTTAACCAGTGCATTCTGATTAGCCCCTTTGTTTATTTAATGCACGCAAAGGTGTGAAGTCAGGATAGGAAATCACTTCTCGCTTGAAAGCACACAGACAGCTGGCCAGGTAACATACCTTTTGGAGTTACATGAGATAACATGAGAAAACATCATTTGATTGCATTGATTACGCAAGAATTAGCCAATGTGTAAGATAGATTAACTTGTAAATTATCAAATAATTTATATCAGGATCGTTTCTTTTAAACCGAAAGTAGAAAAAAAACAGTTCATGAGGAAAAGTGAAAAAAAAAGACTTTCGAATTTTACCTGAATAAAGTCAACTTGCAAAACACCAATATATATTTATGCCGAAGCATAAAAGATAAAAAAAAAAAAAAAGAATTCGAAACAGCTATTCATTATTTAAAACCAGATACAGTATGTGGGACAGAGTCCTGGCTCAAAGGGGTAAAACCAGGACAAAATCCATCAAAGGACGCAATTAAATCCAGCGAAATATTCCCACCAGAATACAATGTATACAGAAACGACAGAGGTACACTAGGAGGGGGTGTCTTCATCCTTGTAGAAAAATCTATAACATCAATCGAAAAACCAAAATTCATAACAGAAGGAGAAATGCAGTGGGTAAAAATCAAAGTAAAGAACAGCAAGCAGGGATAGACAAATAGAATTTTAAGGTACTTGCCCTCGGACAGGTGACCACCATAAAATTACTTGTCCCACCAAAAAAATTACTAAGATTAATTAAGATAAAGAAAAAACACAAAAATCATTTACAATAACATTCACACTACAATCGTACACCAACTAGAAAATGCTATATATACAGCAAGGCAAACTGGAGTAACATAAACAAAGATCTAGAAGAACTCCATACAACAATAGACGATAACAACAAAAGAAATGACTCAGTACAACAGCTATGGTCAACATTCAAAACGCAACTCTTCAAGACAATGGACTCAAACATTCGAAACAAAGAAATAAGATCAAGGAATAACATCCCATGGATAAAACACAAACACAAGAAAATGGTTAGACGGAAACAAAGGCTTTACAACCAGGCCAGAAAAACCAAAAAATGGTCCAACTACAGAGCATACCAGAAAGAATGCAAAAGATCACTAAGAAGAGCGGAATGGGAATATGTCAATTCTAACATAATTGAAGGACTCCAGAACAATAACAACAAACCATTCTGGAAGTATGTTAAATCAAAGAGGCAAGATTCAAATGGAATAGCACTACTCAAAAAAGGAACAACTTTGGTAAACGACAGCAAAGGGAAGGCAGAAATACTACTCAATCAATTCAAATCCGTCTTCACAAAATCATCAAAAGGAGATATGCCAGACACAAGAATCAAGTCCAGACACACTATAACATCAATTAAAATTGACCTGAATGGCCTAGAAAAGTTGTTAAAGAAGGTTAATCCATCCAAAGCATCTGGTCCTGATAACATACCAAACCGCATACTACAAGAATGTGCAACCAACTTGGCACCAATCTTGAAAAATCATCCTGCAAAAATCGATCGACACTGGGGAGTTACCAAAAGACTGGAGGGATGCAAATATACCTAGCATCTTTAAAAAGGGAGCTAAACACCTTCCCGAAAACTACAGGCCAGTCTCTCTTACCTCAGTCACATGTAAGATCCTAGAACATATCATTTGCAGGCATATCATGAAACACCTGGAAACAAACAACATACTCACTAACTTAAATCATGGCTTTAGATCAGGATACTCATGTGAGACCCAACTCCTAACAACTCTAAATGACTTCCACACAGAACACGACAAGTCACATCAAGTCGACTTTGCCATCCTAGATTTTTTAAAGGCGTTTGACACCGTACCTCATGACAAATTACTCCATAAACTACATCAATATGGCATCCAAGGGACACTTCACACTTGGCTTAACAACTTCCTAACAACAAGGAAAATGAAAACAATAGTAGAAGGAATAGAGTCTGAGGAAACATCAGTGGACTCAGGAGTGCCCCGCAGGGTACAGTCCTCGGCCTGATAATGTTCTTATGCCATATTAACGACCTACCAGATGCCGTAAACTCGTCTGTACGCTTATTTGCCGATGATTGCCTTCTATATAGAACCATCAACAGCAGCAAGGACCAACAATTACTACAAAATGATATGAACCATCTAGAAGACTAGGCAAATAAGTGTGGCATGAGATTCAATGCTAAAAAGTGTTACATTATGTCTATAAATCAGAAAACAACAAAGTTATACCAACTTAACAACCACATCCTCCAAGAAGTACAAAACAACCCGTACCTTGGACTTGAAATTTCCAATGATCTCAAATGGAGTCTGCACATAAATAACATCAGTAAGAAAGCAAACACCACCTTAGGCTTCTTAAGACGGAATCTCCGAAATGTCCAAGAGCAATACAGAAAAACCGCATATATATCCCTTGTTAGATCCATCATGGAATATGGAGCTACTGTCTGGAATCCATACCTCAAAGGGGATATAGATAAATTAGAAAAGATACAAAATAGAGCCATCAGATTTATTAAAAAGGAATACAGCAACAGGAACCCGGGAGCAATAACATCTATGAGAAAGAGCCTCGACATTGACACCCTTGAGGAAAGAAGAACAAGCTTGAGACTTATACTCATGTACAAAGTGGTTGAGGGGATGGTGCCGTCACTACCGCCTCACTCATTTATAACAAAGGTCAAACCCAAGCGCCAAATTAAGCCAAGACATTTCAAGGACCACCATACAACAAATATAGTCCAGAGAAAACGTGTGCAACAACAGCAAAGGCTTAGTCATACCTACCAGCAGAACACCACAATATCAACACTCATTTTTTGTCGACACGTGCATTCATTGGAATCAACTACCGGACTCAGCCGTGCATGTAAAAACTGTAAAGGAATTTAAGACCTCCCTACAGGTACATCGACGCCAGTAACATCCAGCGCTCTCTCTACCGTTGTAAAAAAGCCATAACTGGATTCTACAATGTACAGATACAGATACAGATAGATACAGATATGAGAAATGAGCTTGGAAGTATGAAGTCTTCAATGAGGCAAAAAGGTTTCATGAAAGGATTTAAAATTTTAATTATATTAAATATTTGTAATTTGAATGATTCTATGTCATCTTGCTTATGTGGTTTATTTTGTTTTAAACATTACTGTACAAAGTATTGGTGTCACATTCTTTTCCTCTGACAGCTCTTAGCAGAACTCTATGTCCGTGTTCTAGTTTATCGTTCAAAATTTATTATTAAGTAAAATAAGAATTATTCTGAATAAAAGTAATTAATTTCATTTATAAACACTGATTTTAAAAAAAAGGATGTTCAACTTGGACTTTATTTTTTACAAAAAGAAAAGATTGTGTTTTCATTATTTTTTATTTAAAAATATTTGTTTCATATTCATAAGTCATAACTAAGGTGTCCCCTACCAATGTTGACTTACTATATTTCACACCACATCTAAATGCCACTTATTTTCTCCTTCACTCTGGTTCATCCGCAAATAAAACATTTCTTTTCTGAATCATAATTGGAAAAGAATAAATTCAAAATTAACAAAACATTTATTAGTTATGAGTTATATACTCAGCTCTACACAAAATATTTCTCTGTTTTTCCCATTCTATAATGTACAATTTTAGATTTTATATATATGTATAAAGAGTTCAGCAGCATATTTTTGTTTGGCCTAAAAGGTTTATGATTTAGAAAGTATTGCAGTTGCTTAATTCTAAAGAGATATCACATAAATTCATAGAAGTCCCCCGTCTGCGTTCATGTGTCTTATCTGTCAGTCGAAAGTCACAACGCTAAAATTACACGTTTATTCGCTAAGTTTCGCGTTTATTCGCTAAAGTTTCGCTTTTATTCGCGAAATCTTCGTGTTATAACGAGAAAAATATTTTTTTTTACCTACGAAAATGAGCTCAATTGGCTTTCTTAATGAACGTGTCATATTAAAAATATCTCATAAAAAAGAAAAGTCGAAGAGACCTTCGGGTACGGAACGTGTGTGTGTTGGGGTGGGGGGGTCCTGTCAAGTACCTGTGGAATCCGAATAAGGTTCGGTGTTTATGCAAATTATCACACGAACAGGCTGATTGATCACAAAAAGACAGTTTTTCCTTATAAATGAACAAAATATACTGGAATATATATAAATACTATAGTCCTTTGATTTCGTCTTTCTCTTTCTCTCAAGAAAATGATAATGCAATCATTGTTGCATGTGTTACATTAACAGTTTAAATCTTTACTTAAACTTATCTCTAACAATCTTGAAAAACCTTGTTCTCACCGACTCCTCTCAACTCATTGACATCTAGTCACTGAGATTCATTCGGCCAGTGCCGAAGACACGTAAAAATATGGGGGGGGGGGGGGAGGGGTTATGTATTTTTAGCGTTGTCAAGTTTCAGATTTTAGATAATTTATTTCTTCGAATTTATAATTTTTTCAAATTTAAGGTACTTAGTTTGAGTGGCATCAGAGAAAACGAACTTCAAGTAATACATTAGCTGCAATAATGTAGCTCTCTCCGTTTTTTTTTTTTTGGGGGGGGGGGGGGAGGGGCTACAACTCCTTTGGATCTCCGTATTGGTGCAAGTGCGGGAGTGATTCACTACCGCACCGATTTCAGCTCTTGATCGATTTTATTTTGGGACAACCAATGAGAATTCGGGATCTAGGTGAGCGGTTTATGAAAAAAAAATATCCCATGGAATGCTTTTATTAATCGATGTTTAGTGATATCATACAACACAAACATTTATCAACACCGACATTTACTTTATCAAGTGATTCTAAATTTCAAGCGCAAGTCTTAGTATATCATGCGAGAACTGTCATTTTATTTTACTTGGTTTTCGCGTTTAAAGGGCTATGATGTTGACAGTGAATAAAAGGAGTGGGTCTATATATTCTATATGTGTGTGGGGGGGGGGGGGGCAATCGCATCTTCTCTGCCTTTCCGACATGCTGGGAAATACATCATCGGATGTTAAAAATCTATACAAAATGAAGTCACTTCCTAGTTATTAAAATATTGGATAGACGGTGTTGGAAGTCCCTTCTGTAGTATATTTAAGGAAATTTACATTCAATGAAGTTAAGCTCCATACTCGACAGATAAGAGGCCTCCCTACATTTATTTCAAAGTTTAGAAAAGGTAAGGATGTCGTGCACGCCTACGTAACGCATTCAGTGTTGTTTTCAACTCGTCGGAAAGGCCAGAGAGTGGTGTTTGTATAGGGGGGAGGGGTTAGAATCCAGTCTTCAGGAATTTTTGTGTTGAGGACGAAATTAAATCGGTGTAGAAATATTTCAATAAATGGATTTGTTTCAAACAGGTCTCAAGCCACGCCATGTTTTAATTTCTTTGGCTTGTAGTAACACCGTATGGGATAACTGCACACCTAGGAAATTATACCATGGTTATCAGAATTTATCCACAACTAGAATTACTATATAGAGGCAATGGAAGCATTTTAGGTTAAATTAGATATATACACATTTGCATGTACATATAATTATAGATAATTTGTAGTTTTGAGTGGTAGGTGAAGAAAGTTTAAATACTTTTTCAACAACCGCCTCAGTAGTAATCCAACTTTGAAGCAGATATCAAGTTCGACCCAAAGCTTAAACTTCACCACACATTTTTTATTATTATCAAAATATAAAAAAAATCATGTCAGCTTATGAGAGCCCTAATTTGATTGGTGTCTCTCAATGAGAGAAGCTCTAATTTGACTGGTGTTTCTCAATGAGAGAATCTGGCCCTAAAAAATTTCGTCAGGAGTCCCAAGACCACTAGTGGACTCGGGACCCCTGACATTGTGAAGGTGAGTTCTTACAACTTTGGCACCAATAGAGGTACGGGAGGGAGAATTTGTATATAATATAAAGAATTTGTTCTCCATGTGAATGTTCAACTATCCATTCCTGAAAATAACGTCATTACAATGTCAGGGATCCTGAGTCCACTTCTGGCCGTGGGTCCCGGGTGAACCCAGAACCCCTGACGCTGTGAAGATGGAAAATAATGTAGTGCTCAAACAAGTCAATTTTAATTGATAGTATTGCCGAATGAATGGGAACAATTTTTCCTGTGTTTACCATCCTGGTAGAAAGCGTGCATTTGTAAAAATTTCTTGTAATTTCATGTTACAGAGATTAAAACCGTTGCGACATGCTTCATAAAATTATGAATGTAATCTTAGTAAGTTCTGCAAGCGATTAAAGATGAAAACTAGGTCAAAATAGGCTGGTTTGCTAGAAGCTACCAGTCAGTCACTGGTAAGGAATAAAGGTATGTACATGTATGCATTTGTATATTTGCATCTTAGGATAGATACATGTAAGTGGCTTTTTTTGATTCAGTGTTATGCCCCCATTCTATATAATTTTAGATTTTACATATATTTCAGTGTAACAACATCAAATTAATTTATGGGCCAAACTTCAATAGATGTGAGAGAGAAAAAAATATTTTGAAATTTTCAGGCATGATAATCTGATAAATAGTGCTACATTAAACCCTGTAACTATTGCCAACCATTTTACTCAAGTTTCTTATGGTTACGATACGCATGCATACGTATATGTTGTATAGTCATGATAGTGGGATTTTGTACTGTAATGACAATAATGTTGACGCCTGTACATGTACCTTATGTATTTTAGAAGATACACTCGGTGGTACAGTAACTGATTACCGTATATCGAAAATTACTTTTTGTTGAAATTAAGTCCATTGATTTATGCACGAAACTAGAAGCAGGAGGAGGGGAGGGGGTCCGGACAGACCCCCACATTTACTTGAATTAACTTTCTATATAATATAATGGGAAAAAATAACCTAAGAACCCCCCCCCCTCACGAAACACGGATCTCTCGCAAAATTGTAAAGAGAGCCGTGTATATCTTGAAAATATTTTGAAAGAAAGAAAAGCGTTTCCTAGCACCCGCACCCATCCCGACGAAACAGCTTTTTCAGGTTTGGGTAACTAAGTTGTTTATGTTTTTAGCTTACCTGAGAAAAAGACTCAAGTTACCATTTCTAATTTGTCTGTTGTCTGTCATTGTTGTCTTCGTAAACTTTTCACAATTTCATTTTCTTCCCTTAGAACCACTACTCAAATTTGAATTAAACTTGGCACAGAGCATCCTTGAATGATAGGGATTCAAGTTTTTTTTTTAATTGAGGGGCCAAATTTTCGTTCAAGGGGAGATAATTCATCTTTGCTAGCCAAAGGTTTCTGATCCGCTATTCTCCTCATAAACCCTTGGTTTATGGTGCTGTCAAAAATTGGGATTGCTTACGTCACGTGATCGCAAATCTTACCACATCCACATACGCACAGATTGCGCCATCGACGGAAATAAGAAGCATATTCAAAAATGAAAGTATAATTTTAAAGAATAATTATCAATCAGATATCGAGCGATGTTTATTTGTTATGTAGGCTGCAAATCTATATCTTTAATGTAGATTCCTGATGACAATAAGTGTACATCTGCTTAAAGTTGGATGGCACCATAGCTACATTGTATTTATAGAATGGTACGTTATCTTTAGAATCGTTGTTTACTTGTGTTTTTCCAATCTCCCTTGCAGAGTTGTCGTTCGTTACTCTCTCAGACAACACTGCAATGGGCTCACGTCAAGATTTTTGACATAAGGTAAAAAACATGATATTCCAAGAATTATTTCAAATTAAACTGATAGTCCTGGATCTACTTAGTAAATATATACATTAAAAGATAAACACTAGTGCAGGAATTTAATTATAATGAGTTAAAACAAACGCACTATTTCTTGTACTTAACATTGTGATATACACGAGCCAACGACAGAGGTGGATGTATGAGCCGATGGTAGAGAGTGGTGTTTTTCATCCCGAGACTAAAGAGTCAAGACGTATAATCCCGAACGGAGATATCGTCATTTACAAAAGCATTTGCAGATAATGGTCGAACTGACTCCAATCAAAACTGGAGAAAAAATCCCGACTTTTGTTAGTACCATAGGCCAAGGGTTGGTGGGGAGAACAGCGGATCAGAAACTCTTGGCTAGAAGAATTGGGGAAAATTTAATTAAGGTTTTGCCAAAATTTATTTTTAAAATAGCTCCAAAACTATGTGAGGTATAAGGTTAAAACTTTTACAGTTTATAAATATATCATTGGTTAACAGATAGAAAGTATTACTTGAAAACAAATATTTTAAAAAAAATATTTTTTGAGAAAAAAAATCAAAAAATTTGCATATTTAAAAAAAAAAATGCACCTGCTTAATTCTGTATTTTTGGTGAAAACTATCATTGCAGAAATAATAGATGTTTATCAATGAAGGGCAAGTTGGACGTGAATGGTCTCTGAAATGCTGTTATTGAAAGCATGACATGTATAAAGACAAAACCCCTATAAAAATTAAGTCCGCCATTTGCAATGTACTTTCGGTTTCAAATCTTAACATTTGGACAAAATAAACAAGGAAAACAACTTTCCAGAGGCTATCAAAGTCCAACTTGCCCTTCATTGATAAACATATATTGTTTCTACAATGATGGCTTTCACTAAAAGCACGGAATTAATTAGGTGTATTTTTTAAAAATATATGCATTTTTTTAAAAAGAATTTTTTCTCGATATATATTTTTTTAAGTATTTGTTATCAAGTGATACTTTCTATCTGTTAATCAATGAAATATTTATAAACTGTAAAAGTTTAAACTTTATAAACAACATATATATAGTTTTGGAGCTATTGTAAAAATAAATTTTTGGACATGTTGACCTTTGGCAAAACCTTAATGGCGTCAATTTAAATCTTCCTCTCGAGAACCAGTAGGACAGAAAAAAATGAAACGTATGTGAATGCTTCATTACACAGTAGTGTAGATTAGGTTTTATCAAACCATGACCCCCGTGAGTATGGTTGGGCCACGTCGGGAGGATCAAAGTTATACATAGGAATATATAGGAAAAAATGTCAATATTTAAACCAGAAGTCTCTGATGAGACTGTAGCTCTACTGGTCTGTACATATAATGTAACAAAGAAAAAGTAGGAATTGGATTTGAAATTCTGCAACATGCAGCAATAAAAAGAATTATAGATGTATCTTAATGTAGTCTACTTGTGTGCCAAGTTATATTGAAATCAAACAAAAACTGTAGGAGAAGTAGCATTTTAAAGGAATTTCACAGAAATTTCTATTTTTAGTAACCATGGCAACACCGTTCATCAAAATCAAAAACTGATGCACTGAATTATAAATCTTAGCGTAGTCTACTTGTGTGTCAAGTTATTTTGAAATCAGACCAAAACTGTAGGAGGAGTAGCATTTTAAAGGAATTTCACAGAAATTTCTATTTTTAGTAACCATTGCAACATCATTCATCAAAATCAAAAACCGATGCACTTAATTATGTATCTTAGTGTAGTCTACTTGTTTGCCAAGTTATATTGAAATCAGACCAAGACTGTAGGAGGAGTAGCATTTTAAAGGAATTTCACATAAAATTCTATTTTTAGTAACCATGGCAACACCGTTCATCAAAATCAAAAACCAATGCACTAAATTATGTATCTTAGTGTAGTCTACTTGTGTGCCAAGTTACATGTATATTGAAATCAGACCAAAACTGTAAGAGGAGTAGCATTTTAAAGGAATTTCACAGAAATTTCTATTTTTAGTAACCATGACAACACTGTTCATCGAAATCAGAAACCGATGCACTAAATTATGTATTTTAGTGTAGTCTACTTGTGTGCCAAGTTATATTGAAATCAGACCAAAACTGTAGGAGGGGTAGCATTTTGAAATATTGTTTACAGACAGACGGACAGCTAGACAGATAGAGAGACGGACGGACGACGGACACCTTACTATCGCATACATGTAAGCTTTTCTGGTCTCTGACCAGTAGAGCTAAAAATCTGCTTCTCAAGAACAACAAAGCCATGATTACTCATATCAATATAGAAGCATCCTCAGGTAGTGTACTCACTAGATTCAAGTTTGGTAAGGTGAGGCCACAATATTATCAGCAAAGTCATTTATTTATTAGTTCAATGATATGCAAGCATCTTCATGTATTTTTGATTCAAGTTTGTTCAGATCAGAGCTCTCGGGAAAAGGAATAGGCTATAACAAAGGATCAGAGTTTTGCAAGCCGGAGAATGTATAGTAAAACTGGTTTCAAGATGTACAATAACATTTGATACTAAATCATATTAAAAAGCAAAACATACCTAAGTTATTTGAAATCCTTTTTTAAGTATGAGCCTTAGGGTAAGTGTTGGACCGAAGTCAAAAATCCGCATTTTACATAATGTAAGAAAAAAGATCTTCTCCGGACAGCAGGACCATTTTGAGTCGAAACCATAGTTTTCATAGGGCTACATTTTGGTCCACAATATGAAGTCAGTTTTTAATATGAAATTAAAGAGGAAAGTTTTTTTACAAAAAAAATCCGCAGCTGAAGAACTACAGGACCAGGGTGACTCAGGTGAGCACTGTGGCCCATGGACTCTCTCTTTGTTTTCCTGTCAAAAATTTCCGAGTACGACATTTGTATGAGTTGGTGTGGACACATCCCCACCTTAAAATAAGAGATTATATACAAGTACATAAAAACTAATAATAGTTAACATGAATTGTTGAAATGAGAAGAATATGCGCAGATTTTAACATTTCACTCTGTTGTGAACTTAATCTTCATATTTTAAAGGAGTGATGAAAAAAAATCTGTGCAGTTTGAAATGTGCTAGATATGCCTTGGGATGCATAAAATAAGATCATAAAGTTTGCTTTTTTAAAACCTGGTGCGTTACGTTCAACGGGGTGTGACCACTATCGTATCTTACAGTTATGCACGTTAAATATTCAGTATGGAAAAAAAAAAACAGGTAATGGATCACAACGCTTTCCTGTCTTTCTATGTAAACATCATCATAAACGTAAGGACTTTAAACTTTTAAAAAGCAAAGGACCTTATCAGTTCTGTACAAAACCAGACAACACAGCGATGTTGCAATTGCCCCAAAATGGCGTTTCTCTTTGCTCTGTACATTGGCAGTATTAAATTTGACTTGGAATATTGATGAGCTGTGAAGATAAGTAAGTAAATATTTCTATATATAAGCATGACATATTTTGAGAGTCTGAATGTGTCGCTATTTTTAATCACAATCAATAATGCAATAATGAACGCTCAGATCATTAATGTAAAGATCCGACGTGTTCAACATCAGACACACATCCCGGTTTACAAGCTAACATGGGGGGGGGGGGGGGGGGGGTAGAATGGTAATGGTGGAGGGTGCTCCAGTTCAAAGGTTGATATTAAACGATAAAGAAAAGAATGTTATAATATGTAGATGGCTTAATTATTGATTTGCATTGAATAAAAGGATATTATGTCGATGAGAAGGGTGGAATTTGGAACGATCGATTTTCAGACTTAAATCATACTAAACAAAAAAGAATTGGGGGAGATTGGTTCAACTTTAATCCATTCCACCACGGAAATTTAAGATCCGCATGAACGTTGTAATTAATGCACACTTACAATAAAATCGATACAAAGTTACATAAAAATACACGGATTGGTTTTTAGCGTTTTCACAATAACCAATTAAGTAGCACTGCGGGAACCTTAATCAGGAATATTGTGTGGTTCGTTGCATATCATGTTTAATGCAGTAAAAATATTGACTTTTTTTTTCAAGGTTGAGAGAATTCACACTGCGTGCTAGTATTGATAACCGAACGAGTCTCAATTTGTTTGTAGATTTAAAGCAAAGTAAATATTGAATAGCACTCAGTAAACACTGTATAATCTATTGTGGACGACATTTTACCATTTAAAATAATGCCATGAATGAAGACTTTAAAGGTTTGTGCTTTTGTTTTGCGGGGTGGGGGGGGGGGGATTGAAGGGACTTTCTCAAAACAAAAAAATAATAATAATAATAATAATAATAATAATAATAATTAAATGTATAGACTTGAACCCAATTTGGGCGGATTATTTATTTCATCTGAAAATCTCTAAAAATTCATTTTTGCATTAACGGAACTAACTTCTGTATGTAGTGAAAAAGTAAGCCAAAAGTGATCTAAAGATTGTCAAACAAAAATCGCTTTCTGTCTTCTTAATGGCGCCCATTTCCTCTATTCATGGGTTTATCTGAATATTATTGTAATTCTTTTGATTTTGAATTTGTTATGAGGTAATACAGTCATCTTAGTTGATACATGTACATTTATGTGTAATAGTTTTCTATTGCTTAATTTTTTTTCAGCCACTTTTTGCTAGTAAGTGAAATGTATAAAAAAATGTTTAAAGGTCCGAATTCTTGACATGGAGAAACAAGTGACAGAAATAAAGGAGGATTTTTAACCCCCCCCCCCCCCGATGGTCATATTACTTTGTAAACGCACCATAGTACTTGTTGTCATGTTTTCAAGTTGTACTCGTTTTAAAAACGGATGATTTACTTTCCCTGCATTTAACTTGCTGACCGGAAACGGTATCATTTTTTAGACTGAAGTTGTTACAAGTGTGCATATTAATTTGTCAAGCCAAACTGTAAGCAACCTAAAGGATCGCGGGTTCCGAGTTCGTTTATACAATCCTCATTGACGACATGTAGAGATTCAAATCTTTACATGCATGGGAATGCATATGGAAACAAATTAAAACAATTTCTTAAGAATAACAAGGCTAACATTCGTCAAATTAGTATGCAAACGTTCTAAATAAATGTAGCTGTGTATTATATTCTCTTTTTTGTCTCCTGGTAAAATAATAAGGTTAATTTTATATACACATATATGAACATTAAAAGGCTTCTCCTGGACAGGGAGGTTGTGATTATTCATTGACAAATAAATATTCAAACATCCCCATGCAGAAACTAGTACATCTTTTGGCTAGTCTGGTTCTGGGCTAAGTTGAAGTTCCATTTTTTCTCTCCACAGTGTATACATGGTATACAAGAGGTACATAATAAGTTAATAACATCAATACATATACATGTATTGGATCGAGCAGTTAAGAGACTACTTTTAATTTATTATGAGTAAATTTATTGGGTTTTTTTTTTCAATTTATTTTTCTTACATCTGTTGAACTCATAAGTTCAAAAAAACTTAAAAGTATTTTATGTGTTGCAAATCATTACCAGTTTTAGACATAATAAACTAGTATCAAAAGCTACATATATATAAGAAATTTAGGTAAGAAAACAGCTCACTTCTACTATTGAATTTACCTCTTTTTTCAAAAATATTTTAAGTATTATTTTTTTCAGAATAATAAGAATGTGAGTAATCAAATTCAGCCGCAAGCAATCTTTATTTTTATCTTTTAATTTTTTTTTAGAATCAAATTAGACCTTAAAGTAAGGAGAGGGGTAATTAATATTTCAAGAATAGCAATGAAAGTATAGTGTTCATACATACACATTAGCATCGTTACGTAACAAATAAAACTTGTTTAGCTTCTGATCCGGGATAGGGGTCGGCTAGAGGCACCATAGAGAAACTGTCATGTTGTAAATTTTGAATTTACCGGGTGGCAGTAAGTATACATACATTTTGACATCTTTTTTTTTATTTTATTTTATTTTTTTTTTTTTTTTTTTTTGGAAATGACATTACACGTATATACTGTCATTTTAACTTGAAGCCCTAAATGACTGTTTTGCAAAAAGGCCTTGTTGTTTATAATGTTTAATATTTACTATCAAATACCCCCTTTTTGGTTTGAAAATATTACAGTCTGTTCTTCTGAATATCGATCCATATAAGGCCGTCGGAAAGGGGGTGGGGGTTGTTGGGCGACCCCATTTAAAAAGAACATAAATTCAATATTAATCTGATTAAGGTAATTCTATTGTATTTCCTTTATCTAATATGTGAAAAATGACTTCAAGAATCTACCAAAACAGAACTAAATGGTAATCAATTATTTAAAAAATAATTCTGGATGAGGAGGGCTTACAATTGTATACATGTACATTGTACCTCCCATACCCTTGTTCACAGTCCTCTTTCCAGAAATCTGGCGATAGCCCTGCCATAGTTCTTAAGTTAGTACACTAATGCCATATGTAAGTATGAACACCTCGCTGTGTAAAGTCAGTCTGTATTTTTTTTTTCAATACTGATAGTTGCTTATTTCCTGGTTATAGGGAAAAGATAAGTGTTTAATGTCCCGTATGTCGTATTCACTTATAAATGAGGAAAACATGACACAATTAGTTGTAAACTTTTGAGTTTCGTTAAGGTGGCGTGAAAAATATGTCATTTTAAAGTGGAAGTGGATAACTATTGCAGATGAACTCAGTATATTGAAGTAGGTCACTAAAATTTTTTATTTTAAAATCGTGTATTTTTAATTTCGGCAAAAAGATATAACAGCTTTAAACAATAGTCACGATGTAGGTTATTAATTGATTTTACTTCCTTTTTGTGAACTTTAACAGTTTTAAGAATGGAAGTTCTATGTCGTCTGCTACATATGAAAATAATAAATTTTTACAAACATGCTCAATAACTGGAACTTTTATATTTCAACCCCTCACATATTGAAACGTGGGTATTAATAAAACTCTGCGTTGACTTCAATTTCATGTCTTTTTTAATTTTTTTTTTCATTACAGACTGTTCATTACATCCTCTAGTACCTACAGAGTCTGCGAAGCAATATAAGCTTTGTCCAATCTATGGTACGTAATACTTAATGTATTTCTACTACCTTTACCCAGATCCTCGATTAATATGTGTAAATGTTAGGAATTTTGGTGTTTGCGTGCACTGAAAAAAAGCCAGTTCTGTATTTATTTAAAATCAAAATTACAGGGAGATTGCATTTCAACCGTTAGACTATATTTAATGTTCAAGTAAAGCGATTTTTAATTTTTTTTTTTGTCTTGCTAAGCTTTATGTTCTGTATCTCAATGTGAAAGCAATAATAGCGTCATTTTTTAATAATACAGAAAAGTTATGGAGGTACATACATCACAAATATCAAAAGAGCTACAAAATGTTTGCCCATTTAAAGCATACCCAATTTAAAAACATTATAGAATATAGAATAACATCAATACTATATAGATTTTATTCATCCACAGATAATATGTTCACGTTTGTGAGTACTTTTCACAGCCAAAAGAGTTTAATTTTCTAGATGTTAAAAATATACATTGTATATGAAAAGGTGAATTCAAACGCGTTTTTTTTAAAATTAAAAGACAAAAATATTCATTCTTTTTCCCTTCCATTTTAGACCATGGCTCTATTCCCGGTGTCTTTCAAGAGGAAAACTCGGAAATACGCAATGTGCCTTACCTACAGTGCAGTGGTGTTAACAATTGTTCTAGTTGTATTGAAATTATGTAAAGCAATTTTCACAACAAGCAATAACAGTGTTGATATGATCCTAAATAGAAAGGTTGAACACTCTAATTCTGCGTCACTACTTAGCTGTTCAAAAAACGGATCTTCTTTATTCCTTTTCATATCTGTACCTAGTGCCATTAATAATTTCAGGGAAAGGATAGCCATTCGAAAAGCATGGGGAAGTGTGGCTAAATTAGACCCCTCTCTTAAACTGGTATTTTTCGTTGGAGCATCAGACAACCTAAAAATTAATCAGATAGTTTCCAAAGAAAATGAAATTTATAATGACGTAGTAAGACTGAATGTCAAAGAGACGTACGAAAATTTAGCAAAGAAGTCTATAAGTATTCTTCAATGGATCCATGTTAATTGTTATCGAGCTAAGTATTACTTAAAAGTGGACGATGATATATTCTTAAATATTAGGAATCTGATTGATGATCTCAAACGTATGGAACCTAGTAATTCCATTATGGGATGTAAAGTGACCAACACGTCGCCATTTAGATTTCCATTATCAAAATGGTATATCTCACGGAAACAGTATAGCGCCGATACATTTCCTGATTACATCAGTGGACCAGCTTACGTCATAACCGGTGATATTATTTCTAAACTTTATCTTGCTACAAATGTCGTGGAACGTATATTCTTGGAGGATGTGTATGTGAATGGAATATGCAGACAATACATAAGTGCAGAGGCATTCGCACACCCAGGCTTTAGTTGTGGATATAGAGACCAAGGACCTTGTGGGGCACACTTTAGATACAAAATCACGGGGCATCATTACTACCCTGAAGAAATCGAGAGAATGTGGGATGAGTTAAATGATAGATGGTACACGTGCCCACTGAAGCATTCATTTTTGGTTTCAAAAATTGTGGACACATTAAACTTTTTCATTTGATAACCTCCGATTTTCAATGGAGACAACCATGCAGTTCCTTATTTCGATATTTATTCTAATACAAACCGAACTTAGATGTTATTTAGTTTCGTTGGTTTCCTCAGGGTAAGGAGTGTCTCTGTAAAAAAAAAAAGACAGAGTCGGACGTATTCATAAATCGTAGATTTGAATACATTATTTTTTTTAATTTGTATTTTGATAGCTATTGCCTTATTTTTAAATATACTTCTATTATCAGCTCTTTAAGACATGTTACTAGTACCTGTAAATGTAATGCATCATAACATTTTCTTTGAGGGCATAGTGTATATATATTACCACAAAACCAAATTGATACACCATGTTTAACTTTGGGTACAAATCGATACAGTACATCAATTACTCCGACGTCTTCTTTGGTCGATTCTTAAGGTATTTCCATCCTCGCAATTTTATTGGTTCAAAGTAGAAAAACTGCATTTATTTTCACTAAATGTAGTTTAAATTAATAAATAATCACAAAAAATATATAGGTTGCACTATTTTTTAAGATGTAAAACATAAATAAACAGAAGCATATGTTAGCATTAAAAAATCGTACATTTTTAGTAAACAGTATTATAAAAATAATGTAAAAACTGGTTCAAATACATAAGTGTGATGCTGAAAGTTCCAAAATAATTGATTCTTTACAATTATGTTTGAATTGTGAATATCAGGGAAAACATTTTACATCAGAAGTACAATAAGGAAAATGCCTGAATATGGATACATGAGAAGGAGTTATTGTGCTTAGCAACATTTTTTAAAGATTGAATAATTGATTAAATAAAGAAAATATTCATTTTTTTGATTCTTTTACTAAACAATATTTGTCATTACACGCATTGAAATGCATTTTTCTAAAAGATATGTTTCTTGTGTTATGAATTTTAATAAATAACAGTTTTTACAAAAACCTATAACATCACAGGAGGGTGGAAATACCTTAAGGACGTCATACAAAACTTTTGATAATGGAGACATTTTCAAGATCGAATCTGTTTCAATTGTTTTGGGATGCCCTTTCCCTTTCACCATTTTTGAGGACATTTTAACACAAATATTTCATAAATTGATTGCTGCTACATTATAATGACAGCTATTCATTGATGAAATATAGTCTAAAATCTTATTCGAAATGGAACATCTGATCATGACTAACACTATACAGAAGTGTGAATTAAATCTAATTTATCGAAATTGATGGTAAAATATTAGCAATTGTGCAAAATAGGACGTTCTCTCTCTCTCTCTCTCTCTCTCTCTCTCTCTCTCTAGGGGTGTGTTGTATTAATGAAGAAAATGATTTCCCTTACAACATATACGACAATTACAGCGTCTCGAGGTGAACATGCAATTGTATTCATTATATTGAATAAAAACGGGAACATTTTCAATAAACCTTATGATTTCTACACTTTCATTGTTAGATCGAAGAAAAGAAGAAATAATTTAACCTCAATTCTTTTGATCAAGTTAGTACGCAAGACTGTTTTTGAGGATTGCACAATGGTTGTTCATACAATATTAAAACCTTTTAAAGTGATACGACTGGTAACTTTGAAGAGAATTCTTACCATCGACACGAAACTAAGTTTCTCTGATTAACGTTTATGTAATGTTACTCATGAATAAATCATGTAAGATTTATTTATTACACGTAATGGCGTCTAGCTATTTAAATGTAATTACGTTTAAGTCAAAGAAAAAGGAAAGATTTAAGCTTCTTTAGAAAATTGAAGAATGATCAAAAGTGTCAAAATTTTGCTTTTCAGAATTGAAAAAATATTGCTTATCCACAGTTATATACAAGATTTATTATTTTAAAGTCACCTGAGTCACTCAGGCCTAGGTGACCTATTTCTACTTGTTTTTGTCCGTCGTCGTCCGGTAACATTTGAACATTTTTAGCTTCTTCTCTAGCAACACTGAATCCGTTTTTAACTAATTTTGGCAGATATCATCTATGAGTGAAGGAGAACAAAAATTGTCAATTTCACGATCCCTGCCTCCATAGGGCCTGAGAGGTGGGCTTAAATCATCAAAATTCATGCAATCTTTTAAAATCTTCTTTGCTCTTGAACTGTTGTCATGACTGTAAAAAGCATTGAGTCCTCTACCAAAATTGTGAAATCCATGGCCCCATGGAGATAAAGGGAGGGGCTCTAATGATCATATAGTGAAAATGCGTATAGTAACACCCCCCCTCCCCCCCTTGTAAATTGAGCAGATAAACTAAGTGCACGAGTAAAAATGCATTATTTCTTTGAAGATCTTCTCTACTTTTGGATATTAAGCAAACAAATAAAGTGCATAGTCATGATGAGCAAGTTTAATATTGCTTCTACCTAAATTGTGAAATCCATGGCCCCTGGGTCAAGGATTCTGGTGTTGGGATGGGGCTGTGTGAAAGTATCGTGAAAATGCATTATTTCTTGGAACATAATCTTCTTTGCTCCTGGGCATCTACATTTAGGAGGCAAACAGAGTACAAAGATGTAATAAGCAAGGGCGTTTTTTTCAGATTTGATCTAGACCACTTTGTCAAGTGTACAAGAATTTTATAATATATAACACTAAAAGTACTTTCATAGTGTTTAATGGTCAGGTAGTTTTGTATAAAATGATAATGTGACAAAAATACCTTATCTTTGTACATTAATGTTCTTCAAAGACCAAGAAAGGCCAATGTGAGAGGGAATGAGATGTGTTTGTTAACAGTGTTCAAGCAGTATTATTTTGTTCTGTTTACATAGTGATAGTGACAAATAGGAGCAAGAAGAGACAAATTCAAAGATCTACTCTAAGATTTGTTACTTCAATACTAGAATAATTATTTTGTTGATCCCTGATCCTCATATTTCTCTTGCGTTCAATCTACATGTATCTGTTTATTTTGTTGTATTTTATACTTCTATGGATCGTTTACAGAGTTGTGTTATACTCAGGTGACCTTGGATCCTTGGGCATCCTGTTGAAGTGATATGGTGGGCAACTAGGGGTATGTTTAAACAATATTTATTTAGAATACTGAATAGATTAAGCAACAGGCATACAATGCCTATAAATACCCTCTCTATACAAGAAGTCAAGGTTACAAATACAATGAACTGAGTGAATATATATATTACAATACGGGTAAACATACACACACAGACACGCACAGATCCAGATAAAAAATATCTTTATTAAAGAATTTCTATCAAGTAAGTGCTTTAATAGATTCAAAATATTTAATCTGTTACAAGCTTTTTCGTAAAAAGTAAATATATGGTTATGTTACTATACGCGAAATGTAATAAAAACGCAAAATGTAATAAACCGCGATTATTACATTTTGTGTTATTACATTTTGCGTCGAAATTAACGCAGAATGTAATAACGCAAAATGTAATAAGAAACTTTAAGGAATGTTACATTTTGCGATCTTACTTTTTGCGTTGATGTCAATGCAAAATCTAAAAACGCAAAATGTAATAAGATATTTTTCAATTGTTATATTTTTTGTTATATTTATATTTTACGTCGATAATAAGCAAAACGGAAAAATGCAAAATGCCCAACACACTTTTTGGTCAGTTAAGTTGAGAATAATTTTCACACCAATGATTATATACATAATTATATATATATATATATATATATATATATATATATATATATATATATATATATATATATATATATATATATATATATATATATATTGCTTCATTATTAGCCGCGATTCCTGATCTACGAAATAATGCGAGTTCCATTTCAAGGGATCAAATATAATGTGCCGATTTCATGACTTTCAGGCATGACAATTTTTATTTATTTATTTTCTGATATGCGAAAGGACATGTCCATGTCTTGTGTTTACGTATATTCGAGTAACTAGTATTTGATTCGCCAATTATATCATTGATTAAATTCCACCGATTTTAAATCATCTTTGCCATCAGTACCACTAATATTCAGTGGATATACAATTTTTATGCTAGGAGCGTGCAATGTAAAAAATTACTAGGAAACAAAACCTCAAAATTCTATGAAACAAAGTTTTATTTATGCATAAACAAAGAAAAATTATATGAAGGACCTTAAAAGCATTTCATACTCCTAGCCGACTTATTCAATTCGGCACATTTCCTATTCATATTTTATAATATTAAAGATTATATTTATAAATATTAAAGATATGTTTAAATCAATTTTATGTTATGATGTTTTGCGTTGAACACAAGCGAAAAAATTATCTTTTGTGTTGTTACATTTTTATTTATCACATTTTGTGTTAAATAAATAACGCAAAATGTAATAATCAAAAAATACATTATTCGTACATTCTGTGTTAATCTCGACGCAAAATGTAATAATCCTAAAAAGTGTGTTTTTCGTTATCACATTCTATGTTGATTTCGACGCAAAACTTAATAACAAAAATGCAATAATCCCAGTTTATTACATTTTGCGTTGTTATTACATTTCGCATTGTAACAATGGTTATTCGAACTATTCTAACTACCATCGGACTGAAGGTGAAACCCTAGATGTATATGACTACTGTCTTTTCTCGAGGAAGTCATTTTGAATATGGGATAGAATTAATTGACCCGTTCTCTTATTTGGTTTCGTCAAAAACGTCCAGCATGCATGAGTATACATATATGTGATTTTTAATCTGTTAAACACTACAAATTATACAGTTGGAAATATCGAGTACGAGAGAAACGTTGTTTTAGTAACAGAGAAGTTGATACCCATTTGTTAAAAGATTACAAAGAGTAGAACGTATTCTACTGTATGCAATATGCAGGCAATGGAAAATCTAATGTAATATGCACTCAGTGCAAAACCTTATGCAATATGCAGTCAATGCAAAAGCTAAAAAGAAGGCAATCGCTTGGTTTGTTCAGTGGTTGCATACTGTTTTGGTGGTGATGGGGATAAGAGAATAAATACAGCGACATGACAGCAGAAATTGAATTATGGCACATGTATAATTTTATCAATATGTTTTATCTGTAATAAAGACATAATTATCGAACCAGTAAAATCGCATAATAAATTAAAGGGAAGTATTGTTTCAATGGCAAGCACAAATATAAAAGAAAAAACAAATTCTGTGATTGCATGAAAACCAGAACATAGAATTATAATAGAACCTATTCAAAATTAGGACTTTACCTCAGCATAACCAGAAACAGACTATGCAAGAAATGATCTCACCTAAAACCACTTATTAATATATGAGTTTTACTCTTACTCCCAAATCAAACTTTCTTCTTGAATTCGCATTAACTATCAGATCATACTTTTGTAGTCTGATTAAAACAAACCTTCACTAGCTCCTTTTTATTTTGATTGTCGCGTGAATCAAAATCACGAGACATGCAATCAAAATAAAAAGGAGCTAGCGAAGGTTTGTTTTAATCAGACTGATACTTTTGTGTTAACATTTGTCCACAACGAAAATAGACTCGGGACAAGTATCTGTGGCCTACAGTCGCTGGGGGTTGGAATTAATCTGCTGCTGCTAAGCTACCTCTGTACCATAATAAAACACCTTCTAGGCCTCAATAATGAAAGTTAAATATCTGTTTCATATTTTGATGTTTTACGGACTATAAATGATAAGGGCCACCTAACAACTAAATTGTATCAATGACAAACGAGTTGACTTCAACTATCCTTATTTATGTAGTAATATTCTGCATACGGTGTTTACATCTCTCAACTAATTCGGTACTCAAGAGCATGCTCGGAGTACATTCAATTTTAAATTCGAGGCAGGCTACTGACAAATAAGTTGAAGTTATAGGGATTTCAACTACCTCGTGTAAAGTCAGCATTTCGTAGATTCTTTGGTCGTCATAATGACCTTGTTAGCAAATATAATCTATTATGCATCGTATTTTGGCTGACGTGTTTAATACCAATTGTTAAGCCTTTGTTTTTATTGTAAATTAAACTACAGAATGCCCCGTCTATCTGATCAATACATATGGCTCACGGTAGGTGTGACCGGTCGACCGAAATTCCCAAAACTTTGACAGTCCAGGGATAATAAATTCCAAAATGAATGACCGCATAGCTTTAGAACCGGCTGTACTGATTTTGTCTGTTTAGCCATTTTTGTTTGTACAATTTCCCTCTACCATATCAAAAACTACAAGTAGCAAATTTATATTTCAGGGGCTATTACTCCAACATTTGGAATCAAACATTTAAGGTACTAGTATATGTCACTCGTGACATGAGTTATATCAAGGATTATTGAGAAGTATATATTAGATAACTACTCATAGAACATGACTCAAAATTGCAAAAAAAATTGGTGTCAGAGTGCATCTTACTGAGCTACGGTACAATTAACTTGACCTTTTTGCACTTAAATTGTAACTTTAAGGTCAATCACTTTAACCTTTACCGTATCTTACCAAATGTAATCATGATAATAAAATTAATTTAATATAATCTTAATAGTTGTAAAATAGTTCGAATAATATTTACTATTGAAAAATCCTGCAAATTAATGCACGTAAACTATTGTGTGACCTTTTACCACTAAAAAAAATATTTTGGATATTGAAAATTTACATAGGCATGCAATAAAATATTTCCCTGTATCAAGCTTTCTCCGACTTAAATGCTGATCGGTTAAAAGTATCGTGTTATTTAATGAAAGAACAAGTTGGGGTGACGTAAATTTTGAGATATTTATCACCGAGATTTTTGTGTTGTCATGGGTGATATTTCTGAAAAAGATGAACAAGGCTCTTGATAAATTTTATGTTGTTTATTGTTGAATTTCCAGCAAAAAGACAAGATATAATATGAATATAAAAACATAAGTAATAAACAATGAGTCTTTGCACTTGAAAAACACTATGCAACATTGTCTTAAAGTAAAGATGTTTACTGACCACATTACATAATACCCATGATTCACATGTGCACATAATATCACATAAAAAAATTATACTTTTTTTATTATAAAATCTTATTTATTCTAAAAATATATCAGAGGGTCAATGAGACCTGATGATATATTGGTCAAATATGTGAATTTCAGGCGAAAAACGATGTAAATTTTATCTTGACCTCTTAAATATATTTTTTTTTTTTTTTTTGCAAAGTATATTGAGTGAATGTGTAAAACTTGTTTTAAAAATATTAAATGAAACCTATACTTAATATTCCTAGCATATTCAGGGCTCTAACTGGCGACCAATTTAGTCGCCATAGCGCCTAAAATTTTTGATTGGCGCCTAAAAATTTTCCATAAGTCGCCAAAATGGCGACCATTTTACATTGACTTGGCAATCGTCGGATTCCTGAAATTTTAACATTTTTAACGATTTTTTGAAAAAGCGAAAAGAAATTTATAAGAAAAGGAAATCATTTGAAGCAATGGACATATCATGTTTTCTTAGTCACGTCACTGTTCCCTATATTGATTGATATTAACTTTTGGTACGTGCCTTAAAAAAATTGCCTGGCGACTAAAAATTTCCATTGGCGACTAAATTTTTTTGTGATAAGTCGCCAGCTGGCGCATTAATTTTAGAGGCCACTTAGAGGCCTGATATAACAAAAAAGATCCATGATAAAAAATCAAACAAATGTGTAGATTTGAAGAATTTTCTTCTAAATATCCTTCTACCACAAGAAATAGTCCCCCATAAATCTTATTTCTTTACAATTCTAAACTATGATCAGTTTTTAAATTGAATATAATTTGCAATGTTTCATTCAAATATGTCGTAAAATGTTCTGTAAAACGTGTTTAGATATAAATAATGAATACATTACTTGTTACATATTTTTTGTGAATTTCTTATCTACTTTCTTATCTTATCTGCCTCACTTATCTATTTCATATCCATGAATGGAGGAATAATAAAATACTGATATAAACTAGTTCTTACAAAAAAAATTTAATTTTTAACTCGATTTTCTTATGAATGTATGACAATTTAAAAAAAAAAAACCCATTCTAAACACAATTTGGTAAAGAATGTTAAGAATGAATTGTTTAGAATGTGATTTGGAGATTTTTAGACTAGTGTGTACATACGTCTTTGATTCCCGATTTTAGCACCACCCTTACCCCATGGCCATGTGGTGTTTGTAATTTGAAGAAAATCCATCATAAACGTCATATTAGTTTAAATAAATATTTTGTAAAACATATTCACATTTTTACAACTACTGATATATGATAATAATAATAATGTATGTGTTTCAAAAAAATTTATTCAGTTCAGTTAAATACAGACGTAGATCTACAATTACGCACACTTCATGTATTAAAAATTAGTAATGATATTTGAATGCATTGAATTAACACTGGCGGATTTAGAGGGGGACCTAGCCCCCCTCCCCTTTTTTGCATCCAAAATATACCTAAGATTTAATAAATCAATTTTATTTGGTTTGGCCGTGGGCCCCTACCCCGACCCCAAATTGCCCCCCCCCCTTTTCAAGATTCCAGGATCCGCCACTGATTAAAATGAAATGTCTGTAAAATTGACAATAATGTCAACATGAGATTCTTTATATTCAGTATTTAAGGGAAAAAATGAATGATAACAAGAGGCCCATGAGCCTTTATGGTCACCTGGATGTCTCATCGTGTTTTTTTCTTTACCCACTACAAGTATTAGTTAATGTAATTAAGTAAATAACACTGTTCCCTATATTGATTGATATTAACTTTTGGTACGTGCCTTAAAAAAATTGCCTGGCGACTAAAAATTTCCATTGGCGACTAAATTTTTTTGTGATAAGTCGCCAGCTGGCGCATTAATTTTAGAGGCCACTTAGAGGCCTGATATAACAAAAAAGATCCATGATAAAAAATCAAACAAATGTGTAGATTTGAAGAATTTTCTTCTAAATATCCTTCTACCACAAGAAATAGTCCCCCATAAATCTTATTTCTTTACAATTCTAAACTATGATCAGTTTATAAATTGAATATAATTTGCAATGTTTCATTCAAATATGTCGTAAAATGTTCTGTAAAACGTGTTTAGATATAAATAATGAATACATTACTTGTTACATATTTTTTGTGAATTTCTTATCTACTTTCTTATCTTATCTGCCTCAATTATCTATTTCATATCCATGAATGGAGGAATAATAAAATACTGATATAAACTAGTTCTTACAAAAAAAAATTTAATTTCTAACTCGATTTTCTTATGAATGTATGACAATTTAAAAAAAAAACCCATTCTTAACACAATTTGGTAAAGAATGTTAAGAATGAATTGTTTAGAATGTGATTTGGAGATTTTTAGACTAGTGTGTACATACGTCTTTGATTCCCGATTTTAGCACCACCCTTACCCCATGGCCATGTGGTGTTTGTAATTTGAAGAAAATCCATCATAAACGTCATATTAGTATAAATAAATATTTTGTAAAACATATTCACATTTTTACAACTACTGATATATGCTAATAATAATAATGTATGTGTTTCAAAAAATTTATTCAGTTCAGTTAAATACAGACGTAGATCTACAATTACGCACACTTCATGTATTAAAAATTAGTAATGATATTTGAATGCATTGAATTAACACTGGCGGATTTAGAGGGGGACCTAGCCCCCCTCCCCTTTTTTGCATCCAAAATATACCTAAGATTTAATAAATCAATTTTATTTGGTTTGGCCGTGGGCCCCTACCCCGACCCCAAATTGCCCCCCCCCCCTTTTCAAGATTCCAGGATCCGCCACTGATTAAAATGAAATGTCTGTAAAATTGACAATAATGTCAACATGAGATTCTTTATATTCAGTATTTAAGGGAAAAAATGAATAATAACAAGAGGCCCATGAGCCTTTATGGTCACCTGGATGTCTCATCGTGTTTTTTTTCTTTACCCACTACAAGTATTAGTTACTGTAATTAAGTAAATAACTTATTTCCAATTTTTGGGCATTCAAAGGTACAACATTAACATATAGAGAGGGAGAGATAAATGAAATGTAAGAATGTTTTAAGTCCATCTAAGAAGGACAAGATTATAAGACCCATGATAATGAATGTAACAAATGAATGCTCTTGAAACTTGGATATTCTGCAAATTAGACTTGTAAAAAAGGGTTTATTACATTTTCAACAGTGAAATACTGTGATTTATTTATTGAATAAAAGTGATGTTCTCTCACAGTGTGAAAGGATACTGCAAAGTGATATTCTCTCACAGTGTGAAAGGATAACAAGTAAAAAACATAGGTAATCAGAGATTACAGAGCTCACCTCAACGAATGTTGCCTTTAAGTAAGGCAAAGTCCCACACTAAACTAATAATCTAGGAGTGTGCATCCCTAGATGCAACATTTATGCGATTTTGGTCTGATAGGGCTTGAGTTACTTGGTAATAGACTTATCTGAAAACTTAAAACTAGTCACTCCTCCAGAAAATGTAAGTCAAATCCAGCATCCGAAGCAAGTTTTGAGATTGTTCGTCCCTTGATGCATCATCCATGCAAGTTTTGATCAGATAGGCCTTATAGTTACTTGGAAATGAGATCTGCTCCAAAAATTTTAATCTGGTTACTCATCCGGAAAATGTAGGTCAGATCCAGCATCCGAAGCAAGTCCAGTAGTGTACATCCTTAGATGTATCATCCATGCAAGTTTGGTCAATATAGGGTTTATAGATACTTGGAAATGAGATCTGCTCCAAAAACCTTAACCTGGTCACTCATCCAGAAAATATAGGTCAGATCCAGCATCCGAAGCAAGTCCAGTAGTGTGCATCCTTAAATGTATCATCCATGCAAGTTTGGTCAATATAGGCCTTTTATTTACTTGGAAATGAGATCTGCTCCAAAAATCTTAACCTGGTCACTCATCCGGAAAATATAGGTCAGATCCAGCATCTGAAGTAAGTCCAGTAGTGTGCATCCTTAGATGTATCATCCATGCAAGTTTGGTCAATATAGGGTTTATAGTTACTTGGAAATGAGATCTGCTCCAAAAACCTTAACCTGGTCACTCATCCGGAAAATATAGGTCAGATCCAGCATCTGAAGCAAGTCCAGTAGTGTGCATCCTTAGATGTATCATCCATGCAAGTTTGGTCAATATAGGGCTTATAGTTACTTGAAAATGAGATCTGCTCCAAAAACCTTAACCTGGTCACTCATCCGGAAAATGTAGGTCAGATCCAGCATCCGAAGCAAGTTCAGTAGTGTGCATCCTTAGATATATCATCCATGCAAGTTTGGTCAATATAGGGCTTATAGTTACTTGAAAATGAGACCTGCTCCAAAAACTTTAACCTGCTCCAAAAACATTAACCTGGTCATTCTTCAGCTGAAATTGCAGCATCTGAAACCTTGACTGGTACAATGAAACACACTAGAAGCATCCTCCATGCATCTCTGACTAATATAGGCCATAGAAGTACTTGAAAAGAAAACTGCTCCAAAAACCTTAACCTGGGACGCCGACGCCAACACCGACACTGACGCCGACGCCAAGGGTATTACATAAGCTCCCCCAACTTCGTTGAGGTGAGCTAAAAATGATTATTGGCCGGTAATAAGATATAGTAACTAAACCATTTTGATAGAGACTAAAACTGCCTATTTCTTCCCAAATATGTTGCTAAAATCCATATTACAATGTTTTCGCTATGACATCTCAACCGCTCAACTATGACGTCACAGCCTATGACAATGTCTTACGAAAAGACAGAGGCAAAGGGAAAATCAAACAAAATGTAATAAACAGAAAATTCAATGTTTTGTAGTTGGATATGGAATTAATTTCACTCGTGAGACAGGATTTTTTATATTTTCACTCGTGCTTTGCACTCGTGAAAATATCAAAAATCCTGTCCCACTCGTGAAATAAATTCCATATCCAACTACAAAACATTGAATATCCTCTATTTACATAATAAATATTTTGTGATGCCATGTATTATCATTAATACATGTATATGTCAGAGGCTATATTTATTACTTATACTATTAATGGACTTAATTTTTTTCTTTACTAAATCATAACTTGCTATACAGTCAAATATAAAGTGGTGTTTGTCTTTAACATGTGTTCTTTTTCCTACTAATTAAAATGTACTGGAGTCTAAATGCATCTGCACCTGTGCCTATGGGCAAAATTTTGGACAAATTTGAATATACACTACATGAAAACTAGAACTATTCAAAATGGACAAATACCCCCAATGGGATTTCAGAAAAGGTACCAAGTCACCAAAAGTATGTTTGTGGATCTAGGTGTTCAAAATTTGTTATCATTGACAGTCAAAGTTGATCATCGTATTTTTTTAATGAATGATGAACTATTGAGCCACAGCCTCATAAAACATTAAAATACTAATCATTATATAGTTTTTTACTAGATTGTAAAACTTAAATGCAACCATCTGTCATATTTGTGAGACATGACACTCTGCAATTTGTTTGCCGAGATATAAAAAAATAAAATAAAAATACATTTATATTAAATTAGTCTAGACAACTTTATATACCAAATAAAATTTGAAAATAAAAAGCTGGCCATCAAGTAATTATGTATTTTAATTTGACTAACTCCATTTGTGGGGGGTATAATAAACTTCATTTGGGGGGGGGGTATAATTTTGTAATAATTTGGCAATTTTAAGCCTTGTTTGGGAGAATTTCTATGAATTTTCTTTTTAAATATAAAGAACTGTTTGCCCCCAAAATTAATTCTACACTGCAATATGATGACTGCATATAAAATTATAAAGACAATTTACAGCCTTAGGTCCTTGAGAAGAAAAAAAATTCAAAGATTTTCCCTATAGATATCATTCCCAAAACTTAAACTTCTTTTTTATGCCATACTTTCAGGAAGGGGGAGGGGGTGTTTACTTAGAAAATGGAACAATCTTTATCTACATAACATGAACATGCTTGGAAATAAATGTAATGATTTGAGGCTCTGGAAAGAAGATCCCCCCCCCCCCCATTATTTTTACATGAAAATTTGAATTTCTTTGTCTCTGGCCTTGGTGCTATTAATTTCTGTGTAACACTTTATCAACCCCCTTTGTAGGCATTGGAAAGGGGGAAAAGTAGTGTAAGAACAAATTTGAATCTTCACTTTGATCAGGAAATTATATAGTGGTTCTTAACAGGATTTTACAACCATGATAAATTAATTATCTCTCTTTAGAAAGTTTTGTGTGACAGATGACAGAGAACAACTGTTGAAAGCAGACAGCAATAGGTCACCTGAGTAACTCAGGACACCTAAAAAATCTTGATATGGAAAGTATTCCACACTAAACCTCTCCATTACGAACTTTTTGCATAACTTCACAGAGCATTTGATTACACATTGCTGCATACGGATTCATGGCCACAACTTGCTGTTTCGCAAACTGACCACCCAATCTGCTTGCATGTTTAAAGTCCTCTAAAGACTTTTCATCTTCACCTGGGAATAAAAAATCTCTTCATTAAATGCCTTCATGGAATTTTTAATTTTTGTATAGCCTTCTGCTTTGCAAAAAATACTTTAATTACAAAAAGTAGCTAGAAAAAGTGCCCATACACTGTATCTTCTTTGGATAAGTGAAAAATTTACCAGCAAACCCATGGTCATGCATTAGCCACTATTATTTCAAACAAGAGGCCCAGGGGCCACATCGCTCACCTGAGCACTCTGGCTAGGAAAAAGCAGAAAGCAATTCAGTCTTGAAAAGTTTTAAAAGTGGTTCGAGGGGATGGGGGGTGTTGATTTGAATTAATTTGAATCTATACTTCATAGGGATACTTTTGAATTAATAAGACAAATAATGGCTTTGTTGTTCTAAAGAAGACAATTTTAATTGATATATATCATTTGTATTCCTTTGTTTGACTATGATCCCCTGTTATGGCCCCTCTATTCTCCTGGGGGTTCATGATTTGAACAAAATTTGAATCTACATTACCTGAGGATGCTTCCATTTAAATATGACTAATTATGGCTTTGCTGTTCTAGAAAAGGAAAATTTTTACAGATTTTTCCTCTGTATTCCTATGTAAAACTTTGATCGCCCATTGTGGCCCCACCCTACCCCCGGAGGTTATGATTTGAACAAAATTGAATCTACACTTACTGAGGATGCTTCCATATAAATATAACCAATCATGGCTTTGCTGTTCTTAAGAAGAAGATTTTTAAAAGATTTTTCCTGTATATTCCTATGTAAAACTTTGATCACCCATTGTGGCCCCACCCTACCCCCGGGGGTCATGATTTGAACAAACTTGAATCTACACTAACTGAGGATGTTTCCATATAAATACGACCAATCATGGCTTTACTGTTCTTAAGGTATTCAATGTATAACGACCATATTTTGTACCTAATAAATGAATGGTCCGATATTTTTAATCAAGGTAGTATTTTGAAGGTTTTATCACATAAAAATATTCCACCAAAGGAATTTACAAAATTTTGATATTGACCAATTAGTTGCACCTTGAATTTTACATTAAAGTCTATGGACAGCACATGTATTATTAGGATATTGTAAAAAGTAATTTGAACTCCATATAAATCTCTTGGTGAAAATATGCATAAACTCTCTCTTTATTAAAATGTAAAATAAAATGAATCATTTGCCACAGATATTTTGACAAAATTAAAATTTCTTTTTTTGCATCAAGGGCAGATACTCTTCAAAAACGTTTAATGTGCTAAATAGCCAACTTCTTATGTTATCAGTGATGTGAATTTGGTTCATTTCACTTTTATCGTTATCTAGCAATACATATTTAATTAGTTGAATATGATTCAAAATTGTTCAATATCCCTTCATTATACATTGAATACCTTAAGAAGAAGATTTTTAAAGATTTTTCCTGTATATTCCTATGTAAAACTTTGATTGCCCATTGTGGCCCCACCCTACCCCTGGGGGTCATGATTTGAACTAACTTGAATCTACACTACCTGATGATGCTTCCGTATAAGTTTCATATTTTCAATCCCAGTGGTTCTTGAGAAGATTTTTAAATGATGCCAATAATTTTTCACAAATTCATAATTATCTCCCCTTGGAAGAAGGTGTGGCCCTTCTTTTGAACAAACTTGAATCCCCTTTACCCAAGGATACTTTGTGGCAAGTTTGGTTGAAATTGGCCCAGTGGTTCTTGAGAAGAAGATTTTTAAATGATGCCACTAATTTTTCACTAATTTGTGATTATCTCCCCTTGGAAGAGGGCGTGGCCCTTCATTTGAACAAACTTGAATTCCCTTTACCCAAGGATACTTTGTGGGAAGTTTGGTTGAAATTGGCCCAGTAGTTCTGGAGAAGAAGATGAAATTGTGAAAAGTTTACGACAACGACGACAGACAACGGACAAATTTCTATCAGAAAAGTTCACTTGAGCCTTCGGCTCAGGTGAGCTAAAAAGGAAGAAAAGACATTGATTGCCTCATTTTTTTTAAATTTGTTTTCCGATTCCTAAAGCACACTGAATTCACTCCCATAAAGAATCAAAGAATAATCAATGAGCTTCCTACCTTCCAGTTTGTAGATAAGGCCTCGCTGAGTGTATGCCTGGCAAGCCACTGAACCACACCCACTGCTTAGTGTTATAGCCATGTTCAAATCCTCTAAAGCACCTGTTAAGGACATTTGTTGCTTAATATTTTTATATAATATATATGTACCTTAAATGATATCTACATAATTATATTAGTAATGCTATTGTCATTTATAAAGATCTAATCACTACACATAATTTAACCTTTAAGCTGACTTATTGGATAACATCCTACATGTACAATGCATGCTGCAGCTTATAAATATGTTTTTTATCTTAACAGTGATCACAAATTCATTTTTAGCAAAATTCACATTTTTTTTCTTTTCTTCTTTTAATTGCTAAGTCTTCAAATGTTGATGAGGGTCTTGAGGTGTGTTCCTTTGGTGACTGAGATTCGTCAACAAAACTTTGAGTTAATGCCCACCATCTCAAATATGTTCTGCCAGCAAGCCACTTGTCACACCTCCTTGTTTCAGTGACCCTCGAAATGCTATAGCGGTGAAAGGTGAGTCTCCAGTGCCTTTAAATAACCAGAACCTGTGACTAAGGGAAGGAAAACCTTGACAGAAAACCAATGGTCCTCCGAGTCCAGGGGGTTTTGCTTATAATTACATGTAGCAACCCTAACATGTAAAAATTTTTAATCTAACTGCTACAGGAACCAAAGCCGAGGATAATAGTAACAAGGGAAGTATGAAAACTACTCAGGAAACTGAACACATGAAGGATGGCAGTCAAACCCAGCAGGAAACTGACATCCAGTTAGTGGGTGGACATCCTCCACCCTAAAGAAGTACCATATGTACAGTTGGTTGCTGAAACATCCACAACCTCCACCAGACAGGAAAATTAACTCAAGTCTTAAAGGAAATGGAAAGGTACATCGTCGAAATGCTAGGTACATGTGAAATGAGAAGGACAGGAAATGGGGCTCGAAAACTTGCCACTGGTCATCAAATATTTTACTCACATAGAAACAATGACCAGCACAACCATGTACAAACTTTTTTTTCCAAAACTCAAGAATATAAAAAAAGAAGAAGTCGTATTTATATAATTAAAATGGACAAGTTAAACCAAATAGATTTTTAAAATTCTTTATTCAAATTTGAACGTCCTATAAAGTGATTAAAACTTGTATAAATTCTTAAGGATGATTGCAGAAAGGTAGAATTTTGAACAGCATAGAAAGTTTACAATTTCTTAATTTTTTAGAAATTTGATATTTGCATCATTTACCACCAAAATAGATACAAAAATATACATCAATCCAAGCATCCATTTTTTTTTTGGTATCATCTGTCCTTAATACATGTACTCACTAAAAACTAGGGAAGTGCATGTAAGGTGGGAAAATGTGACAGACTAAACCGGGATTCAAACTCAGACCACGAAAATCTCCAGTCAGGTGCTCTACCAAGTAAGCTATCTGGCCACCAGTGATCAAACCTGTCTGATTGCCACATCTGCATAGGCATAGACTGGTTATGAAAGTCACTATCATTCAGGCCAGTAGAGGAATGTCCTGGACATTTTAACAGTCACTTAAAGATCTTGACTTAAATTTGCAGATGAAATCGCTTTACTAGCACAGGGACATAAGGATATACAACGCAAAACTGATGACCTAGTCCAGTATGGCAGACAAATAGGACTAAATATAAATGTTAACAAAACAAAATTAATAAAGATAAATACAAAGATAGACAAGGAAGTCACAGCAAACAACAATAGATTAGAATTAAATACAGTCAAACCTCGTTATCTAGAACTCAAATGGACCGAGAAAATACCGAGGATTCAAGATATCTAGGGTAAAAGACTTAAGGAATAAGCAGTTGGAACTTCAAAATCACTTCGACATATCCATGATATTCAGGATATCCGTGTTCCAGATACCAAAATTCAACTGTATATATTGACATCCACTGAATATCTTCTCCTTTATTTCTTAAGAAAACCATTGCTGTTTATCAGTCAGTAAACAGCAATAAGCATATCACCTGTAAAGATTTCTTGAGCAGTGGCTCTTCTATCAATTAAACGTACAATAATGTACATATCAATAATACAATATTTAATCAACTTAATCCTACTTTAGATGATTTTTTGTACATATATAAATATAAACAATAAAACATCTTTCTGTTTGTTGATATGGGAATTAACGTTGCAGCTATTGCAGAAAAAAATACATAACCTGCGTGAGCGGGTTATGCATTTTTTCTGCAACAGCTGCAACATTAATTCCCATACCAACAACCAAAGAAAGCATTTTATTGTTTAAATATCTTGACAGCAAGATCACAGCCAATGTAGATTCCACCATGGATGTTGAAAGTAGAATAGCAAAAGCCTGTGTCATTTTTTCAATCCTATGGAATATCTGGAAGTCCTCAATCATCAGAACTAAAACCAACATAAGGATTTAAAAACAAATAATATTGGAGTCCTCCTTTATGGCTCTGAATCCTGAAAGATGTCAAACAACAACACACTAAAATCAGACACCTTCTAAAAAGATGCTTCCACAGAATACTCAAGATATTCTGGCTAAGCAAGATCAGTAATGAGAAGCTGTATGAAAGAATACAAATACCTGCCATATTTGACCAGATTAAAAAGTGATGAAAATGGATTGACCATGTTCTAAGAATGAAACATAAGATATACCAGAAGTAGCCTTAAGATGTACAGTCTCCACCAGGAAAGTGAAACAGAGGGCAACCAAACGAGACATGGCGGTGATAAGTAGAACAAGAGATGAAAGATCAGGGACGTACTTTAAGCATGGTGCATAAAATGGCAGCTGAAAGACATAAATGGCAGTCTTCAGTGCAGGCCTTATGTGCTCAAGGCTCAAAGAGGACAACTAAGTAAATCTTTATGGGATGAAAGTGGATGCATACATGTTAAACTCTACCACTTTACAGGGAAGTCTCTTTTTTACTCCATCTCCTACATGTACCTACCACTTTTATTAAAAAATCTACCACTTTTCTATAAATTCCATTTTAAATTCGCTAGGGTAGCCATTTTTGAAGCCACCTGGTCATAAAATCTTGTTGGTTTTCAAAGAATAGCATGATTTGAACTGGGAGGATACAAACACTGTTTTGGTGCCCATCTTTAGATGGACTTCAAGAATGCATTGAACAGTAACAGGGATTTACATCTTCATGATTACATTTGGGTATGATAATTTTCATTTACATCCTCACCACAAAAAAGAGAGGGATGGTATTCTAGAATCTGGTTGAAAACTTTGTTCTTAAAAAAAATGGTTCATAAAAGGTTAAAAATTGAATTAATATTTATTTTATACTCTTTTGCAACTCTACTTTCGATTTCCCCATTGCCATGATAGCAGAAAATACAAATCTTGTTTAAAGAAATACAAACTTATAGTTCTAGATCTGAATTGTCTAATGACATTATTTGCTCTATTTGGTAACTAAATGGACAATGACAATTGTTGTTTGCAGGCTACATATACTACTGATGAGCAATCATATTTTTTTTTTTTCATAATTGATTATCAGAATAATTGGATGCACAATAATCAATTCATAAACGATTGATTTCAAGTATAAAATTTGTTCAATTTTGAATGGAGAATAATTGGTAAAAAATTCTGAAATGATTTCTAAAATGCATTTTTGATGTACGTATTTGTATCATTGGATTCATTTATTAAACTTATACTTAAGATTTAGTTACATTCAATGAAGAATGAATCATAGGAATAATTTGCTTAAATAATATTGTGATTAATCAATTATCAAAATTATAATTATCATCCATAATTGGGGAGGGGGGCATTTTGAATAGATGATTTATTTAATTGATAAATCGGTACATCACTGGGCTATATCAACAAAAATCATTCTTCAAAAGGCAAAGCAGCTACTAACAGTCATTGTGATAAAGATAAAAAAAAACATGCATTATTTATGTAAGTGTTGTTTTGTCTTCTTAAATGCAGTAAGCTGTTGTTTTTTAATTTTAATTATTGCAGTGGTCATTAGAGGCCAAACTTATATCTCAAAATTGAAGCAAAAATCACCCAATTCAATGTTACCACTTTTGAGGTCTGAATCTCCATCTTTTCATCACAGTAAGTTAACATGTATGTTGGATAGATGGAGGCATAATCATTCAAATTTTTAGTGCTCACTGTTCAAATATTTTACTCTGCCTGAGACTATATGACAAAATACTTATATGAAATAAATAGTTTACATATTTATTTTATATGTTTACCCTGGACATCCCCCTTAAGACGAAGAGCCTGAGCACGATTATTATAACCTGATGCCCTTTGGGGGGTGTTCTGAATGGCCTTCGAGAATGAATTTAATGCTGTCTCTATGTCCCCACTCTCAGCTGCTTGGACCCCCTCAATTTCTAGCTGCTTTGAGACTTTAATTTCATCAGTTTCTTCCTCTGAAATGAAACAAACACTTATATGATATTAGTTTCTATTAGAAATCTAAAATTAAATTTTATTACAGACATATAAGAAAATGAGTTTGGAATTATTCACACTAAAGCTACATTTTCTCACATCCAGCAATACTTTACAATTCCTTCTCGTGTCACTTTCATGACATGGCAACAAATGTAACAGAAAGTTAGAAAATTGGACAGACCAGGCCAGGACTTGAACTCTGGCCCAGTGAATTCTAGACGAATGGTAAGCTGTTGATCTACCAACTGAGCTATATCTGACATGTATCAGTTGATTGCACCTGCCTAACCTCCCAGGGTTCGACACTAACGGTGGACCGGCGGCCCGAGTCCACCAAAAAATTGGAAGGTCCACCAAATGTTCTGGACTAGTTGGACCGTCGGACCACTTTGAAATTAAACACCATATTAAAAAGAAATGGTAATTCCACTTTTTCTATAAATCGACATCCGTAAATCAACGATTAATTCATCCATACTTATATTTTACAAGAAATAAATAGGGTATAATTTATTTTGGGTAATCAGGGGAACCTAGTGACTAAATATATATTTTACATGTAATATTGATGACTACAATATCAATAACATTGACTGCAAGAACATTCAACACGGACCCTGAAAAAGAAGCATGTAAAATTCCAGCCAAATTGGTCAGTCTGTACTTTGTTTGTTTAATGCACAGAAAGGTGTGAAAATATACACTGGGTAACAGGAAATCACTTCACGCCTGAACGCACTCTGATGGCCAGGTTTGGAGATAATGAGAATTGATTGACAGCTGCATTTATGCAGTGTCCTCAAACAGGTGTGATTTATATTTTATGAATATGTTATCTGCAGTTCCTGTTTTTTTTTCTGCTATACATTATATCACATAAAAGAATCATATGATCGCAGTTTATTTGAATAAATAATAATTAATAAAAATAAATAAATAAATAAATATACTTTTGTCAGTTTTGCATCGTAGTAAAAAGTATTTTAGCCATAGATACATGAAAAATTCATTTGTTTATATGAACAACTCAATTATTGGGATTATAAATTGTATCTACCGTTGGAAGCTAAATAAATGCAGGTTTTTACCATTGTAAATAAATGATATTAAAATGACAAATTGTTTGAAGATGTAGATTGTGTTCTTTTTTTTAAATATTGAAAATATGTTTTACAATATTGCTGAAAACTCCTGACTAATTGATTTGTTTCTGTTGACTGGTTAAACTTATACTTTATTAGTCTGATGAAACTGGGTACATAAGTTGGTTTCAAGCCTTGTGTAATGAACTCATTCATTAATTCAAACATTTATAAAGGTCCACCAGAATTTGAGAAGGTCCACCAATATTTTTTGACTAGTGGACCTGCGGTCCACCAAGGTAAAAATGTTAGTGTCGAACCCTGCCTCCAAATAAAAATATGAAGCCAGACACATAAGCACATTAAAATGGACATGTTAAGACATTCATCAAAAGTGGAGACTTGCCACTAAATTGAAAATGATTATTTAAACTATGTAGGTCCATGATGGCATATTTATTTATGTCCTGGTCAAAGTTAATTTGCAACTACCAGTTTCATTCTCCACTTCTTCTTCGTCTACAACATCGCCGTATGGTAAATTGGGATTGAATATTCTGTTCAATACGGCATTGTCATGAGCAGAAACATGATTATGATCACCACCCGACATCGTTTCACATTTGTCCTTCTGAAATGACAACAAACTTTTTCACATGCACGCTTGGAATCAGCTTGATTTTAAACGCTCAGTAGATCTTGTTATTAAACTACCGGTACACCTGTACACATTTTTTTTTTTTAATAAAGAATTTTAAAAATATAGTATCGAGTTAATTTAATATATACCTTACAGCTGAATTTTTTTCTCTAATAAGATATTTTTATTTATCATGTTAATTTCTTTCCGGATATTTTTCACTGCAACGGCTAACTTTTATGTTGACTGTCTTCACTTTTGGCAGGTCGTAAAAATCGTTTGAAATGAAAATAGTTTGAGGAACACCACCCCTCTTTCAAATCAGATGGTACAGTAATCTTGATATTGAGAGAAATTCCATATTTACACATATTCAGTATGGCAGAAGAAGCAAATGGAGATGTGCTTGATAGCTGGGAGGAGTTTGAAGATACTGGGGTAAAGTAGTATATTTTCTTTTTGTGATAGCATGGTTAGTTATAATGATAAATCTTTTAAATTATTTTCACTCATACCCTTTTCATGTTTTCAATTGACTGAAAAATACTCATTAAAAACAAAAAATAAGATGTTTTTTATAAAGAGCAATGATAAAATTTGCGAGTTGGCTTTTGTTGTGACACAGGGTGTTCATTTAAATTGTACCCAAGGAACATTATGAGATAATGAGTATTTAAGATGATCTGTAACATTTTGTATTGATTGAAATATTTAAGAATAATCAAGTTTAAATTCTTGATAGATCGTATCATCCAGCGATTATCAATATTTTCATATTATTTTACCTACAATTGGTGGTTACATACAAATTGCTTTTGAATTAACAGTGTCTGGGAACAAAACCTGTCAGAATAATTTAACTGTGTCTTAGAACAAGCCTTTATAACAGATAGAATTTGTCCCATGTAATTGTAATGTAGCAACTTGGAGAAGATCTGCTCTATCAAGATTTTTGGAATAAAAAAAAGTTGCACTGAAAATACCCACTAAATTATAAACTTAACATAGTTTTAGAGCTTGTGTAAGTCTTTTCCCCCAAAAAATAAAGTTTTTGAGCTTGTATATGCCTTTTCCCCCAAAAATAATCCATATAAAGAAAAAGTCAACACATTTTCTCAACTTCTTTTTTCTTGCTTCAAAATTTTGATACACAATGTTGACATTTGCAACACTGTGGATTTTTCATTGTAATAGCTATATATCATTATGCAAAGATTAGAATCATCTACCCATGTTTCATTATGATTGCCTAATTATCAATTTAACTTTTTTTTTTAAAGGATCTTGACAAGAAACTAGAAGAAATGAAATTAAAGGAATCTAAAAAGTAAGTATATGGGCAATGTGCACTAGGGCTAGGAAGATATTTTAATATTTTTTGTACCATACTTGTATATTCTTGTGTATGATTGCAATTAACAGGGATGAATATATATTTAATTGATGATTAAAGTTTAAAATTTGATAGAAATATTTAAAAGCTGTTTAAATCATTAAGTGCCAAATTTTACTAACCCATGGAGAGGTTTTTCTTGCTATGAAAAAAGAAACAGGTTACTTTTTTCATTTTATTAATTTTCCAGCATAAAAAATTTCAATACTGCAGAGAAGAATACAGGAATATATATATATATCATTTCACAACCCTTATAGAATGTATTTTATATTCATATCTGTAGCGTAATGATGGAAGATAAGTTCAAAATCATATTATAAATACATTACACTTGAATAATTTCTGGAGAAAAACATATAAAACAACTCCATGCACGCTTCACAGCAGTGGCCAAAATTAGCATCAAAATTTTCGTAGACTTTGAAACACATTCAATTTGAATGTCATATGTGTCAAGTTACTGGGTATATGTATCAAATGCAGTCTATGCGAAAGTTTTTTGGACCACACAGGACATTTGGTCCTGTGTAATCAATGAACACACAGGACCAAACCAAGTTTTGTCAGACCGAAAAGCCTAATGTAAAAAAGTGAAATAGGTGAAAATACAGAGTAGTAGACTACTAGCTTAACAGCTTTTCTTTAACAAGGGATCACTCCTGTATAATACTGTAGATGGACCATGCGGTTTTAATCACATTCATTTAGGTATTTTGATTTCTGCAATATTTTTTTACTGTAACAAACATTTAAATGATACAGCATCCAAAAAATAATGCTCAAAACTGGACACTGACACATCGGACATTCTTGTCCAGTGTAAAAAAAAGACGCATCGGACCAGAGGCACTGCACATCGGTCAGGTCCGATGGTCCGATGTCTTTCGTATAGACTGCAAATGTGATATAAACAGCTAAAACCGGATTGGAAATCATTTCAAATGAATAAACTTTACTGTTTAAGTATTTTCTTTGAAAACAATTTTTAACAAGTCAAATTTATTTGATATTGTTTAAAATGTGGTGGAAGCACTCATGTAGGACAGTCTTTATATAATAGAATTGTAGTAAATGTATACCTTTCATTTTCTATAGACTTGCATCAGATGCGGTTGTGGTTGAAGATGGAAATAGAACCCAGTATGCTCCGCAGGTTCGCATACTAAAAAGGAAATCAGATGCAAATTCTACAGCAAACCAAGGGACAAGGCAAGATCAATTGTTTAATTTAATGAAAGAGCTATATGCTGGATATGCTTATTTTTGCCCCCAGAAAAGTCAAATTTTGAAAATGTCTTGAAATGAGCTGAATTGTATATTACATTGTGTGAAAAATCTAAATTAACCAAAAATATTATAGTTTTGGTCTTTTGGAGTGGATTACCAGCAATTTTTGTTTCTATGACGTCACTAACTTTCTGGATTTTGGAGCAGACCTGCAGCCTGTGACTTTTACTCAAAATATTGACATATACATGTAACCTTTTTATGCCCTGCCATAAAATGGCCGGGGGCATATAGTGTTACTGTGTTCCATCATTCTGTCATCATTCATTTTCCATTCATTATCTCTGCAACAGTTGCATACATTCAACTAAAAATTTGACATATGGATACGTCATAGGAATACGCAGGTCAAGTTCAAATTTGGTCATGGTCCGATGATTTTTGACAGAGTATCCCACTTGAACTTGAAAAAAATAAGAAATTTTCAGTTTCTGCTCTCTAACTTTTGTAGGGATTTATGTATAAGGTTTAAATTGCATATGCAGATTTTTACCAGAAAATACAGGTCAAGTTCAAATTTGGTCATGGTCTGATGATTTTTGACAGAGTTATCCCTCTTGAACTTAGAAAAAAATAAGAAATTTTCAGTTTCTACTCTCTAACTTTTTGTGAGGAAGTATGTTTAAGATTTACTCCTACAAATAAGAGCCTCGATCAACGTCCCTACGCTCCTTATACGCGGAGCCAAGTCAAAAGTATCTCACCGTGAACCGCTAGCATTCTGGAGTAGTATAAGATTGAAATTGCAAGTGTAGGCATTTTACCAGAAAATACATTCAAGTTTAAATTTGGTTGTGGTCTGATGATCTGACAGAATTATTTCTCTTGAACGTAGAAAAAAATAGGAATTTTTTAGTTTCTGCTCTCTAACTTTTGTAGAGATGTATGTATAAGCTTGAAATTGCATATGCAGGTATTTTACCAGAAAATACTGGTCATGATGGAAGACAAATTTAAAACTAAATGTGGCATTTGAAATTTTGGCTGCCTGCTGGGGCAATCGTGGCGTTACGACACATCTAGTTCTCTATAAATCATGGACATTTTGAATTTACCTCATTTTCCTGATGTCATATTTAACATATAGCTTCATGGCTAATGAAAATATATAATGCTTTGAAGTCTGTGGATATCCTTCTGGTTTAAAAAAAGTTTGATTTTGGGGGCAAATATTGGTCATTACCAAATAGTTCTTTATAAGAAATTTCACTTGATTGACAAAACACCTTAAAGTATCATGAATTTTTGTGTTGTCATTAAAAAATGTCATAAAGTGAAGAAAAAGAGAAAATTTAGTGGAAAGGTCTGGAAATTTGGTAAGGCCAAACAAAAAAATATGTGTGGTTCCGGTTACACTTCCAAGAAAATTAGGGTAGGTAGGTAGGGATTTTTTTTTTTTAAACAAAATGATTTTCTTAATTTTTTCTAAATAATACCTATCACTGCTTTGCAAATGGCATTTAGATGTGGTGTGATAATATACTAGTCAATATTGGTAGGGGACAGCTACATGCTAGCTTGCTTTGGATTTAACACTATTAAACACTTGCAATATGTTTTGCAAGGAGGCCGTCATTGCTGAAGCTAAAACTTCAACTGGAGCCATTGATGGAAATCGGGGGAAATTCCGGAAAAAATATGAAAATTGCCAAAAAAAAGTTTAGGGTCGGGGGTATAAAATAGGGAAGGTCGGGTAACCGGAACCACGCATATTTTTTTATTTAGCCTTAGACAAATGCCAAAATTTTCTTGATATTGACCACACTGCCAAGTGTATACAACATAATTTTGATATAGACCATGATTTAGTAAATATATAAAACTTAAACAATATACACTATTTTACAAAAATTATAGGTGTGAATAGATTGTATATACAAGCTGCACAGCCCAGTATGACATTAAGTTAGTTTCATGATAACGTCAAGAATATGGATTTTGAATTTTTAGCTCACCTCAACGAAGTTGGGGAGTTTATGTAATACCATCAGTGCAGGCATCCGCATCCCAGGTTAAAGTTTTTGGAGCAGATTTCTTTTCAAGTACAGTCAAACCTCGTTATCTCGAACTCAAAGGGACAAAGAAAATACTTTGAGATAACCGAGGATTTAAGATATTCAGGGTAAAAAAAATTAGGGTAGGTAGGTAGAGATTTCTTTTTTTTTTTTTTAAACAAAATGACTTTCTTAATTTTTCTAAATAATACTTATCACTACTTTGCAAATGACATTTAGATGTGGTGTGATAATATACTAGTCAATATTGGTAGGGGACACCTACATGCTAGCTTGCTTTGGATTTAACACTAATAAACACTTGCACTATGTTGTGCAAGGGGGCCGTCATTGCTGAAACTAAAACTGGAGCCATTGATGGAAATTGGGGAAAAATCCAGAAAAAATATGAAAATTGCCAAAAAAAGTTTAGGGTCGGGGGTATAAAATAGGGACGGTCGGGTAACCGGAACCACACATATTTTTTTATTTGGCCTAATACTAATGATTTAGAAACAGGGTTTGAAATTAACAGTCGCCCACTCGCAATTTGCGACTAATGTTCCATGTGGGCGACTTAAAATTACGTTCAAGTTGCCCACATGGCGATTAGATATTTACGATAATAAATATTTGTTTTTCAATTTTGTTTGAATGTTTTGTATTTTTCTCTTGAAAAATTTCGTAATCAGTAAAATGCTTTATAATTACCTGTAAGAAGTACTTATACATAAAGCGTCTAAGTGATTGTCCCGTAAGAAGTACTTATACATAAAGCGTCTAAGTGATTGTGTCGGGCACAATGTGGCATCCACGGGTCTCCCCGTCAATCAGCCCAAGAAACCAAAAAGTACTGATGTTATTTGTGAATGAAAACGTGCCATGTGCTCTTTATATGATATTGAATGATCATATCAATCTTCATAAACAGAAGAGTTCCACTTCAAATTTAGATAAATCATGCATAACGTTACAACGGATAGAAAAGGAAGCACATGATAAAAAAACGAAAATGGGGTTGTTTTTATATTCAGTAGAAGGTCTGATAATCTGTGGGCAAATAAATTTTGATGTGGGCCCCAGAATTGCAAGGTTCAGTAGCCCACATGGCTATCAAGGATTACAAATTAGTTTAACACCCTGAGAAATGGCTTAAAAATTCTTGTAATTGCTAGAAAAAAATTTGTTGCATATTTTACACATAATATGGTTAATCTATGGTCATGAAAACTTTTCTATTTATGACATTGCAAACAGAAGGATAACATCAGGAGTAAAAATATGTGAGGATTATTTTGACAGTTTGTCAAACACAATTTGAAACTTGAAATCAAAATTTAGATGATGATATGACAGAATTTATATGCTATGCATTTTTATGCCCCTGGATCGAAAGATCCTGGCGGTATATTGTTTTTGTCCTGTCTGTCTGTTTGTCTGTCTGTTGTCAACTTTAACCTTGCCCATAACTTTTGATTGGTTAGAGCTATGGCTTTCATATTTCACATGTGCATTCCTTGTGACAAGACCTTTCTTTGGGTACCATCATATTTGATCTTTTGACCTTGACCTTGGAGTTTGACCCACTTTTGCAAAAGTTTATTATATTCTCCCTCACTATGTTCGTCCGAATATAAAACAATTATATCTTAAGTATGAGAGTAATGAAAAGAACTCATATGTTAGGAATGGTACTCGCTATAACCTTTTATTTTGCATTGCCTTATATAATTATGATATTGATTCAGTCTATTATAAATAATTTTTTCATTAATCAATACATTCAGACCCGTAAACATACATAAAATATCAAATACATAATGTTTACCTCATTTTTAAATATACTTGTATACCCGTAGGTTATAGCGAGACTCAATAATCGAACATGAATGAGTGAGGATATATATAGTATGTGATCACGTGATAAGTATGGAATGCAACGAATTTAACTTTATTGAGACTTTAAACCTTGGCCATAACTTCTGAACAGTTGGTGCTTGGGGTTTCAAACTTCACAAGTGTATTCTTTGTGACAAGGCCTTCCTTTGGATACCAACAACTTTGACCTTTGAGTTTGACCTACTTTTGAAAAACTTTAAACTTGGCCATAACTTTTGAACAATTGGAGCTTGGGGTTTCAAACTTCACATGTGTATTCCTTGTGACAAGACCTTTTTCTGGATATCAACATCTTTGACCCTTTGACCTTGACCTTGGAGTTTGACCTACTTTTGAAAAACTTTAAACTTGGCCATAACTTTTGAACAGTTGGAGCTAGGGCTTTCATTCTTCACATATGTAATCCTTGTGACAAGGCCTTTCTTTGGATACCAACCACTTTGACCTTTTGACCTTGACCTAGGAGTTTGACCTACTTTTGAAAAACTTTAATCTTGGCCATAACTATTGAGTGGTTGATGCTAGGGTTTTCATACTTCACATATGTAATTCTTGTGACATCACCTTCCTTTGATACTAACCACTTTGACCCTTTGACCTTGTCATAGAAGTTTGACCTACTTTTGAAAAACTTTAACCTTGGCCGTAACTTTTGAATGGTTGGTGCTAAGGCTTTCATACTTCACATATGTAATCCTTGTGACAAGACCTTCCTTTAAATACTTACAACTTTGACCTTGACCTTGAAGTTTTACTTACTTTTAAAAAACTTTAACCTTCGCCATAACTTTTGAACAGTTGCAGCTAGGGCTTTCAAATTTCACAGGTATATTCCTTGAGACAAGACCTTTCTTTGGGTACCAACATTTTTTTATCTTTTGGCCTGGATTTTGACTTGCATTTGAGAAACTTTAACCTTTACCGTAAGCTGCCATCGGGGGGATCAGTGTTTCCCAAACACATCTTGTTGAATAATATTTTCATATATATTTAAGGAATAACTGTCTTATTTTTTGGATTCATGATGTGATCAATCGAGTGGCTTGCGTGATAATTTGCATAAACGCCGAAGGCGTTTATGCATAAAATTATCACGCAAGCCAATCGATTGATCATCGTCATGAATCCAAAAAATCTGACAGTTATTCCTTATATTTACATGCTCCTGATTCTGCAAATTCCCGTGCTAATAGCCCCGCTTCTCCCTCTATTTGTCCCGCCCCGCACGTGATTTTTTTTAACCGCGCCTATCGATGAACCAGTAGATTTATGTAGAAATAAAGTGTTTTTACAATTTGTAATTTTATCTCAGACAAAGACATTGGAAATGTAAATATTTATATATGTATACATGGAAAAGTCACCTTTGTTCATTTTAGGTGCATATAGCTGTACATAAGTGTCAAGTGTGTACATTCTCTGTTTATTGAAGTGATTTTCAGTATTGTGTACATTGAATTTACAGAGCAAGCAACAAACCTACCAAAACTTTGGAACAAAGAGAAGCAGAATATGCTGAAGCAAGAAAGAGAATCTTAGGTTCAACTTCATCAACAGAAGTGAAAGAGGAAGTGGCAGTGACTAATAACAGGTTGGTAGTGTGTAAGTCAACAATGTTAATTTTGTTTCATATTGGAAAGGATGAAATAAAAGAGTCCTTGGCTATTTTGGAGGAGTTTTCATGAAGAGGGACATTGATGCAGTTCATGATGCCATAATGCAGTGACTTGTGGAATCAAAGGAAAGCACTAAGCTTTAATGGAAGATTTAATGGTAGTCTCTGTTTTGCAAATCTGAGGCTGTGATCTTTATTTCGAATAAATGATCAATGAATTGTTCAGTACTGGTATATATAAATACACATGAATTTTTGGGGGGAAAAAACAACATTTTCCTTGCAAAATTCTCTATTGATCACCAAACTATATTTCTTAACTGCTGCTTTAATTGTCCATCTGACATCAGAAAATCAGGGTAATATGATACATTTTGTTTAGAATAATCTATGAACCACTTGTTTATAATTAGGTCTAGTTGGTGGCTATCACCTGGAAATGCAAAAATGAAAGTCGAAATGCAACAAGGAACAAAAAAGACCTTTAGCTATGAAATTACTTCATCATTTTTATTTGTTATATAGTCAGCACATTCAATAGGACTCATTATTTACCTTATTATTTTACTTTTTTTTATTTCAGACCACCTAGGCTGATGCAGCTTGAAGATGGAAGACCAAACCTAAATAATAACTGTACAATGGCTATTTTAAGACAACCACGTGGTCCTGATGGAACTGATGGGTTTGATCAAAAAGGCTAACATTAAACATTATCATAAAACTCTCTTGATTTAAATAAAACTGTTAAATACTCAGTCCAGCATCCCAGTCCCTCGCTGGCTGTCCCCGCAAACAGCGCCGTGCTTGTACCGACCGCAGACCAAGAAAAATCAAGGCTGTGGTCACTGTCCCATTCAAGGCATAGCATGCTCCTGCAAACAGACTGCAAAAGAGTGTGAATAGCTTAGCAGCTTAATTCCCATAACCTTTAAGCAGCTGGAATATTTAATGGTTGGATCCATGGAAACCACTTCATGACATGTGCAGAATTTGGTGCTCTCAGAAAGCAGAAGTGTCCATAGATAAAACATATACTGAGCATAAGAATTTGAGAAAGCTTTTGACTGATTAAGTGCTTAGCATATGATTTTATTACAATGCATGTACCATCAATTTGTCAAAATGGGACATCTAATGTTGGCTCAAATGTTGAGGGCAGCTTTTTGTAAATATATTTTTTAAAATGGTATCATTACTGCTTTAAGCACTGGTAAATATACTGAATAAGGAAGAACACATCAACTTTATCAAAATGGCTGAATAATAATTTTGCACCATTAATATGATCTGCCCTTATCTCTGTTCCGTAATGTTTTAAAACTCAAAAGAATTACCTTGAACTTAGAGCTTAATTTGGTTTTACGAATATATTTTATTTCAGGTTGTAACACACCATTTGATTAGATGAAAAGTTTACTTTATATTGTATAAACTGTGTTGCCTACTCATGTTGACTTGTGTCAAAAATGTATTTAATTCACCTGACATTAGATTTGAATTTTGTACAGTATGAAGTCATCTTTAAAGGACATTCATCTTATTTACTTACACTAAATGAATGAAAATTAAATAAAGAATGAATTTAATAGCTACCCAATTTTTGCAGTATAAACTGGGTTGGAACAATTTACGCTTTTTTATAAACCACTACTTGGTTTATAAAGCGTAAACTGCCAGAACTTTGTTTATACCATATAAATTGGGCAGCTATTAAATTAATTCCTTAATTAAATCATTTTGATCAAGAGCAGAGCAAAGGGAAGTGAACTCCATTTGTTTTTCTTTTTAAAACTGTTCAAATTTAGCTACCTGAATGAACATACTAGATGTAGTATTGGAAAATATTGAAAAAGCTTGCTAGCACTGAGTCCAGTTTTAATGAATATGAAAAATTATTAAAATTTTCCTTATTAAATTCTCAGTTTTTGTAGTCTTTGGTTTGCTATTAAGCTAAAACTTATGCCAAATTTTAATAATTAATTCAATTTTATTTGTACTTAACCATCAGTTCTTGAATATACTACAAGAATAATTCATACATATACCTGCTCAGTATTTTATAATGTGGACACATACACACATAAAAATGAAAATGTGCTTTTCTTTATTTTCCTTCTTGAATTTTTTCTGATATTCAATAATACCTACATGTACCAACTGAATAATGATTGTGTACATATATGTACACTGCAGTCCTTACATACTTTTTTCCCAAATTTTTTAAATCCATTTTTTGAATGTTGATGTGTTCTTTACTTGAAAATGTTGTACTTAATTATTCAACCTTTATGCCTGTATTTTTTATTTTATCTTTGTCACCACATAATGTCAATTCATTGTAAATAACAATTTACAATAGAATTCTTTTTTGTTGGCAGACTATGTCTGGGTTATAAAAATAACATGAAGTGGTGATATTGCATCCAAAAATTATATAATTATATACAGTTTTATTTGGCTTGACTTCTTGTAAAAAATAAGCAGTATATGTATTTATTAGAAAGCCTAGAGTTTCCAGCATTTTAAATGCATTTTCACACAGTCATGTACATGTACCATTTTATTTTCTTCTGAAGAAAAACACCATGACAAGGTTTTATTAGATGTAAATGGTGCAGTTATGTGATACTGTCTATGGTGATTTATAAGAATAAATTGACGTCAATTTCTCAGATTAATTAAATTATGTGATCTCTATGCACAAATGTTGTACAAGTACAATTCTTATCTAAACTTTTTATTGATTTTAGATACATTTTTCTTTGTTTAAATGACATCCATTCACTTTAAAATTTCATTCAAATATAAAATGTCTGATTATGATGTATTACAATGACTAATTTACTTAACTTTGTTTTTGTTATGAATTCTTAAATGCTATATTCATGAAATAAAATGACAATTAAACAATCAATGATGTTAAAGCTTATATTTATACTTGATTATTGTGTAATACATGTACATATCTGTAATATACATGTAAATGTATTCAATTTTTTTTTGGTCTCATTATTGTGTTAAAATCCAATGGTTCACCTTGCAGCATAAAGGGTTTGACTCTCACAGATCAATTACATGTAGGATGCAGCTTTCATTCTTCAATAAAATGTAAGATATTAAACAACACCACCATTCTAGATGTCCAAAACTTGAATGATGAAATGTGGGTGAAATTCAAAGCATGTATTCGTTAAGTATTCTCAACAATTACTGGCATATCTCGCAGTGAAGTGTTCGTATTTCTTCTTGAAATGTTGTATAAACTTGTGTTACTGGATGAGTAATGGCTCATAAAGCTAGATCTTCTTAACATGTCCATGTCTTGACAGAGACCACACGCACTGAATATCTTAAACAGCATCATCCGCAACTCGCTGTTCAGCATCCCGTAAAAGAACACATTAGAACAGTTATAAAAGAAAACTAAAAGCATAAAACTATGCTTCACTAGCGCGGTATTAGGGATATTCTGCTTAAAAACATCGACTGCTAATCGACAATACCATAACGGAAAGTTCAGGGTTATAAAGATGGCAACCATAACAAGCAGAAGACGCATAGCTTTCTTCCTTTTGGCGAGTAATGGGGTAGGGATTTTGCCGGTCCTCGTCATTGCTTTCTTGTTTAACGTCCGGGAGACAGTAATATTTGAGATGATTAATACGATAGTGGGAAGAATAAAAAGCACTGTAAAGTCCACAATCACAAATCCCAAATGAATAGGAACTGCATCATCCGACACTTTACATAGGTATTTGACCACTGTGTCGTTTCTGTTGCCATGGCTCGGGGTGACTTTTTCTGTCTGCCTGTAAAGGGTAGGTCCACGAATGCCGTACAAAAGAGAGAAAACAATTATAGCACTAACAACAAACGTATAGTTTTTCTGAGTCCTAAGTCTCTTTGACTTCATCGGAAACTGTATTGCTATAAATCGGTCTATTGCTAGAGCTATGATCGAACACGCATGGGCTACTCCAGCCATGAATTCGGAATACATACAAATCTGGCAAATCAAGGCAGACACTGGAGAATTGTGTAGCGATAAAAATACTACATTTGGTATCACAAATACACCAATACACAGGTCCGAAAAAGCAAGGCAAATCAAAAGGTAATTTTTAGGATTCCTTAATTTTGATTTCCTTATAATGACAGCAATTGATGAAATATTGAAAACGATAATCAGGCACATAAATATTACATCCAGCGTTAAAAAGACAGTTTTCTGTTGCGAGTTCATGTTATCGTTATGTATCCAACTAGCACTTCATCCTTGTCCCAGGATAACGTTTTCGAGACTTGACTTCCAACACACTGCGAAACGAGACCGCCGCGACTCCATGTTTATTTTACATTCAATTCTGCAAATTCTTTCTGTTGCCTTTATGTGGGATTACATACGTACTTGTCTTCCCCACTCGGTTTGCATATAATATGTGCCCCTTACATAAATGTACGTGTAACACTCCGTTTCCCGTTAGCCGAAATTAAAAACATGCAATTATCGAATATGTCGTTTGTCATCAATTAAACTAAGGCGACACAAAAGACCCCTGGTACTTACATTGTACTTTTATTTACATTAAATGGCTTGTGACTCCCCGGGGATAAACCCAGACCCAGGATTGAACCTTTTCATTTATCAATTATCAGGTTATATAATACCTTGATCTGTTGAAAAAGCTTTGCCGCATGACTGAATCGACTTACTAATGGACTGAAGAACACGCCAGATACTTACATGGATATATATATATATATATATATAATATCATGGGTGGATTTAGATGAGATGGACACCTATTAGATTGTATGGATACCCTTTTTGAATTGCATGAGTACATGAAAATGAATTGCAAGATCATATATGTAGATCGGAAGTAAAACTGCGTAATGTTGATTTATTTTGCACTTGTCTGAAAAGCGGAATTTCCAGCTATTCCTTTTAATGTAATGTTTTTCTTGTAAAGAATAATTTTTAACTGTCATTGTAAATTACTAAATATTTATTTATTTACTTATTAATCTTGTATTGAGAAAAATGCACTCTTTAATTAATTAATTATTTTTTTCCAAATAGGTTTCAGTGCACATCAGTTGCTCAAGGTTATAAACACATTTTAATCGGTATGTACCGGGTATACTCAAAATAAAAGTTCAAATGATGAAAAAATTACATGAAACATAATTCGTATGCATCGCGTTTTCAATGAGCATTGGGCAAGTATTTTCCAGATATCGTCAAATATGCAAGCTATATTTTTAAATAAAGGCCTTTGGGAACAACGCGACTGGATTTGCCTTTACAAATTATTTGATGTAAAAGCTTCACGAAAGAAAAAACAAAATAGTACATTGTACAACAAAATAAAACAAAACAAAACAAAAACAGAAACTAAAAACGCATACTAGGAATAATACCCTAGATATCATAATATAAAATAGTTTTGTCATACAATTCTTTTTAGATGGATATATATGATTCATTCAAGTAAAATGCATCATTTTTAATTTAAATCCATTGTTAACTTGACACCATTCTACAAAACTGAAAGACTAAAAAGTCCGATTTTGAAAAATGCTAAAATTTAGGGGGGGGGGTGTTTTTGTTTTTGTTTTTTTTTTTCACTTTTCATTTGCTGGTTTCTGATCCACATCCTTCTGGTACGAAAGGGCTATCAAAAGCAGGGGTTCTCGACATTTTGATCCCCCCCCCCTTGAAATTTTTTAAAAAATTCTGCATCAGACTTTTGCTTATCGGAAAAAAAGATATTGGGCGACCGGAAGCAAGTGTACCACAGTCTACAATTGCAAGAGGTTTGAATGTTGCACAAAGCACCACATCTAACCTGTAAAATAGATACTAACAGCATGGTAAAACAAATATGGCAGAACACCTTGACATCAGCAGCACAGGATCGCTTCAGTTGTTTGCAGATTTGGCGGTGGTAGTGTTATGATGTGGAAAACGGTGTATATACAAGTAAGACTGATTTGGTTCTTATATTCAAAGGGTACTCTAACGATGTCCTAACCAACACATGGTTTTCCAATAATGCAGCATCCTGGAGCCGTATTTCAATCCGACAATGGCTCGTTTAACAAGCACATTCTTGCAAAGCCACAGCATTCTGTTCTGCATTGGTCATCTAAATCGCCAGATTTAAACACTTGGACAAAATGGTTAGGCATACCCGCCAAAGACAATCGCATCTCCAGACTCTGCAACAGCTGACCAAAAGCTCTGCATTTATAGAATGGGATAGCATTCCCATACTATTTTTAATACACTCATTTGCACCCAGTGGGATTATGTTTTAAGTTATCATTGGTGTCTGTAGGGGCATACAAGATATTGATCTTTAATGACCTTGAACTTTCTATGATTGTAAAATTCTTGAGTAATTATGACAGGTAAATTGTAGACCTATTGTTTACATTTCTTTATTATCAATACTTCATTCTACTAAATAATCTTTATGTTCAATGTGTTACTAAAATTCTACTTTGCTTTTTTTTTTTTCTTTTTTTTTTTTTTTTTGAAGAGTATATATACACCTAGAACATAAAAACTCGATTTTAGTCTTAAATTCTCATATGATGTTACCACCCTACCCCCAATCTTTTCCATACATGTCAGATCAATTTCTGATATAATATACATGTACTGATATTAAGATGCAAGTTGGTTTTTGCTTCCACAGCGCTCTCTCCCTGACGTAGGATAAAATTTTGATTTTAGTCTTACAATGTAAATTCTCATAGTATGTTACCCCCCTCCCCCATCTTTTCCATATACGTCAGATCAATTTTTGATATTAAATTCCAGTTGGCTTTTGCTTCCACAGCGGTCTCTCCCTGACGTCGAATTTTGACATCGTATCCCATTTGAACATTTGAAACAATTAGCCCCCCCCCCCCCCAACTATAAAATTAAAAAAAAAGCTTTTTGATATATAAACGATGAATAATATGAAATAATTTTCAAAATTCTTATAAAACTTTTAAACGCTTTATTCTAAGTAGTATATCATCATTTTCTATTCCCCAAATATCTGATTAGTTTATTGCAAGATGTAAAAAATATTAATATTGAAGAGAACATTGTGATCATCTAATGAATTACGGATAATGCCCACGATAGTAATTAATCTAAAGACGTTGCCATTGATACCATCTTAAATTAGAATTAATATATAAAGAATTTAAAATAATCCAAACATCCATTTAGATTATTAAGTACAGTACGTATTAAGTAAACACATTTTGCCTCTCAGTATTGCAACTTCTCGAGTCTTTCCGAGGAAGAAAGAGCAACCTCTTATGTATGTAAACATTTTGTAACGATCGCTCCCCCCTTTTTCATGTGTTATAATGTGTGTTGAATGTCAAGCATCGTTATGCTATTTAATTACACGTTTGTTGATCGTTTACTTGTACATACATAGTTGTAAAGTTGTACAGTAATTTATGATTACCTCGTGATTACCTTAATTGTCGTGTGAACGATGTATTTTAGCATCTTTCAGCACACGTGTTTTCCGTAACTTCTGCCGCCGCCATACTTTGTTTACTTGTGTATTTTCCCATGATGCTTCACGGTGTATTGATCTATTTTTACCGTAGTTATTTTGGCGGAAGATTTGATTGTAGATTCTGTTTAATTAAATGTTAAATGTGCTTTTAAAGTGTAAATTATATTTTATTAATTTATTTACGTATTGTAATAATTTTACATACGATGTACGAGAGTGAGATTTCATTACGGGATGATAATTATGTATGATTGGTTAATTATTTATTACGGGATGGAATTATTAATTATGATTGGTTATTAATTATTGCGGGTTTTGGAAGTTCTATAAATACACAGACGCTGAGTATCGGGTGCTCTCTCGTTTCCTTTGTGTCCTAAAGAAAGGTCGCCAGTTTTTATCCAGATTAAGGTGTGTACTATTTCAGTATATATATGTGACTGAAGTACATATGTAGTGCTAGGCTAAATTAATATTACTAGTCATTGTGCTAGTTTTATTTATTATTACTAGTTAAGAACTAGTTATTTCTATTTTCTGTAAGAGTTAGGAAATATTTCTGCTGCGTGCTAGTAGTTGAACTAGTAGTGGGAATATTTAATTGTAAATTTAGTCATTTATAGAGAGCCTTTAAGTTTTAGTTTGGTCGGGGGAATTTATACATAAATGTTATACTGGAAATAGTGCCAGTTTATATCCGTCAGTATCAGTAGTTGTACTGATTTTTGTCTGTTGTCCCAAGGGTTGAGACTTGTCAATTTTACACACTGTTACTCATTTTTGCTGTTGAACTACCTCAATAAATTATAAACTTTATTTAGCGACTTGGTTTTTATTCCTAGCATTTGCGGGAGTGTTTGACATCCGAAGCGTTACAATTTATTTCCTCGGCTTGTCCTAAAATATCCCATTGTCAACTAATAAGTGATTTTGTCCATAGTAGATGTTTCGTTCAATGAGATTGAATCGAAGTCTTGACTAAATAATAATCCAAACAAAAAAGAATGTAATATGTGATGAATCAGTCATTTTCATTTGCAGCTTTAAAAAGACTACCCCCCCCCCCCCCCCCAAATTGATCACTTACATAAAATATAACAATTTGTTGCCCTTTAAATTATGTTTTCGCCTACAAAAATTCTTGGAAGTGTATGTCAAAAAGTGGTAACCATGGACACACAAATTTGGCATACAATTTATCTGCTGGAAAAGATACAATTGAATTATGACGACTTTTTATTTACTGTACCACTGATTGTTGGTGTGAATGTAATCTTGTAAGCGTGCGGGTCTTTCAGGGAATATGCTGCACTCTCTCTTGTCAATAATTTATTTCCACCAATATTAATATAGAGACATTGAGAAATTTTTAAACGCAACAGTAATTCTACTACGGTTATCGCAAAGATCAAAGAGATATCGGGGACATCGTTATACAATTATGGACTTCAGTGTAGGTCGCTACAGATGTATAAATTATGGTTATAAGGACCAATGCATGTTAATTGATATTGACAGAAGACATAGAAAGTGATCTAGCGACCGAGCTTGTAAAGGTCGCCATCATTTTCTGTGTCTGAGATCAATATCACTTGTCATGGGTCCTTATTACCACAATTGACCGTTCACTGAAGTCCATATATATAATAGGTATATCAAAGTGAATAATCTGACACAGTCCTGAAAAATCTTCGCTGTCATTACGTCACAATGGTAAAAACATGCTCCTTATATTATGACGTCGCGTTCTACGTATGGTGAGTAGTGTTATATCATATTCCGCGGAGGAGCTTTCGCGTCAGTATCACAAAAGGATGAATATCACGTGACGTCCTTTCAGCCAATGAAAACTACGAAAATAATCTTCTTACAATATCTTTTACGGTGTGACCGTTGGGTCGAGCGCAGTTGTACCATCAAAAATACACCTGTAACGTACCGTTGATCCGCCACTTCAAACTTCAAGTTGACTGTGACGTCACACAACGTAAGGGAGCTCGTCAGAGTTTACGGAGACAGTCGAGAGTCTGGTTGAACGAGGCTATAGGCCTAGTGCAAATTTAACGAAAGACATTGTAGAATAATTTTTTTTTTGTTTCTTTTAAGCTTTCTACAAACTGCAAGGTCGCTCGCGTGGCGCAGTGGTTAGAGCGTCTGCTCTAGAGTCGCGGAGCAAGGAGTTGATCCTTACGTCGCAGGTTCGAATCCCACTGCGGGACGTGGAGACCGGTCCTTCGGATGAGACCGTATAAACCGAGGTCCCGTGTCGCAGTAGGTGCTGGCACGAAAAAGATCCCTCACTGCTCAATGGCCCTATAAGTGCCGAGTATAGGTCAAAATTTGTAGCCCTCCACCGGCAAGTGGTGGCGTCTCCATATGAGTGAAAAATTCTCGAGAGGGACGTTAAACAACAAACAAACAAACAAAACAAACTGCAAGGCTTTTATATTTTATGATTTATTTATTCGTCATTATCGCATGGAATCCTGGTAGCAAAGGAATTCTGGGAAGGTTTCGACACAAAAATTTGCTAGACGTATATGTCCTTCCGAATTTTCTCTGTTCTTACACATTATAGTCAATTGAGCTCGCTGCGCTCGCTATAATATTCTCCAATAAATCACAGACGTCATCAACAAATTATCAATAAATTTAAAACGGTTCTTCTAATTTTGACTGTGTTACCAGGAAAAGGGTAGAGGTATCTTTTCATTGTGATGCAAATGTTGGTTGGAAAAATTATTCTGGGTTCGGAATACATCGTGCTTTTTCTAAAGCAAATCTAGCTTAGGCATTTATCATAGAGAACTTTAAATATTCGCCGTAGCAGAATAAAAATAATTCCTTCGTCGTCGGAATTGCTGGAAAATATTCCCCTCAGTCTTCAGGTTCGGTTTTTATTTGCCATCAAAATCTCTCGACTATCGGGGTATATTCTCCAACAATTCCTCCGACGTGGGCATTGTTTCTTAAATATATCGAATTGGTATTGTAGGCTATTATTTTAATAGTTGACTGTATAATCATAAAAAAGTAAGACCCCCCCCCCCGTGTTCCGTACCCCATGGGTTCTTTGACTTTTTAAAAATAAAATACTTTTCTATGACACATTCACAAAGTATTACAACTGAAAAATCCAAAATATAACCTAAAACTAGCCTTTTATAAAAATTTAAACTCTAAAAGAGAACAAGGTTGGCAACTTCGACAGACGACTTTCGACACCTCGATGGGAAATCCTCAAAAAATGAAGATGACAGCTACTTAATTTTCTATTAAAAAAAAAAAATAATAATAAGGCCAAAATAAAATATACCTTTGTTTTCCCTAACGCGACCGACCCACTTAAATCGTGCCGACTGAAAAGTTTTTTTAATAAGATTGTTCAAATATTTTTTTTTTATTGTTTATCAACTTTGTGAAATAATATTTCATCAAAATTCGTTTTTATCAGAACGGTTGCTTTTGTTTTACTCTCATTTGGCGCCCACAACATGTGGCCACATAGGGTTAGTTCTGCCTCATGAGCAGATGAGAGACCCACCTTGTGTATGCATATCAATAAATTTCACTGCAATTCATTCGTTTCGATCTAATAAACAGTTCATAGTTCATATGTCTTTGTACGATTATTTCATCTTGATAAATATAATTCTGATGTCGTTTCTTCATTCCTTTCATCTATGGGTATTAACTTCGTGACTTTAACATTAGATATATGAAACTTTATTCATTTTAGATATGGTTTAGTTGATTTAAATATTGTTTATACACTCTTTCCAATTAGTGTTGAAATCTTTAAAATTTGCTTATGTTCCGGCTACCTGATAGGTCCAGTGCATTTTTCTTTAGCCTGGCCCTTGAAAACAGCTAGGTTGTTTCTTTGCTTCAAAATACCTTTAAAATTGGTGGGCCGGTGGAAGGCTACTATTTTAGACTATTACTCGGCACTTATGGCCATTGATCATTAAGCATCAGTAAGGGATCTTTTTCGCGCCAAAATCTACATGTATACTGCGACACTGAACCTGCGTTTTTTACGCGTCCCTCTTCGAGATGACTTAGAATAAGCTCCTGAATTACGTCATCACTCCAAAACGAAACACTGGAATCACTGCACCATGCGAGACCCTTGACATTTTGTCTGTGTAAGTACTCGACGATGATAGTAGGTTTGAAAAATACACTCGGATGTCCGAGGGTTGAATATTTGCGAATCTTGTGTTTTTTGTAAATATTCGATTTCTATAAAATTACGCTGGCCTGAAATATTTCACAAGTTGAAATGAAAATTATTTGTGAATTGTTGCTTCATTTGTATGATATTCGGTTTAAAAATCGGTTTCTGTTCTTTCTTATTTATAAAGATATTATTCAATTTTTCAGAATGTATTTTCAAAACTGCTGTCAGAAAAAAAAAATAATTTACCTACCTACCTACCCAACTTGAGATTTTTGGGTCGGGTTGGGGGAAACAAAGATATTTTTAATGATGGCCTAATAAAATAAATATGGAAACCAATATCAATCACAGTAATTTAGAAATTGATTTATTTTGGTGAAAAATTAATATACCACAAAACTGTGTTTAAATATTCATGTTATTAGTAGGTGTGAATGTCTTTTTTGTTCAATATTTATTATTTGTTTCTATACGCGTAGTGTGATTTTCTTAACAGTTCAAAAATGACTGTCGCATGAGAATTGATACTGCTCAGAAAGAAATGGATCATCAATTTCAACTGCCTTTTATAGTTACATTGTTTATTGGTAATCTCATTTCTGAGTAAGCGCCACCCATTAAATTAATTAACCCCGCCCACTGGGACTGCTGGGACTGCTTTCTGGGACCGCTGGGACTGCTGTGGGACCGCTCTGGGACTGTTCTGGGACTGCTTTAGCAGTCCCAGAGCAGTCCCAGAAAGCAGTCCCCGGGACTGCTCTGGGACTGCTTTGTGTCAGGTTGGGTCTGGTTGGTACTGTACCATGACAGTAAAAATTACTTCCGTTCGTTGACGATTGAAATGTCGAGTTGCGGGTGTTAAACATAAAAATGCCCAGGACTGGACCCACAGTGGGTCACAAATTAGCAATGTATCAATTAATTGATAATCTCTGAAGATATGGAAACCTGAAATAGTAGCTTTCATCTTCAGTTTTAGAGGATTTCCCATCGAGGTGTCGAAAGTCGTCTGTCGAAGTTGCCAACCTTGTTCTCATTTAGTATCAGAGAGTGTGAATTTTTACAAAAGGCTAGTGTCATAGTATTGGATTTTGGGGGTAAAATCCTTGTTCATGAGATATTTACACCTGCCTCCTTAACTATTTGCAATTTCCCTCTAGTTGCCCATACAATACGTCGATATATTTTTTAGAGTCACTACGGTATAACTTCAAGTTATCCCCCTTAACTTATAACTCTTCAGTTTCTCTCGACGAACTTGAAATATCCTAACCTCACAACTTCCTCGAGAGGGGAGGTGGGCGGGTGAGGTAGGTAAGTGTAAATATCTCATAAACACGGATTTTACCCCCAAAAATCCAAGTTCATTTCAATATTTCCACTTATCTGCCTTAACTATATTTGCAAAGAAATTTGCAGCCCAATCTGGAGATGGGAGAGGAAAGAGTAAATGATAAAAGTACATGAAAAAGTACATAATTGCCTACTTTTGCTTCCCTCTCCTTGATGAGTCCAAGATTGCTGCTTTGGCAAAAATGGACTGATGATCTAGAACATCCTTCAGATATAATGACGTAAATGTAGATTCAGATGTCCAATGTGCTGTACGTAAAATCTCCTCTGAAGATACACCACAAAACAATGCCCAGGAAGTTGACAATCGCCTAGTGTCATGTGCTCTTACTAGATTTAACGCTGACGATTCTGCATTATCATATGCAAAACGAACCATGCTAACTATCCATCTCGCAATCGAGTCTTTTGATGCTTCTTTGTGATTATTCTGTTGGTAGGTCACAAACAATCTATTTGATTTCCGAATCAATTTAGTTCTCTTGATATAAATCTTCAATGCACGACAAGGACATAGTTTTAAATCTTCTGAATCTGTGGCATATGAATCAAATGCAGGAATATAAATAGGGTCCCAAGGTCTATTTATCGTTTGTGTCTTTGCCAGGAATTCCATATTTGGTAACATTTTTATCCCTTTCCTCTCTATTCTAAAGTGACAATCATCTAACGTGAGGCTATGAATCTCACTCACTCTAGACGCTGAAGCAATGGCTACCAGAAAAACAGTCTTAAGAGCCAAGAACTTTAAATCTGCTGACTCTAGTGGTTCGAATAGTTGTTTTGTGAGAGTTAACAAAACCGCTAGTTCCAGTTTGGTGTTAACTGACATACAAATGGGTGTTTATTTAATAAGCCTTTCAACAATGATGAAAGTTCTGAACTTGTTCCAATACTGCTTCCATTCTGATGAACTATTGCTATTGCTGACTTATATCCAGCTATAGTCCGTGGTTTACCTCTTCTCACCTTGAAAAGGTACATAAAAAATCTGCTAACTCTGGTACAGATGTTGTAACAGGATTGACACCATGTTCTTTATACCAACTGTTATATACATGTATTCTGAGTCTTGCATCATAAACTGTTTGTGTAGATGTCTTTCTGGCATTCGCCATAATCTCTGCAATTTCTTCAGAAAATCCTCTTGACTTGTGTTGCAATATGAAGTTTCCATGCTAACAGATTGAGAGTTTCTAGGTTTTGATGAAAAATCTGATTGTGATTTTGAGACAGAAGATCTGGCCACAGTGGTAACTTGACTGGTACATCGATCAAAAGATCTATTATCTGAGGGTACCAAGACTGCCTGTTCCACATTGGAGCAATGAGTAGTACAACACTTGTCTTTTCCCATATCTTCTGTAAGACTTTGGGTACAAGAATTGGTGTTGGAAATGCATAAGCATACATCCCTTTCCAACTGGTTGATAGTGCATCTACTTGAAGAGCATTGATGTCTGGAAACGGAGGGCAATAAGGCTGTCAACTTCTTGTTTTGCGCAGTTGCAAACAAATCTATACATGGGGTTCCCATTTGTTGAAACAACAAATTTACGACAGTGTTGTTGAGCGACCATTCCGTCATTCGTACTATTTTTCCCCGGGAAAGTGCATCTGCAAGAAAATTCTTCTTCCCTGGAATGTGAACAGCTCGTATTGTAATTCTGTACTGAATGCGCCACTGGAACAACTCACAAGTTAGATAACACAGTTCTGGTGAATTTGTCCCCCTTGCTTATTGATATAACTTATCACTGTTGTGTTGTCTGACCGTATAAAGATCACTTTTCCTTTTATTAAAAATAGAGCTTCTTGTTTCTGTTGATATTGCTTGGGCCAGATCCCTGACGTCCCAAGTTCTCCAGATGTGCTCCCCAACCCTGTTCTGACGCATCTGTTATCAATGTCAGTTGACTTGGCGGATCTTGCAAAGGCAATCCTTTGAAAAAGTTTTCCCGATTCATCCACCATTGAAGGTGCTGAATTAAGACTGGACGAATCACTATCACATGAGTAAGAGGGTGAATCTTTGGTCTCCACATTGCTAACAGGTATAACTGTATAGGACGCAGTGTAACCTTGCCATAGGAACAAGATGAATGCATGAAGCCATCAGTCCTAACAATTTGAGAATCACTACAGCTTGAGTGTGCTGACTTATTGATAAAGTCTGCACAATGTCTAGAATACTCTGAAACCTGGCCTCCAGACCATAAACTAAGAACAGACTTAAGTCAAAATTTTGATTTTGAATATATTGAGCTTTATTAACATAAATACTTAAATTTTTGCAGGTTTGTATAATATTCCAGTTTAAACATATGATGAAAATTTTGTTCTGTTGTCAAAATTATTTCAAAAGTTATGTGGATTTGAAATTTTGACTTAAGTCTGTTCTCAGTTCATGGTCTTGGGGCCTGGATTCTGTAGGTGTTGCAATGTCCTCTACCAGATTGAAATTTGCTCCCAGATACTCTCTATGTTGGGATGGCACTAGAGACGACTTTTCCCAATTCACTAACAATCCCAGTTCCTGAACTAGATGTAAGACATATTTAGATCTCTCCGCTGAAGAAGAGTTGTCTTGTCTGAATTGATCATCAACCAATCGTCTAGGTACATGAATATTTGCATTACCATTTTTCTTAAGTGTGTTGCAAGAACTGCCATTACTTTTGTGAAGACCCTTGGAGCTGAACGAAGTCCAAAAGGCATCGCTCGAAACTGGTAACTCTGGTCTAGAAATATCGTAGAAATTTCTAGAATTCTGTGTGAATTGGAATGTGAAAATAGGCATAGGTCAAACCGAATGAGACTGCAAAGTCCCCTTTTTCATTGCTTTCATTATAGAAAATAGCGTCTCCATTTTGAAATGTCGAGGCACTATTAACTGATTTAGAGGTTTCAGATTTAGAATTGTCCGAAGCCCTTCTTGTTTCTTTGGCACCACAAAATTGGTGCTGTAAAACCCTTCGTTTTGACAGGTTCTATAACATCTTTTTCTAACAACATGCCTATTTCTGTTAAAATAACTGACTCGTGAATACCATATCTTGGTACACACGTTTCCTTGATCTTTACATAGGGTTGAATCATAAACTCCAATTTTAACCCTTCCCTTAGGGTTTCTAATACTCATTGATCCTGAGTAATTGAAGTTCACTTTTTGTGGAATGTTAACAAACGTGCCCCTACTGGGGAAGCATATTTACAAGACCGACTGTTTACAAAATTCACTTCCTTTGAGTTGGAAACCATTTTTGGCCCGCCAGAGGTTCTCCTGGAAAATAATTCTTCCTGTTCCCTGTCCTGCACGAAAATTGTCCTTGCCCTGATCAGAACTCAAGGTATTACTTGACTCATTTGATTTAGCCACTTTAGCAGAAAGAACAGAGGTCTCAGCTACATCTGCTTTCCTCTTCCTACTCAACTCGGTGGAGTTCCTACTATCTCTACTCTTGTAGTTCTTATTATACCCCTTTGATGTGTTGTAAACATTTTGGGTTTCTCTTTCATCTCGTAGATTCTCTGCAGAAGTATAGAGAGATTCAAAGTACTCTCCATTAAACAACTGGATGCCAAAAATAGGGAGTTTCAGCAATTTTTTCTCCGTTGCCTTACTAATAAAGTCTACATTTTTAAGAAAAACTTTTCTTCTACTCAAGACTGAATTTGCCATTCCTCTTAATTGCTGTCAAATCAAAACTTCTGAAACAGTTGATGAGAGCTTTATGTCCTTCCACTATATCATCCTCACATTCAGCCTCATCTAAAAATGCTGCTATAATAGTACCATAAGAAATGGCCCTGGCTGAATTGTCAATTCGCCTAAAGTCATTGTCTAACTCCTTATGAAAAGGAGAGAGATTAACTTTTGATTTTCCACAACTACCTTAAGTTTCTGGCCTACTACTATCCCCTCCTCAATATTGTCCTCTAATTTTGGAGGATTACAAAAGGCGTCAAAGTCATCTTTTTTCACCATAAATGCTTTATCATCTCTGCCACGTACTGACATATTTTTCAAATGCCCCGAGGTAACTTCAACTGTTTTGATCATATCAATGAGTGTTCCTCCAATAGGCATTTTGAGGAGAAACTTTTTCTTGTCACTCTTGTCTCCTTTCAATCGAGAAGAAATAAATGATTTTCTCTCATTTTCCAATGGATCCTCAGCTTCAAGATCAATATTGAGAACAATATTGAAAACAGTTACACTGCAGAGGATCAGAGGAATCTGGTAAACCAAAAGGTACCTCTGCTGGCGCATCTGAATTAGTATACAAACCTGCAATAGATGCATTTGAGGTCTGCCTATGGTTGCCGTTTTGGAATTGACGCTCTCATTTCCTCTGGTCAACCTTACCTCGCCTACTGATACGTTATGTTGATCATTAAAATTTATATCAACATCCTTTTGCTTAAGTAGTAATTCAACCTGCTGTCTTACTTGGTCTTGAATAATTGCTGATAAATCAACGACCTCTAATCCACCGACCCCTGATCAACATTTGTTAATACGGTCGCCATTGTTGTTCGACTCATGGACTGCCGCCTCCACAGACGGACTTGCGTCCTGTCAAACCGTCTCCATAGACGGATTGAGACACCTTACTGTACATTTTTATAGTCTTCTATACGCTTTTCTCAGTTATTTTAGTTACTTTATCCCGCCGTTCCTTTGACAATGTTTTACATGTGTCACATGGAAAGGCCTCGTTGCAGAGACGATGCTTGTGACAAAACGTGATTGTCTGGTATGTTCAACTCATTCTCCATTTTTACAACGCGATAAACACTTCCAAAGACGCCAATTTAAACTTTTGTTTGCACTGTATGAGGAAAACCGCATGTCCAATATGGCGTCGAGAGAACACTGAAGAGTTATAGTTAAGGGGGATGCCTGAAGGTAATACCGTAGTGACTAAAAAATATATTTCGACGCATTGTATGGGTAACTAGAGGGAAATTGCAAATAGTTAAGGAAGCAGATAGTGGAAACATTGAAATGAACAAATATTTTTTAAAAAATCCAAGAACCCTTGGGGTATGGAATACGAGAGGGGGGCCCGTCCCCAAGCACCTGTGGAAAGAACTGCTTTTTAAAAACTCCCTTGTTCATAATTCTGTGTCCTACTGCTCGTTTCAGACGTTTCTCATTTATTACTCATTAATAATTCCTCGAAAACTACCTCGATACAAAATAAGACTTTAGATGGGATACAAAGATTCCGGTTGGGGTTATAAATGAAGGATAAAACCAGAGACCTCGGAATGGAATACTGGGAAGTCTTTGGTTTTATCCTACATTTATAACCCCAAGCGGAAGCTTTTGTATCCCATTATGAATCGAGGTAATTTTCGAGGAATAAATGAGTGGTTTACAATAAAGAAGCTCGACCAGAGAAATCTGAAATGATTAATTTGACAAGAAAAAAGTCTTTCGAAGCGAACGATGTCATTTTAAAGTAGGTTAATGATTGATATATTAACAAAATATGAGCTTGAAGCGGGGGTGCTTGAAATTGAATTAGGTACCTTGTGGTAAAAATAAGTAGGGAGTGTCCCGTATACGAAACAAGTACCTGTGTCATCTACATTATTTTGATTTTGTATTTTGAAAATATTTGAGATAACTATTCCGAAATATGGCACTTTATTTCGAGTCTAAAACAATGGGACCTCGGTCGATGGAACGATTCAATCAAGTGTTCTTGCAATGCTACATACAGGAGTACATGTAAGGTTACGTTATATTGTTACTCAAAATAAAAAGAAATCAGTTTATTAATTCATTTAAAAAAATCAGAACAACAAGACTTAGGTCAAAGGAGAGATATAGATTATTCTGGCAGTTCAAACAATACATTGGCAAGAAAAAATGTTCATTTATGTAACAAAATAAAACAACATCGAATTTCTTAAATGACTCCTCTTGAATAAATTGATAACAAAATTGTAATTCATGACTGATTAATACACTTAGACACATTGGTATTCCTAGTTGATTGTTGGATTGCCCTATTTGTTGAACTGGTTGAAGGTGCAACCTGATTTCGTCTCCCTTTGCAACAGGTCAAGAAGACAGTCTTTATGTCTTCGTTTAGCAATGCGTAGAAGAAAACATTCAATGAATTATTGGTGAAGGTGAGAATCAGAAGTACATGTCCGATTGTTGACGCTTCCGAAACAGTCTGCTTAAAGACATGTCTGGCCATTCGGAAACAATGTAACGGAAAATTAAGGACAATGAATAATAAAATCAAGATTAGCAAAATTCGCACCGCCCTTCTGCGTCTCTTTCCTACTGTCTCTGGCATGGTGGAGGTAACAGGCGTTTTATTACACAGTTCTAAAGAAACCTTAACATTACAGCTAATCAAAATTAACGCTGGGATGACAAAGAGGATGATGAAATCGAGTACAATAAATCCAGCGTGCAGACTTAGGATAGGGTCTGGTATAGCACAGCCATACTTCACATCCGTCGAGTTCCCACTTCCAACTTTGAACATCTTACCCCTGAAAACAACAGGTGCCCGTATAGCATAGAAAAGACATGCAATCCAGATCAGTACAATACTTCCGTATACCGCTTCGCGCCTGGTGCCCCTGTTTTTTAGAGGATACACCAACGCTCTGAATCTGTCCATAGCCAGAACGGAAATAGAAAAGACATTTGCAGCACTTGCCATGTATTCTGCATACAAGCAAATTTGACATATGACTGGGCTTATAGAAGAGTTGTGCAATTTCAAGAAAATAACGTTAGGGATAACAAAAACTGCAACGGCAATATCTGAAAGTGACAGAGAGACTAGAAGTAAATTTTTAGAATTTCTTTTTGATTTCTTCAAGATAAGGACGATTGCAAAGGTGTTAGTGAAAGTAATGGTAAAAATAAGAAGGAAATCCACTGCTATTAGACTTGCTGATATGGGGTTCATTTTCACTCTTTAAGGATGTAACTTGGACTTCAATAGTGATAAATGTCAATTATAGCTAACAATTTCCAAAGCACAGAGAGTTCAATTTACGTGCATACTTTATCTTGCTAAAGCAAAATATGGAAAAGTTTATGTGAGGTTAATTGCACAGTTTTCCAGAATGTTGAAGTCGCTTGTGTTAATTTTCATTCGTTGTTTGACTTTTTTTAATGTACGCTTTTCATATCCCCAATGCAGACCTTTTAACGACTATTAATTGTCTTCACATGGTATTCTTAATGCGGAAATGCTGGGTCCACATTAGCACATCCTGTAATTAAAAAGAAGCGTGTAATATTAAAGACATATTTATGGCCTTGTTAGAGGAATTTATATGAAAATAGTTCATTAAGAGAAATACAGCTTTTGACTCGGAAACGATCTTGTCACAAGAGACTTGTAGCTTTGATCTGAAACATGTCCGGGGGTTTAGGGATAATAAAATCGATTCGGTCATTTAATCAAAACGACGATTTCAGAATATGAATTTTATCAAGTAGAATTGTAAAATCCAACCCGAAATTATAACTCTTGCCCTCTTGTAGATCCAATTATGCGTCTCTATATTAAATAATTAACATTATAACACGTATGTGAGTTTATAATTCTTAGTTTTGGATTGGTTAAGATCGATCCAACATTGTAGAAATTATTATAAGTTATGTTCACCTACAACCGACCCTCCAGGTGAACATAACAATAATGCATGTATGTTTTTTCTACATTGGATCAAAATTAATCAAGAACTTCTAAATTGATACAATTGGTTACATGTATGAAAAGTTACATCACCTGCACCCGACATCCAGGTGAACATGACATTTTTTTCTGCATCGTCCAAAAATAGCTAGATGAAGAAATTCCAAATTAGTACAACAGGTTTTATTATACCTCATAAAAATAATCACTTGTTTAATAGAATCTGATTGGCCGAGACAGTCACGTGACCATCGTGTTTGCCCTGCAACAAAACTTCGTGTTTCACGATTGTGACGTCACAATGCGGCGACTGAGATGGTTACTACTGAGTTATAATGTTTATGTCTTTGATTGATAGTGTCGATTCAAATTTTGTAAAAGATAAACATTTAGAAAAGTGGTTTCATTGCTTGGGTGTGAATGTTATAGTGTGTAAATCACACTGACTTGTCACGAAGGAAATTCAGAGTATTTTTATGAAGCGCGACTAGTGGTGTAACTTACAGTTGCTTCATATTGTTCTTATCAGATGTTTACTTTATTCATTGGAGTTTCTTTATATTTCCTGCTTGATTCGGTATAATAAACAATTTATTGCATGAATGTTCGGGAGACATGAAGATTTCTTCGCCGATGAAAAATCATATTCCCCGAGGGCGTTGCCCTCGGGGAATATGATTTTCACGGGCGAAGAAATCTTCATATCTCCCTCACTATCATGCAATAAATGTATAATGTTTCTCTCTTATAGCGTTTGGCTAGGACTTCAATAAATGTAAACAATCGAAAAAGATGGCAAGGGTTTGCTTAATGAGTTTGTATCATTTATTCATTGAATAATGTAATAAAACAATTATATTTTTTCCCAATACATGTACAAAGATTTCGCCAGTCTTAAAGTACAATATTCACCTCACCCTTTGGTCTCGCTGAATATTGTACTCCTCAGGTGGATAAATCATCGTATTGACCTAAAAAGAAAAACATCAGTGATTGCATAGTATTCATTGAGTCCTACCGACCTAAAGGATTTCTTCCAGAGTAATATCTTGTCTTATTAAATGAGGAAGTACATGTATATGTACAAATTAAACTAGATGCTGTCATGAGACAGTAATACCCGCACTAAGGTGTTTGCCTCTAAATGCACACTCCTTCATATTGGGCCTACCAAGGAAAAAACCAAAATAATTCTATAATTTAAACAGTACATGTATTCGTCAAATCGAGCATAAAATGCTCAGGTGACCATGTGACTTATGAGCCTCTTATAGGTATTTCCTTTACTTAATTCATTACCAGTCTGAAATAACAGAATTTAATTAATGATGTAAATTAGGTTTTGATAAAAGGGGGGATATAAAGTTTTGGCCCATAATTGAACTTTTTAAATTCATTTTCTCAACAAAAAATAATGTTATTTTAGTACAAAGCGTTTTTAATGAATTTATCAAAGTGTGCAAACTTTTTTTAATATTTAATTAGGTAAAAACCCTCTTGAAAAGCCATGTTACCCAATCAATTTTGTCACACACCCCCCTCACACACAATTTGCCTGTTTTTGGAAATAGGTCTAGATGGCAAAGTTATGTTAAAAACATCGCTATGATAATTTAAAATTTGTTCTTGTACTGTACATGTATGTGAACACCTTTTTGAAAAATTTCTTCATCACATTGGGCTTGCGTCACCCTACTAGTACTAGTTTTACCATTATCATTTTTAGATTGCACATGCATTCGACAAACCTTGGCTGATTCCGTCACCTTCATCAAACGTAAGAACGTAAGATAAGGTACGAATCGGCCGAGGTGTGCCGAGTGATTGCACATGGTGCAGTGTGGTGAAAACATCATTACGTGTATATCAGTAGGAATTATTAATTCATTTTGTGTTTTAATTGGATTATATTTCATGAAGTTAAAAGGACCTATGACAGTCGGTAGGTACAAATTTAAGTATAGATTGGGGTAAAATAAACCGAAATGCAAATGGTTAGGTTAAAGTTTAAAAAGGATCAAAGATCATCGGATGCCACAGTAGACGAATTTCACATTATGAAGAGTTATCTCCCGTTGTCGACATTACATTCAATTACATGCACAGATCCAGGAATTTTTTCGGGGGGGGGGGGGGGGGCACACCTCAGTCAGAAAAATTTCCAGCCCAGCCCAGAATTTCCTGTAAAGCAAAAAACAAACAAACAAACAAACAAAAAACAAAAACCAACAAACAAATAAAAACAATGATGGTGGGGTCCGTTTTTTATAGGGGAAGGGCGTCCAGTCATTTTTTAATTTGCTTCTGTAAATCAGTATAATCATAGTCCTATTTAAACAACTATGCAAATTCCAGAGGGGGGGAGGGGCAATCTCTCTAGCCGCTCCCTGTCCCTGAAATGACAAATGGTGGTCTCTAACAGTAGGTAATAAGTGCATTAGCACTTTGAGTAACTTTGAGCTGGTTTGGTAATGTATTAAGCGCATTCTCGGTATTTCTTATTTTAGACCAGAATACATGGTCATGTGACTCCAAAAAAGTAGAAAACTTTTCCATTTGACTATGCATAATTTTGTTTCTTGTGTTATTAATATGTTATGTATATCTAATGGTTTAAGGTTATGAACCCCTGGAGGTCATCCCCACTCTCTTAATGAACTGGAAATGTTCACAATATGTCTACATCAAATTAAATAAAAGTGCATCAATGATAAGATTGCTTGACATTTCATTCTTGAATTTGGGTCAACCCATGTACCCTCCTAGAATTAGGAATGAAAATCATTCAAAGAGATGGACCATTAAACTATTTGTATATATTCACATTTTTTATGTCAAAACAAAGTATTAGTTTGCATACATGAACAAACAGGGGTCTGGGATTTAAGGGGAAGGGGTGAGGGGAAGGTCAGTTATCTCTTTACGTCTTAATTGTTGAAAACTCCTAAAATGAATGTTAACCTCTAATCCGACTTGTACGTCTTCATTATTTTTAAGTGGTGGTGTCTCCATATGAGTGAAAAATTCCCGAGAGGGGCATTTAACAACAAACAAACAAAATGGCTTAAAAAACACAATATACATGTACATGTTTATTAGTCAACAGATATACTTCTGGTCATATCTCTAGTTCTCCCTTGAATCAGAAATGATGATATAAATATTTAAAGAATGATTAAGAGTTGAAAAGGTTGTGCATATTAAAATTGACTTAACCTAAGCTCTGTGGTTAAATTAGCTATACCACTTAAGCTTATTTTGCTACTCAAAGCACCTTAACATGCTTAAAGATTAATTATTTTTAATCATACTGTTTCCTAAAATGTGCAGTTTTTTTTCAACATGGATACAAGTCATACATTTTCAGCTTCTTAAAACAATGCATGAAAAAAAGCTGCTTTTCAAATACCGTAACTCTTTCCAAGTCCTTGTGATCATAAGTTTTTAGCTCACTTGAGTTTTTCTGGTTTTCTGATCACATTTTGTCTGTCATCCATCTGTCCGTCTGTAAACTTTTCACATTTCTGTCTTCTTCACTAGAACCACCAATATTAACCAACCTTGCCACAAAGCATCTTCAGGTAAAGAGGATTCAAGATTGTTCAAATGAAGGGGCACACCCTCTTTCAAGGGGAGATAATCAAGAATTAGTGAAAATTTGATGGTATCATTTAAAAAAGTCTTATCAAGAACCACTGACTGGGCCCAAAAAGTTGAAACTTTCTTTTACATAGACTTAGTGTAGATTCAAATTTGTTCAAATTATAACCCACTGGGGTAGGGTGGGGCCACATATGGGGATCCAAAGATTTACATAGAAAAATGCAGGGGATTTTTTCCATCATAAATCTTCTCAAGAACAGCAAGGGCACTATTGTCCCCCATTTTCGTGAAAGGGACCTAGGGGACATTAAATCTCATTTGTCTGTCAGTCTTTCTGTTTGTCAGTCTGTCCGTCTGTCACAATAGATTTAACCTTGGTCATAATTTTTGAATAATAAGAGATAGGGCTTTCATATTTCAAATGTACATAACCTACAAGAACTTTTTAAATATACAATGATCTTTGAACCCATGACCATGACCTTGAAGTTTGACCTACTTTTCAAAAAAATTAACATTATTTTAAATTGATCATTTTAAAAGAGAAAAGATAGGGCATTCATATTATACATGTATATTACCTGTGACAAGACCTTTCTAAATATATCATGACTTTTGACCCTGTGACATTGACCTTGAAGTTTAACCTACTTTTCAAAAATGTTATATTTCCTTATAACTTTTGATTGAGAAGAGATAGGACTTTCATATTTGACATGTACATTACCTGTAACAAGATGTTTCTGAGCATGCTATGATTTTTTACCCCTTGACCTTGATGTTTTACCTAATTTTCAAAAATTTTAACTTTGCAGATTACTTTTGAATGACAAATGATAGGGCGTGCATATTTGAAACAATATGCCATAAATAATGGCATCCCATCCACTAAGACACGGAAAGTAGGGGACCCAATTCTTTGAATTTGCTTGTTAGTCATTTTGATAGGGAAACATCCTCATATAGTGTAGATTAAAGTTTTTTTATGCCCCTCCATGAATTATAATGGCCGAGGCATATAGTGTTTGTCATATCCATCTTACATCCTTCCATCCTTCTGTCTGTCCTTCCGTCTGTCCTTCTGTCATGCTTTGCTTTTAGCTCAGTTCAAAGCTCAGTTTCAAAGACACCATCCAAGTTATTTTTAGCAAACTTCATATGCTGATAGATATTGATAAGAGCTATGCAACTACATCAACATTTTTTAACCTTGACCTATCCTTTGACCTTGACTTCACTTTTCTTAAACTAGTGTTTTAAAGATAACATTAAAGATAGTGTAATCAAACTTCATATGTTGATGCATACTGATGTAAGCTATTCAACTGCATCAACATTTTTGACCTTGACTTTTCCTTTGACCTTGACTTCACTTTTCTTTAAATTAGTGTTTAGCTTATTTTTAATGAAATCATTCAAATTACTGTAATAAAACTTCATAAGCTGATATATACTGATGTAAGCTTTTCAACTGCATCAACCTTTTTGACCTTGACCTTTCCTTTGACCTTGACCTCACTTTTCTTAAATTAGTGTCTAGATCAGTTTTGAATAAACAATTCAAGATATATTTATCAAACTTCATATGCTGATACATACTGCTGAGAGCTATGATTATCATCTACTTTTTTGACCTTGACTTTTCCTTTGACCTTGACTTCACTTTTTTAAATTAGTGTTTATCTACGTTTTAAATAAACCATTTATGATATTTTTATCAAACTTCATATGCTAATAGTAAATACATACTGATGTTAGCTTTTCAACTGCTTCAACATTTTGACCTCAACCTTTCCTTTGACCTTGACCTCTCTTTTCTTAAATAAGTGTTAAGCTCAGTTTTAAATAAATCATTCAAGATATTTTTATCAAACCTAATATGCTGATATGTATTAGTGAGGGCTATTCAACTGCATCAAAAACTTTTCACCTTGGACTTTCCTGTGACCTTGACCTCCCTTCTCTTTAATTTGTGTTTTTATTAGTATTAAAGAAACAATTTAAGATATTTTTATGTAAGCATGCACTTATACATGTACATAATTTGGTGAGAATTTATCATCTATATCCAATTGTTTTTAGATTTTATTCTCATCAAACTTCATACACTCATACAAATTTTCATGTTGCATTAGTAATATACATTCGGCTGGGCATTCATGTCTTATGGACATATTTCTAGTTTTCAATTCATGACCTCCAAGGGTAGGGTCAGGCCACAAGAAGTTTTATATAGGAATAAAAGGGGAAAAAATCTTCAAAATTCTTCTTTTCAAGAACAACAAGAGCATGATTAATATGGAAACATTCTCAAGAAGTGTAGATTCAAGTTTGTACACATCATGACCCTATGGGTTAGGGAGGGGCCATTTTTTTCCTGCCCCTATTTGCCATCCACATGGAAATGCAAATTTTGAAACCATTTTACACATCCACAGGACAAAACCAATCATCTTCCTAATGATCATGATTTAAGGCTAATGCATAAAATATAAGGGAAGTTCTGGGAACCAGGGTGTTTAAACATGTTAAATATTTAGAAAAAGAATTGAACCCAATTTGACCCCCAGGGTGAAAATGAAAATTCGGAAACCTTACTGCACATCTACATGACACCACCAACCATCTCCCAAAAGATGATTAGGATACTGTGTAAAATGTAAGAGGAGTTCAGGGAACCAGGGGCTTTTTGCATAAAAAATGTCATTTTTCGACCCCCATTTGACTCCCAGGGTGAAAATAAAAATTCCGAAACCTTACTGCACATCTACATGACACCACCAAACATCTCCCAAAAGATGATTAGGCTACTGTGTAAAATGTAAGAGGAGTTCAGGGAACCAGGGGCTTTTTGCATAAAAAACGTCATTTTTCAACCCCCATTTGACCCCCAGGGTGAAAATGAAAATTCCGAAACCTTACTGCACATCTACATGACACCACCAAACATCTCCCAAAAGATGATTAGGCTACTGTGTAAAATGTAAGAGGAGTTCAGGGAACCAGGGGCTTTTTGCATAAAAAACGTCATTTTTCAACCCCCATTTGACCCCCAGGGTGAAAATGAAAATTCCGAAACCTTACTGCACATCTACATGACACCACCAAACATCTCCCAAAAGATGATTAGGCTGCTGTGTAAAATGTAAGAGGAGTTCAGGGAACCGGGGGCTTTTTGCATAAAAAACGTCATTTTTCGACCCCCATTTGACTCCTAAGGTGAAAATAAAAATTCCGAAACTTTACTGCACATCTACATGACACCATCAAACACCTCCCAAAAGATGATTAGGCTGCTGTGTAAAATGTAAGAGGAGTTTGAGAAAGAAGAGTGTGACAGACGGACGGACAGACAGACATGAGTAACAACAATATACCCGAACTTTCTTTAGAAAGTGCAGGTATAATGAGCAAGTATATGTAATTGACGAACGCACAATTCGTCACAAATATAACATCTAATAAAGTATTAATGGTCTGATAATAATCATTGAGTATATATATTATATATTTGACACTGCTTTTTATTATATCTTTTTATGAATACATTTATGTGTTGATCTGTATTCAGTTCAAATGAACATGTTTTATGTATTCATTATCTATCACGACACGATAATAATTTTCAATGTCTATTAGAACTGAATACTGGCAGCTTGGCGGTTATGACGATACAAGCACATTAACAGCACAGAAATGGTAAACCTAGATGAGTGTCCTGATCGACAGAGAAAAAAAAAAACGATTTAATTAATATACAATACTAATTAAATGAATATAAAACGCCAACTTCATCCTTTGACGCTTATACTAAAAAAAAAATAATACCAAAAAAAAAAGGTTAAAGAACATTAATTAAAAGGACTGTACTAAGACTCACAGTCTAAGGACAGTACATCGCAGATGATGTAAAATGATCAAAATAAAGAAACTTAAATTGAGACCTGATAGAATGAGCTTGGAAGTTTAAGTCATACGTAATCAGAATTATGGAGAGAATATGCTTGAAAGCACACTGTTTCGAAAAAAATGATGAGAGTTATTGACGGATTAATATTTTCATAAACTTGATTTAATTTCCATTAAACGTTTTGTTTCCCCGTAAGAAACAATTTCAGCTGGGTGGATAAAAAAGGCTTAACAATATCAAATAAAATTTCACACAAGAAGATGAAACAAAATACCTTTACTGCAAATTTGCATAGCACCTCCCCCCCCCCCCCTTTAATACTCTAAAAAAGGTATCCCTATACTATAAATTCAGCTTGATTTTATAGTGGTATACAATTTTTTTCTTACAACAGTAGGCCTGTTGAATTAGGTGGGGATCCGATCGCCTATGCAAAGAGAGAGATAGAGAGACTTCACGAGCATTCAGTAATTGATGTATTTTCAAATATATAGATATAACAATAAATCATGTATTTCATCATCTTCCTATTAATCAATATCATCAATTTATATAAGTCACCGATCATTTCCAAACTCATGGATTACTTCATTTATATAAGTTATGAATTTTAAATACAAAAACATCAGTTAATATTTTGACATTTAAACATATCACTTTTAGTCGAATCTGAATTGAAATGTGTAGTTCACGTATCTGATTTTTTTTTTTTTTTTTTTGGCCTGCATTTCCCTAATTTCGCATTTCCAAAATCGACGGCGTATTTTAAGCTTTGAGATTGGAATCCAGTAGTTGAAACCACAGATTTAACAATCTAGTTTCTAAAACCACTTTTTAAAATACTTCTTTTTCTTTCAAATACTAAAATTAATTTTAAGAAACCAAAGAGAAATAATATTTCAACATAATTTTTGTCAGACTTTTTTATACTTGCCTGTTTCCGTCTCACTACAAGATTAAGGTATAATTCTCTGCATGGTTTCCATCTATAAGAGAGAAAAAAATGGATTTTCTGTAAGTATATCTGTGTTGATGTTTATCAACACCTTTCTGTTCCAATGCATATAGTCGTTACATACACGCAGTTCACGTATTATTATAGCAGTAATGTCACTTTCAACACGCCCATCTTACTCCCTGTTTAGTTGGAAGGTTCTGCCTTGTTCTGACTGTCCAAAGAATATCACAAATATAATACAATATATGTAGTTTAATGATTTAAGAGAAAGGCGTGTCCAGGGCCAAGGAATCGTGTTTCCGATTAATTACGCTGTCGCATCCTTAAATAATGCATCAGGATATAACCACTATTCTGATTCGTCGCAACAAATGAAATCTGAATTTTAAAAACGACAATGAATTAAGCAGTGTATTTAGTCTATTTACACAATGTGATTTTGTTGGAAATAGTTTATTTTTAAGGTCTCTGGTTTTTCTCTTTATATTTTGCAAATGCTAGCTTGCTCGTTTCTTTGCGTTAAGGTTTTAAAATCGTGGATAGCAAATTATATCTTTAAAAAAAAATTTTGTACCAAAAGTAACTAATCTAGCCATATTTCAAAGCATATTGTAACAAATTAAAACACAATATTGGGGAAATGCTTCAATTTTTAATATCACTGGAACCCGATTTAGCAAAAGATTACAAAATAATAAATGACGAATCGATGAAATTTCCAAATGTTCTTGATTGTTGTTTAATTTATATTTCTATGCTCTTTAAATTAGTGGTACCAAACTTTCGAAAATATGAACGATACAGACACAGAGATGTGAAATTACAACACCCCCATATTTTCCTATAATTTCGAACTCATTTTATCCCCCTTTACTGTTGCTGACCCAATAAATGAAATTGGCAGATCGAAATTATTGTTGAAATTAATTTGCCTTTAGGAAAATTCTACACAAAGCATGTAAACATTATTTGTCGATTTTTTTTTCTTTTCTAAAACTGAACAGTATGAAAAATTGTCCATTTTATGATGAACTTTTCATGATATTCTTTATTGAAATTAAATCAACCATCTCTGATACACAATTTTCATGGAATATCTTTGTTTGTCAATTCTTCCAATTTTTTGCATCTCGTAGAACGATATTTTTTCGAACTTTAAAAATTTATGAACCGAAACTAGAAAACAGAACGTGGTTAGTTTGTGTGTTATATTTTCATTTAAAAGTTAATTATTGTTTAATTTAACTATTTAACTTGTTATATTTATCCAAAATATTGATAAAATACTCAATCTGGATCGACAACAACCTGAGAATGTTGATTAATTTACGCATTTGTTTATACAATTTCTTTTTTACGAGTTGATGGTATCAACTCATGTTATGTGACTTGTAAGGGATTCCCCAATGTATCGAAACTAATCACATTTTCGTTTGAGTATTTTGCTTACAGGTTCTTGTACAATATTGGTTTATTTATAGTTTTATAATCTACAGAACAAGAATATGTTTCTTGATATACTTTGAAGTGTTTATAAACATAAATGTTTATTATTAATTTTATTGGAATTTGTGTCTATCCGCGAAAGAAATTAGTGTTAGGGACATGCGGTCAATAAAAGTGACATGTCGTGCAAACAAAGTTTTGATTTATAAAGCAATAAATGTTTTATATAATAAGAAGTATTTTGAAAACAGATTTTTAAAGAAAATTCACAAAATTGAACATTGTACAAACCAGGTTATTTTTAAGATTGACGTGCTGGTGGTATATGAATAAATTAATTCTTGCGCTGTTATGCTAATGAACAGAGCACTTTTCCCGCGTTAGTGATGAATCATTGAACAAAGAGAACACACTTCTTATGTTTGTAAACAAAGCGAGAAGTTTGCAGTAAAGAAGGTAGAAGTAAATCAACTACTAATCTCAAATGAAAGAAATGAGCTATACTGGTTGAAAAAACAATTTTGAAGTTAAAGTTCTTATTTCTTGTGCAAGCAATAAAAGATTTCGATTTCTTCAAGGGTTAGATTTTTTCAGCAGCGGACAACTTTGTGCTCCAATTTCTTTTTCCCTGTTAAAAACACTGTTGAGAATTCCTGCCTTCCACAATCTAGATCTGTTTTAAAGCAAGCTTTAAATACAGCAATGGCCTGTGATTCTTATCTCATTGATTGTCGGCACTACACTGGAAAGTGGTTTCCTTTAATATGTCCATCTGTGTTTTGCTATCAGATGCTGGCCATGTTATAAGATGAATTAATAGTACTGAAGGCAATAAATAAAAACAAAAAACAAAAAAAAAAAAAAAAAAAAAAAAATTAAGTGGGGTGTATTGATAAATTAAATGTGAAATGCATATTTATAAATGTGAAATGATCAAGAAAGTAAATTAATTCAAGGGTAGAGAGATCATGTAAAAAGTCAATATCATGCCATTGTGATGAATTTAAAGTCTTCAGTCGAAAAGCCGAAAGAATTGAAATTTTTAAACGTGCATACATGTATCAATGAAAGTCAAGTAGTTGAATTTCAAGAAAGGCTAAACTGAGAGAAATGATATATAAAATTTGCTTATTTCAGTTAAATATCAACAAGTTGAATTTCAAGAGTAGCGTAATCAAGAGAATTAAAATGTTATTGCGCATATCAATGATCATAAAAGACAGGGGGTTGAATTTCAAGAGTGGCTAAATTATTTGATTTGACATCATTTGTGCATGTAAATTTTGAAAGACAAGGAGTTGGATTTCAATAGTAACTAAATCAAGAAAATTGAATTATGAAATATACATTTGAATGAAAGTAAAAGATATGAATTTTAAGACTGGCTTAATCAGGAGAATGGGAACATATTGATGTGCATTGAAAATGTCAAATTGTTTGTCGATTTAAGAAAGCAGTGAAAATATTCAATGAGCATGTTAATGGAATTTGCGCTATTTGTAAATAATAATTCCTTACTTGTAATACTATTATAGGTTTGGCCAATTGGTTTGAGATATGTATGTTTAAAGCTTTTTCTTGTTTTTTTGTTGTTTTTTTTTTGTTTGTTTGTTTGTTTTTTTTGTTTTTTGTTGTTTTTTTTTTTTTTTTTTTTTTTTGTTTTGTTTTTTGTTGTTGTTGTTGTTTTGTTTTGTTTGTTTGTTTGTTTGTTTTTGGTCTATTTAGGAGTTGTTTTAATACTGTAATATGACTTTAGAACAGTTGTGCCATTTTTCTCTATTTGAAACTAGTCTCTTGATATATAATATTTCTGTCAAATGATATCGAGTGCCCAAAAATTTGTTCTCTGTAGTTTTAATGATTACTGGAATTATTATACATTCCAGTAAATATTAAAAAAGTAAATATACATGTTAAAAATACAGGATGGGAAAGGTGTAAATAAAATGATATAATTTTATTTCTCAAAGAAAACAAAAAGAACGAATTTTAAAGTGATAGCTTTCATCATTGCATATGGATTAATATAACATAATCCATATATGGACTAGAGACCTCAACTCATTTAAACATTATATAATCAATACCATCAACTCTTAGTAGTACTTTCAGTACTTTGATTTATGACTTGCACTTGCGCGTGTTCAAATCATAGTAGTTTCAAATTGTAAATACTGTGGAAAATAATGATGCAAATGTTACAAAGGCACTACAAAGTGCTAGAATATCCATCCTTTTATTGCATTTACCAAGCAAGAAATTTTCAAACCCATCACTATGTTTTTCAACAATATTTTAAAAATTACTGACAAATACATGTAATCACTGCTAGGAAAACAAATGTATACTGGAATGAAATTCATATCTTTGTTCTGAAGATGTAACTTAATTGACAGTCATTTGCAGGCCCGTAGCAACGGTTTCAAAAGTGGAGGGGGCAACCTCTCAGAAAAATCTGACAACCCCCCCCCCCTCCCAAAAAAAAATCCGCCAAGCAAAAAAAAAAAAGAAGAAGAAGAAGAAGAAGAAAATTACTTGTTTGCCAGTGCTCGACTTATAGCAACAAAAAGTGTGGGGGTGGGGGGAGGACCAGCATCTAAAGGATAATTTTCTATAGCAAAATACTACACAGAAAAAAAAGCCCCCCCCCCCCCCGCGTTCTACGGGCCTGCTTTGTTGCGCTCTAGTGGAAAAATAAAGCTATAAAACTTTTTATCGTGTGAATTTTAAAATTATCTATTTATTTTTTTTTTTATGGAATAAATAACACCCCCATATTGTTAAGGGAGATGATGCAATCAGTATTACCAAAATTGAGTTTACTGTATATTCTATTGTGCAATAGTTCATAAAGAGATCTGGTCGCTCAATTTATTTATACATACTACATCAAATCATATTTTTTGTACATGCATATTTACTGATACAATGTTACCTGCTTTAAGTAAGCAGATCGTCTTTTTGTCCCCCCGATTTTGCGAAAGCGAGGCGACATTAAATCTCATTCGTCTGTCTGTCTGTCTAGCTGTTCGTCAGTCTTTCTGTCCGTCTATCAGTCTGTTTGTCACAAAAACTTTAACCTTGGTCATAACTTTAGAATGAGAAGAGATAGGGCTTTCATATTTCACATGTACATTACCCGTGACAGGATCTTTCCAAATATACTATGAATTTTGACCCCGTGACCCTGACCTTTGACCTACTTTTCAAAAATTTTAACATTATATTAAATTGGTCATAATTTTTGAATTTGAAAAGATGGGGCTTTCATATTATATATGTATATTACCTGTGACAAGAATTTCCCAAATATACTATGATTTTTGACCCCCCCCCCCTGACCTTGCCCTTTGACCTATTTGTCAAAAATTTTATAATTACTTAATTACTTATAACTTTGATTGAGAAGAGATAGGGCTTTGTTATTTGACATGTGCATTATCTGTGACAAGACCTTTCCAAACATACTATGGTTTTTGACACCCCCCCCCCTTTGACCTGTGACCTTGAAGTTTGACCTGCTTTTCGAAATTTATATCTTTACTTTTAACTTTTGATTGACAACAGATAGGGTTTTCATATTTGACATGTGCATTGCCAGTAAGAAGGTGTTTCTGAGCATGCTATAATTTTTTACCCCTTGACCTTCAGGTTTGACCTAATTTTCAAAAATTTTAACTTTGGTGATTTCTTTTGAAAAACATAAGATGGGGTTTTCATATTTGACAAGTGCATTACCTGTGTCAAAATGTTTCCGTATGTGCTTTGATATTTGACACAGGGACCTTGACCTTCAAGTTTGACCAATTTTTCAAACATTTTATCCATGTTGCTAACTTTTGAAGGAGCAAAGATAGGCATTCATATTTGACACGTGCATTACCTGTGTCAAGCATTTTCAAATGTACTTTGATTTTTTATCCCATGACCTTGACTTTGGCCTACTTTTCAAAAATTTTAACACTGCTAATAACTTTTGATTGAGAGAAGATATGGCATTTACATTTGACATGTGCATTACCTGTTTCAAGGCCTTTCCTCTTGAATACTTTGGTTTTTGATGTTTTTCACTTGTGACAAGACCTTTTGGATTTTATTATGATATTTGACCTCATGACCTTGATCATGAAGTTTGATGCAGTTTTGAGAAGCTATAATCTTTTCCATAACTGTTATTCAATAATTTATGTCTCACAGACAAGACAGACACACAAACAAGACAGTTACAATATGCCATAACTAATGGCATCCCATCCACTAAGACACCAAAATGGGGGACCACAATTCTTTGAATTTGCTTGTTAATTTCTTCTACTTAAATTTTTGAACATTATTTTGTGCAATTGTCACAAAGAAAAGGATTTCCTTAGTTAGAAGAACTTCTGTCTGATTCTATTATTGCAAACAACTTCACATTGAATGTTTTATTTTAACCATTAAAGAGATGTAAGTATTCAAGTTTGAATTTGTTAACTTTAATTTATCAATTTTAATTTGAAATTTGTTGTTTTATTTTTAAAATCTCAGTTTTAAATAAATCTCTCCTGACCTACTCTCTTGTAAAGAAAATATGGATTTGAATATCAACACATGTAGGCTATAATTTTATCTGTAGTTAAAAGCTTCATTATATTGGCCAACCCTATAAAAACTAGGGCTGGGACGGTATATCGAGATATCAATAATATCGATTCAATGTGAGGATGATACACATATCGATACGTATGAAGAAATATCGAAATATCGCCCAAAAAATTCTGACTTATGTTTTTCTTTGTTTACTTAACATTTTGTGTTAAATATGTAATATAAATATGCTAAATATTAATATAAATATGAAATACATAATAATTAACACTACTTGTGTAAAATTATTTTCTTTCACAACAGGTATACATCTTCTTTGAATAAATTATTCTTATTTGTGAAGAAATTTTTTGTTCATTTCAATACAAAAAAGACATTTTATAACAAATTCAACATATCATGATACATATCGTATCGTGGTTCAAATATCGTGATACATATCGATATAGAAAAAGTTGTATCGTCCCAGCCCTAATAAATACCCAGTACATGTACACATCATTGACAATTATTCGACATCTTTTGCAATATTAATTTTCTGTTTTCTCTTTATTTCTCTAAATGTGGTCAAATACACATATAACACACAAGTAACATACAATCAGAACATTCATCCTTGTTTATTTTAAATCTCACATGGAAAAAATACTACAGATTTACCAGTACATTAATGGCATGACAGGAAAATGAAATTGACAAAATAAGACAACCAAAATTAGAAAGATACTGGAAATGAGCATGAAAAAGAAAAGAACTTCCTCTATCACCTTTGTATTCAACTGTTCTCAGACATAAACATCATACAGCATTTACACATCAAATTCAGTTTCCGTACAATCTACAAATGTGTTTTTGATGACACATACAGTTATCTTGATGTAACTCACAATATCAAATCTAGTTTTACAAATCATGACTTCATACTAGTGTTGAGAGCCATTTCTCCACCTCCATGAGTCCAGGCAAGTCTTTGTCAGAAGTGTCTACTGCACTACATTCCACAAACTGAACTTTCATTGGTTTCAGATCTGAGAATTCGAAATCCTTGTTACGTTTGCCGAGGTAGGTGTTGTTGTTTCCTGTGGTCCCCTCTAGTTGCTGGAGAGCAGCTGAGCGTGTTACTCTCAAAGTGTTCCTGAAATAATACTCTCTTAAGAAACCTTTTCTTATGTACAGAAAATTGTCCTCTCTTCATATAGTTTGTTGAATTATATATGTAAATTAAGTAAAATGAAATGAGGGAAAATATAGTGTGATTTTCTCATTTCATATATTTGCTTTAATAAAGAGAGTAGATTCATAATGTTGTGTTATTATTTCTATAGTAGAAAGAAAACTAGAAACAATGAACAAGCTCACAAAATGATACCCTGCTATTTTCATGCTTAATTTTTTTTATCTTCCAAACTGACCTTGATATGTTTAAAAAAGTTTGGTTGATTTTCATAGAATATTCTAAGATTATATAATCAACTTTGTGTCTGACTCAGCTATTTCAAAGATAAGTCTTTGTTAGATATTTGACAACATTCCCACCAATGATCTTGAATTTCCATGACTGATCTTCAATCAAGTTGAACATAAAAAAAACCCTGGGTCAAAAGCAGTATTTACTTCAACATGTTCGAGAATTAAGCTCTCGATGTTTCTATGATACAAAGTAAATAATGGCCTGGTCACTAGACTAAATACCGCAAAATATTTTTCTGCTGGTGATATCCCCCCTTTCTATTTAGAAGGAGGAGGAAAGGTGTAATTATAATTATTAATGATTAGTAAACCAATTAAAACATTAATACACACACAAAATTTTAACTCAGCGATAATGATTTTGACAATTGTGTAAAATAAAGGACTTACATTTCTTTCTGCAATTGTTTCTCTATAAAACCAGCTCCTTTGACTAGATGTTGATCCTGCTTGTTACATGCAATCAGAATGGGAGGAGCATGACCCAGAACCACAGGGTCACTCAGCACTGTGTACAAAAATCTGTAATATCAAAGTTATAGTCAGTAATTGAACAAAAAATTTCCCGAGAAAAAATTTCTTCTTCTTCTTGGGCATTTTTGCATGTATTTAGTTAAACATACTTTCAGAAACACATTAAATATTAACTGACAGTACATTTATATGACCTAGAAGAATCCAAAATTTATTTGCATGCAAGAAACACATGTACATGCATGTACCTACAAGTTATTTTGCACGCATATCTTATGAATGTTAAAATTTTTTGAATGTAATCAAGTCAAGATTGCATTCTTTAAGATTTATTTTTGCTTACGCATCAGGAGTATTTACATGTATACACACATTAAATTAATCACTAAAAATTTTTTCACTAATCCAAGTTATGCTTTGAGTAAACTGTAGAAGTACTTATTTCTGCGTGGTATTTATTTACACTATGTACACTTTCACAAATTTTCCACAGAAATTTGTCGCAGCTTACGTAAAGTACATTTAAGGCATATAGTGGCAATCTATTCTAAGAAATGTACGTGAATTGAACAGCAATTTTGATTCCACAGAATTATGAACCCACGGAAAAAAAAATGTTTACAGTATAACATTAACTACAGTAAAACTTGTTTAGTACGAACTTGGATATAAAAAATTTACGGATACAGCGTTCTTTTTAAATCCTTAATTCTTAACAATTCCTTGTAAAATTTTACTTATTTATGATTGAATTTACTTTATTTATAATTGAAACTCAATTCATCCAAAAACTTTAGTACTACAAAGTAAGTTTTATATATAATACTTCCCAAAATATATCTGTTAGTCATACTTGAAGGAAACATCAATATTGCAAATTTACTATATATACTTCAACAAATTTGTTATACAGATATAACAAATCAAGTTCCCAGGACTTTGCTATAACCTAGTAAAACTGTATTAATTTTTTTAGGCAAAATATTCCATTTGCTTGGAGAACACATTACCAGTAAATACAATAAATACATTTAAAATAAAAGAGTTTTCCAATGAAAAAAATCATACAATTTTCAATAATAGTAGAATACTTCCTAATCCATAAAGATTATTTAACAACTTTTCAATAATATTCGAATATGTATATCTTTTAATCCATAAATGTCCCTTATTTTGATACAAATTTTCTGTATTAGAAATATACAGTGCTTGCACTTACTCTGCCACTTCTTTGATATCTTTCTGTACAGAAGTACTGTCAATCACATACACAACACCCCTGGAGAAAAAGTCAAAGGTTGAAAGTACTGTCTGTAGACAACATTGATAAATTATGCAAAGTCACATGACAAAAACATTAGCAGTATTAATAATTATTTTTTGAAAATCAAAGGTTTTATGGCAATTTATTCAGTTTTTAAGCTCTGAAATTGGAAGCATAATGGGGGTGGGGGGGTTCTCATATGCCTTGATCAAGAAATTAATTAACATGCTATTTCTCAATATCTATAACTTTTTAAGTCAAGCAGTGATATCTACTTGTAAGTAAATTTCAAATTCATATGACATACTTATTTATACTTCAAAAGTAACTTAGATTAATAATGGCTGGGAGAGACACACATACATGTAGGGACATAGGCACTCACTAGTATGTCAACAAAATGTCAATAACCACATCTGCTAGGATCATTAGTAATAAGTGAAAATATGAACAAATTATTATTTCAACAACAATATCAATGCATACAAAATATTGCAAAATCTCATTATTCATTCTGTTTGGTAGGGACAAGAACATCTCTAATCATAAATGCCTGTGTATTCAATAAAAAGGCAAAGCAGGGTTCAAGCCTCTTTATAACCACCTTGGTCAATGTTCTAGGATTTCAAAAGAAGACTCATTAGATTCCCAACACAAAAAATAAAATCAAAAAAGCTCATTATTCATCACATTCATCTCCTGAGCTTATTACTGACAGCATGCACCCTTAGACATATCATAACATGTATTAATGTACCTGCTAATTAATGGTAAATATTAACACCCTCAGTAACTGAAATCTTTTACCTGGCCAGTCCTTTAAACTGATCCAACACCTGAAGCCTCAATCTTTCATGGCCGGGGAGATCATAGATCTTGAGAGACTTGTTCTGTAAAAATGAATCATTGTTGAAAATATTATTTAACAGTTCTCATGTACTGTGGTTTTATCACTTTTCATTGAGGAATTTTTTGTGAATATAGGTGATCAATGAGACCTAACAAAAAAATATGTTTAACTCTTATCATGATTACATGCTAATAAAGACAAGAAGACCAATGAAAGTTTAAAACTAGCAAGATTGGAAATATGCAGCTTATGTCATTTCTATCTGTTTCAGTCAAAACATTTGATGATAGACAATGAAAAGGGCGGGTACAATTTGGCACAGGCATCTGAGAAAGCATTTGATTGAATTTCTACTTTGAAGTTGATTTTCTATTCACTTAAATAGATCAGAGTTTTCTGTCCAATCTTTTAAAAGAAATAAATAGGGGACGTCCATATTAATCCTGTGTGTGGGCTGGCAGATCTTGGAAATAAATAAGGAAGTTTTTGTGTTTCAACAGTCCCCCTCCCTCCCCATTTTTGCTTGTCAATCATTTTTTAGTGGAGAAAAAATTTGAATAATATCTTTTGTCATCCTAGAAATAAATGTGTAATGTATTCTGTTATGTGAAGATGTGAACATAAATAATCTGACTCAACAATCCCCCCCCCCCCCCCTTTTCACCTTTTCAAAATGAAATGGACATCCCGAGAAAGAATATATCTGTATCTTTGATATCTATAACTTTTGCATGTCTTTTATGAAATAAATTGGATAAAAAATTCTGATCTACATTAATTTCATCTACTTTTGGGCATTGACATTATTTGTCTTTTGGATTAAACATTTTTAACACTTTGCTTAGTATAAAAATAGCTCAGGTGGATTGAAAATCAACTTTGAACTAGAATTTCAATCCAATGTTTTCTTATAAATGTCCGTGATGAATTATACCCGCCCATTTTAATGTCTATCAACACATATTTTGACTGCAACAAATGGAAATGAGGTAAGCTGTATAATCCAATCTTGTCAGTTAATGTTCCGCAGGGTTATCAGGAATTCATCATATGATCACTACTTGAGCCACTACCAGCTAACTACATGTAATGTGTCTCTTGAAAATAATCATGTCTCCATTATGATTGGAAGCTCTCAAAGTACACATGTCCAGGTCTCTATAAGTCTTAAAGGTGCTTAGACACAGATTTGAACTTAATACTTTCTCAAATTTTCTGTATAATATCACGATTTATATATTGCAATAGCATTTCACACGAAAATATAATTAAAAACTTATTTTATCTAGAAATTATTGGAACTACGAATTCCGGGACGCGTTTGATTAACACATCTTTGCACTTACACAAATTTTAACTTTATCCTTAACATTTAAGAAAAGAAGCGATTTTGTTATGTATTAATGAAAAATATTACATCTATAGTCCAGAAAATTCAGAGTAGAAATGTTCAAAAGCAAAACCAAATCACCAGTATCGTCAGTCCGTGCTCTGTGATGTGTACAGAGTTTAACAAATTGAACACACCCGTGAAACATAAACTGTTTTTGTAAACAGGGCACGCCCTCTGTTATTGTTAATGTTTACGATTCACCGGGTGTGTTCAATTGTTAAACTCTGCACACACCACTGAGCACAGACTTACAAAATACTGTGAGTGGGTTTTGCTTTCGAACATTTCTACTCTGAAATTTCTGGGTTATAGTTTTACTACTTTTCATTAATACACAACAAATTGCCACTTTTCTTAAGTATTAAGAATAAAATTAAAATACGTCAAAGCGCAAGGATGTGTCAATCCAACGCGTCCAGAAATTCGAAGTTTTAATAACTTCGAGATGAAATAAGATTTTGATTATATTTTAGTATGAAATGCTATAGCAACATATAAGTCATGAAATTATACAGAAAATTTGAGAAAATATTAACTTCAAATCTGTGTCCAAGCACCTTTAATTACTGTATAAAGAATCTCCTGTTTACAAGGGCTAACCAAATAAATTCAAATGAAGTTCATTAGAATGGAAAACTTCTTAATATATATGCGGGTATATTTGTGAAAATGATTCCTCCAATTTATAAAACACAATGTCATGCATATATCAACAATACATGTATCTATAAAAAATATAGCATTTGCAATTTTTATTGGCATTGTTTTATTAAACAAGATATGTGCCCTTTTGTGAAATAATTAAATACATGTGATTATCAGGTGATGTGGTGAATATTTTCTTCCAAAATTTTAAGAATATCTGCAATTATTTCTCCTACAGTGTATTTTCAGGGTTGCAAATAACCACTCGCCCATTAGCAAATTCAAGTAATTTTGTTTGAAGGCGACAAACTTTTGAGAATCTTATTGCCCATATGTTGACAGAGAGAAAATTTTATCAGAACTTTTCAACCCTGGTTTGACTCTAATCATGCTAATTCTCAATGCACTTCCGTTTTCACTGTTTCCTACCAACATCTCAGCCGATTTGTACCTTATCTTATTGATGAAGGTGACAGAGTCACTTGAGGTTTGATGAATGATTCAATGAACAATACAATAAAGCAGAGTTACCTTTCCTGGAACAGAATAATCTCCACTATTGGGGGAGACTGATGTTACAGTATGTATTGGTTTGTCACTTTTGTAAACAAGCTGAAAAAGAATATATAAATATATTTAACCAAGAATTTACTTAAAAGAAATTAAACTTATTATTTTCACTATTCACAATTTTTTAGTTAGGTTAATATAGAACTGGAAGCATTATCTTTCATTTGCATTCCTTTGGTAAAAAAAAATTCATTTGTACTTGATTCTGTAGTAAAATATTCCATATTACCCTATGAAAAATGAGAGTTTTTCCTGTGTCACACATTCCCAAGAGCAGTACACCCTGTCTTTTGTTGCCTTTGCCACTCAGAAGAAATACCACTGAAAGTATAAAGGATAAGCCATACTTCAATTAAAATAATAACACAAGCATGTATACACATATTTAAAACTATAACGTTGAATAATTATCATTAAATTATGAACATATCGACATTTAGATCATAATTTTAGGAGTATTTAAAATTATATACAAATAAATTATTCAACAAAGAATAAAAGCTGCAGAACTGTAGCTCTCTGGTTGAGAACATTCTAGCTGACAGACAATCCAGAGAGCTACAGATCCAAGCATTGTAAAAACCTTCGATTTACGACGACAGTCTTTTGTTGCTCAGTTCAAGTATTATTTCTTGTATTAGGGTCAAGATCTAGTGAATGAAAGTTGCCCACAGATTTCTCAAATTTGAGATACACATTCTTTTAATGATCCTTTACAAATATAGCTTGGTAAAATAAGGTGTATCCGGACATAATTTTGGGGTAAACTCATGGGAAAAACATATTATAAACTGTCCATTTTCAGTGAAAAATGAAGAAAGTCTGGTATAAATATGGGAGTTTTTTCCATCTCAGACAAAGGAAATGTATCAATATTGTCTACAGTCTCTCAGAAAACAGTTTTTCATATCTTCTTGATCTCTACTTAAAAATGATATTAAACGGAATAAGGGTTTCGGATTTACATTTGACATAATTTCAATTTGAATTCCATGAAAGTGCTTTATTTTCTACATAATTCTATTGAAGCCGTAAAGTACGGGAAAAATTAAGTTTAAATCAATTATGACGTCATAATGAATCTAGCACCAAGAAGAAAGTCTAAACTCATTTACTAGATCTTGACCTTAAGTACATCTTGTATATTATTACTTCTTGTAAAAAGTAATGAGACTATGAGTAACATACTAGTATATGGTTAAGTAATGGATACCATACTTTTGGCAGGGAAATGCATATATATACACATGTATTACAAAAAAATAATACCTGAACTGAATGACAAAAGAGATGTGCTGTAAATCCAAGGTTTTAACAATTTCTTTATTTCTCTCCAGTTCGTCTGCCCAAATTTTCTCAACCTGAGAGCTACAGTTCTGTAGTTAGAAAACTATTTGTATAATAGCTAGGAAGTAGCATTGTACATATACTTAATCTGAGCAAGATTTGTCGAGACTACAAATTTTGTACTCACGTCTCTCCCCAATCTCAGACCAATGCCATTCAAAGTGATTAGGGAAATCTTGCCTGAACTTCAACCTTGTTACGATCAAAATGTTTTGAATTGAATTCCGTGTTCGCTTCAACTTTTTGCTTTGGATATTCTTTTAATTATGTACTATGGTTTGTTTCTATGTAGTAGAATGAAGTATTTTGATTTTTGAAGCAGAATATTCATTACCTTGACTGGAACTCTTGGATGTCGGAGATTCAAATGAATATGACAATGATATGAAAAATCAAAAACTTTAATTTTGGTTGGATTTAAACCTTGTAAAAGCAAGAAATGTTAAGAAATGTAAGTTTTATAGTGATAAGGAGTTAAAAGGATGTCCAAAGGGAAAGGTTGAAGTGGGTAGGGAATACAATTCCATCCATTTTGATTGTAACTAGCAGTTGAAGTTCGAGTACAAGTTCCTAGCTACAAAATTTTTAGTCTCAACTAATCTCGCTGAGATTACATTGTACTGTCTGGCACAAGGAGAGATAAATTATTTTCAGTTTTTTAGTCTCAACTAATCTCGCTGAGATTACATTGTACTGTCTGGCACAAGGAGAGATAAATTATTTTCAGTTTTCATAACTATACAATATAAGTAGATTAAATATACTCCATATTTATTCCAACTTCTTCAATCATTAATAATGTTTTCACTTTCATATATTACTTTTTTTGGTGTACTGTTTAATTGTCATTGTAGTGGACAATACATTTTCCCCTTCGTATTTTTTTAAAAAGAAAAATATTTTAGCAATGCTCTTTCATCAATGCTGGTTCTAACCTACCATATTTGAATGGGCTGAGAGAGACTAAGTTTCATGAATTCAAACTAAAATGACATTCGCAGGGTTGATGACAGAGGCACTTGTTTCGTATACGGGGCACCCCTACTTATTTTTACCACAAGGTACCCAACTCAATTTCAGGCACCTCCGCTTCAAGCTCGTATTTTGTTAATATATCAATCATTAACCTACTTTAAAATGACATCGTTAGCTTCAAAAGACTTTTTTTCTTGTCAAATTAATTGTTTTGGACATCTCTGGTCAAGCCTCTTTATTGTAAACCACTCATTTCTTCCTTGAAAATTATCTTGATACAAAATAAGACTTTGAATGGGATACAGACTTCTGGTTGGGGTTATAAATGTAGGATAAATCCAGAAACTTCTGAGTATTCCTTTCCAAGGTCTCTGGTTTTATCCTTCATTTATAACACCAAACGGAAGTCTTTGTATCCCATTCAAAGTCTTACTTTGTATCGAGGTAATTTTCAAGGAAGAAATGAGTGGTTTACAATGAAGAGGCTCGGCCAAAGACGTCCGAAACGATTAATTTGACAAGAAAAAAGTCTTTTGAAGCGAACGATGTCATTTTAAAGTAGGTTAATGATTGATATATAAACAAAATACGAGCTTGAAGCTGGGGTGCCTGAAATTGAGTTAGGTACCTTGTAGTAAAAATTTGTAGGGGTGCCCCGTATACGAAACAAGTGCCTGTGGTTGATGATTATGCAGCAGCTGTTCTGACCCGGAACTTGTGCACAGCCAGCTTACATTTTAAATGGCTATGGGTTCTTTATCAGGTTTATACATTTCCAGAACTTCGTATAAACGATATTTTAAAATGATGTAAAAATAATATTTTTTAAGCTTCCCTGGCTGAACATTTTAATCCATGTCCATATGTTCCAGGGGTTTTCTGTCTTGCATGATGAAGAAACAGGTACAGCTGTTATTTACAAGGGACTTACAGATGGATAAGATTACTGTAAGTACAGCCACTAAGATTCCAATCGCTGAAGGTTCCCCATTTTTTATTCCTTCGACGGTATTGCTGAAAAAACCCGTTAGGTCCATCGCGTGAAGACAACGTGCGTTGCGTCAGAGCGGAGAATCATCGACAACATTGAGACTTCCGGTTGCTATTACAAGAATTCCTAGCCCGATACTTTTCAGACGAATTTTTTTTTGGGGGGGGGGGGGTTACTTCTACCAGTAAGCGGCCACCGTCGACTATGTTTGACAAATAATTAATTTTTAAACAGAGAAATCCATACGTAAATAATGCGTATATACATGTATCATTAAATCACGAAAAAATTATATTAATATCAAATTGGACTAAAAGTTGTTACTCTACTTTGATTGAGACACGGTGTCAAATAGCAAAGAATTTTGACCCCTAACTTAACAGCATAAGCAGTTTAGCGAGAGTTGAGCCATCACAAGCATTTCTGCATTTTATCATAGGCACTCCCCAGCTTAATTGTCAAAAAATATATATCTACTATACTATGAACATAACAAGGCATGAAACTACATGTAGCCTCCGTGTTGTATAGTAGATATATATTTTTTACCAATTAAGCTGGGGAGTGCATATGCATTTTATTGTTGTATACCATAATTTGCATGACTAATGCACTTTGTCTCTTCTGGGCTCTGAATTGTATTATTTGCAACCAAAGCATTTTTTCTTTCAATTTCTCTGAAAAAAATCAAATAAAATTATGAAGCATTCTTTTCTTTTCAATCTTTTAATTAATGCTGAGTTCATATCTCAATAGGGATGATTTAAATACATGTAACCAGAAAATAAAATTTCTCCCACATTTATGTAATACTAGTATATTTTTCTTCGTGAAATTTGGACCCCCCCCCCCCTCCTGGAGCCTGGAACTCATGAACTCTAGATGCGTTATTTACATGTACCAACTTAGCCATCGGGCCACTTGGAAACAAATCTACATGGCCTCAACACAAATTATAGAATTTAAAACATTTCCTTTGAAAACACTTAACAATTTAAAAAAAAATCCTCAACGTGATAATTTTTTTTTATCTTTGGTCCTTTCAAATTTTTCTGAAAGTAATGTCCACATTTCAGGCGATGATGAATCTTATTTGAAACAGATTTTACTTGGAGTAATTTGTGTTTCAAATCCACAAAAGGGTTTCCCAAGTTGGAACCTCAGTTCAAATTGCTGAAATTATGGGGTGTGCTTGACCAAAACTATTTGGCACTTAAAAAAGAAGTAAAATCTATCCCAGAGAAGAACAATTATTGCGATACACTAGTAAGTATTTTTAAAAGCAATTTTACAACCGATTTTGAAATACAATGTTTGAAATCTGACAGTTTCAAAAAAAAATATTTTTTGTGCTAGTTGGTCTCAATGTAAAAATTCCCTTGGGGGTAACTTCTTTACATTAAGCTAAAATGTTTTCTTTTTTTTAATTGCAACCCTTTAAAAACTTTTTAAAAACATGATATACATTAAGATTCGACTTGGACATTACTTACTTTTTTTTTAAATGAAGGTTGAAAACAAAATTAAAATCATTTCTGTCTTTCTTTAAATAAAACACAAACACTTTGTTCGCGTCTTATGTATAACCTTCCCGCCCGGTAATACCGTACATGTATGGGATAAACAGTGCTAACTGTACAACGACGTCGACTAGCTCTACATTTTTTTCTTTTTGATAATTTAAGTTGAATCTAACATGAGGCCCATGGGCGTTGACATGAGTAGCATAAAACTACTTAGTTTAGCTACGCCTAGAACTGGAATCCCTTCTGGCCTTAAACACACACACACACACACACACACACACACACACTTAAATTAGTGAGAACCCTATAAGGCTACGAGTAATATCATATTCTCGCAGCTTGTTTTCTATGACCAACTTAGCCACACCTTTGGTCCTGCTCCCTGGACCCGTCACAGTAGTGGGGCAAAAAATTTATAATTGTTGATCATTATAATCCAAGAGTAAAGAAGAAGGTGTATTGTACTTGTATGTATTTTCAAAGCATGACCATCTTAAGTCACCCACTATGCTTGAGCGCTAGACCCGTGAGATATAAATTTAACATTTTTGGCATATGGGTCATTAAGCACGTATTGCATTAATAAAATAAGTTTTCCCACTATATGTCCTTAATTAGAAACGAAGATTTTCAAAGATGTAATGTGTTTTCAAAAGTGACCAACTATCTGGAGCCTAAAGGAAAATGTATTGCACATGTACAGTCTTCGTTAAGCATTCATGGCTTATTTGAATCATAGGAACATGCGGTTTTTCTGCTAGATGCCTGATTAATATTTAAAGAGAGTTTAAAAAATGAATGTATTTTCAATTAATGTCCAAGGAGTCTGAACACTGAACCCAGCGACCATGTATTGCACGATTTTCGTAACTTTTACATGTATGATTCATGACTTATTGGAATCATATACGAACAGTTTGACTGCGAGATGTCTGATTAATATTAAAAAAAAAGTTTCACAAAATGAATGTATATTCAATAAATGTCCAACTTAGCTCTACCCTGGGGCCTCAACCATAGGCGGACCGACCACGGCCGGAGCCACAAATTTCAGAATTTTAGAATAGAGCTAAGTGTTTTAGTGTAATCATACAATTAGTTTGACTTCTCAATGCCCATGAGCAGAGATTTTCATAGATGTAATCTGTTTTTAATATACATGAATGGACAGTGAAGACCACCTTAAAGCTTGAACCATGGACACATGTAAGGGCCACTGTTATAGGAAAAATGTTGAGTCATTATATTCATGCATGCAAACAGTTTCAGAACATCAGATATGACACTATATATAATAATCATTTCAATATACATGTATGACTGATTTAGTCCCATCCTGTTGCACGAAATATGAATACAGGGAAAAGAATTCATAGTTTAGGGAAATAACTAATGACTTATTATAATTGGAACATAATAGTGCCAACATGCAGAATTAGATGATATTCAAAGATTTTTGAAGATTGCATTACACTTGATGGTTTTATATAGCCTCATTCCTCAGACCCTAGAAAGGTAGTGAATACGAAATCGCCGATTTTGTTTCCCTTGGCCCATTGATATGATATTTACTGATATTGGTTCTGTCGTTGTTAAGAGGACCTTGAAAATTTTTTTAAAACATACACAGGACGCACGATGGCGGATGAAAATGGATGGCTTTATAGGTCACCCGAATGCCTAAAACGATTCTCTTTTGATTTTATATCTCTTTTAATATACGACAGGGTCATCAATATCGTTACTAAAAATTATTGAAAAACTCATCAATTCATCTTTTACTAATTCAAATGAGAAAAGGTTAGGCATAAAATATTCAAATGAGATATTTCATTATTTTTTAAAGAAGCTTTTTTTGTTTGTTTGTTTGTTTGTTTGTTTGTTTGTTTTTTGTTTTTGGTTTGTTTGTTTGTTTTTTTTTTTTGGGGGGGGGGGGTTGTTTTGTTTTGGTTTGGTTTTTTTTTTGTTTTATTTGCTTATTTTGCTCTATATTGTTTCAAGTGAGATATTCAGTTGACACTCTCTTTTCTAGGTTTTACATATCTGTGTGTCTGGCCGTAGAAATACTACAGCGAGTACCTTAGTAATTTGGGAATAAGTATTTTTCACCTTGACGAAAAATTTCTGGTTACCGAACCTAATTTAAAATTTAAAAAAAATTCTAATATATTGATGGTAATTACAATTTGCACTAAGGATAGCAATATAACAACCAAGCGCTAATGCAGACAAATTCCACTGAGTAGTTAAAAAAAAAATTAACAACGGTATATGACATATTCAGTATGATATACATTGTATCTATATGAGTGAAAAATTCTCGAATGGGACGTAAAACAACATACTTGATCAATCAGTCAACAACACGTGTCTGTTTACAATATGGAATTTATTCTTGAGGCGCACGTAATTCATGAACATATATTTACACGTACAAGACGATAAATATTATTTTTGGCCGATTTTATTTTTTAAATCCAAAAATATCATTAGTTGATCTATAAATGATATTAATACATGGAATATAAAGATAACGAACAGTAATCAAGCTCAAAAATCCATTGAAATAATATAAAATATGAGAGAGCAACCACGCAGACCTCTAAAAAAAATCAGAGGTGGGATCAGGTGCCATGGAGGAGTAAAAATAATGGCCTTATAATGTATGAAAAACCTGAGTCAACATTCGACTTCAAACGACACTGTTGATATCCTGTAATCTGTATCAGTAGTTGTAGCGGCTACGTAGGCTCTATGTAGAGCTACAATCTTGAACGATATGATAGCTAAACAACGAATTACATACATGTAGAGAAAGCCAGTATAAATATTTGGGGGACGTTCAATATGGTAGGGGCTACGTAGCTTCTATATAGCTACGATCCTGAACGATATGTTGTCTAGCCGCTACACTGGGAAAACAAGCTTAAATATTTGATGCTATAATGTAGGTACCAAATCCAGTATATGCCTCTCTTAGTTACCGCATGAAACGAGTTACTTATAAAAAGTGTTTTTTTTCTCTATCTTAGAAAAATTAAATAATATAAAATTTTCATTTGAGTTTCAGCTTGTTCTGTTCCAAAAATAATTATTACTGAGATATTTGTATCCATAATTTAACGCCTAGCGGATAGGTGAGCTATCCATTCATTACAGGTAAATGTCTACCATCTAGCTGAGCACTAGATTAGCCGTTACGACCTTGAGCGCATTCCAGGGTGCTTCGTCTTTAAAAATTTAATCGGCGGCAGTATTGAAAAACATTTCCGGTAATAAATTTTTTTTTTTGGAGCATCCTCATGTAAGAGCCGCGACTGCTGCATACATTTATAGCAGTGTCATTCTGAGTACTATGGTGGCATATTTCTGCCAAATTATAAAGATAAATCATGTTAACATGCAACATAGTTATGTAGACATGCGACTAGCTGCAATAATGTAGCCCTGATTTTTTTTAATCTGCTGTTTTCTGGAGAGGGCTACAATTCCACAGCATCTCCGTAATGGTGCAAATATATTTTTTAGATACGGGCGACTGCGGGCAAAATAAATCGTTTTTACATTCAACTTAATTACTTCTAATATGACGAAATTTTTATTCACTGTCAACAACATAGTCCGTTAAACGCGAAAACCATGTAAAATAAATCTGCATGTTTACTAGTCGCGCTACTCAGCAGCCATGACAGTTCACGCGTGATGTACTGAGACTTTCGCTTGAAATTTAGAATACTAGTAACTCAATAAAGCAGAAGTCGGTGTTTATAAATGATTGTGTTGAATGGTATCACTAAATATCGATAAATAAAATCATTTCATGTGTTATTTTTTCGTAAACAGCGATATTTATGCTTATTATCAGGGAATTCCTTAAAGATCCGCTCCTTATAGATCCTAAATTCTCATTGGCTGTCCCAAAATAAAATCTATCAAGGTCAGTAAACATGGCGGATAAATTCAAGTACACGAAAAATAACCGATATATGGATCGTTCTGTATATATTTGGATCGATTTATGTCTTGCATAACTACATTTTTGGAGTCCAGGTAAGAAATGTTAATAAAATAGCCATTTAATGATAATTTGAGCCGAAATCTGTGCGGGAGTGAATCACTCCCGCACTTGCACCATTACGGAGATCCTAAGGAGTTGTAGCCCCCCCCCCCTTCCAAAAAAAGGGGGGGGGGGAGAGCTACATTATTGCAGCTAACATGCGACTTATTTATGTCAATAGCAAAATAATTATGTTGACATACAGGTTCACTTGCATGTCAACATAATTATTTTGCATGTTGACATAAATAAGTTGCATGTCTACATAATGATATTGCATGCGATGTTAACATAATTTATCTTGCATGTAGGGGGCAGAAATATACCACAATAAAGTACCAATATTAAACTACGCGAGTTCTTTTAAGGACGGCTAGAAGCTTCAGATTACATAACATTGGGTCTATAATATAAAACCCCCGACAAGAAGATTTTATCCTCCATTCCAGTCTTCTATATACCCAGCGACACCGCTAGTTGCATCCTGTGATCACATACGGACAAGCACTGACAAAGGATCCAGTCCACCGTACTACATGAGTGTGTTATCTGCCATTCATTAACACATTTCAAAGTTGCAGAAAATACCAACAACGAAGGCAATGATTACAATGATATGTTACAAAACAAAATTGTTTCACATCAACACCAACTAAGTGTATCTGAAAGGAAGGACACATTTTTACACATTGAAAAAATCGGTAATTTCTGAGCAGAGGATGTCTTCACTTTTAAAGTGCTAGGGAAATTTGTGATAATTCAGGGTATTTTTTGGCGCATTAATTTTTTTTCAACCAGAGACAGTTTAAGACACATACACATACACACACACCCTCACCCACACACATATATAGTATATATGTAATGGTTTGGGCCGTGGATATCGGCATGGGTAGCTCAGTCGGTAGAGCACCTGACTAGTGATGCAGGGGTCCCGGGTTTGATTCCCGGTCCAGCCATACATTTTCTCCTTTCCTGTTACAGATTTGGTGCCGTTGACCACCCCTGGACTTGCATGTGAAAGTCCTGGCAGGGGCTAAATAAATAAGAACTTGGATTGTGTCTTCGAGGGCGAAGACAATTTAAAAAAGGAGGGATGTAATGATTTGGGGCGTGGATATCGGCCTGGGTAGCTCAGTCGGTAGAGCACCTGACTAGTGATTCAGGGGTAGCGGGTTCGATTCCCGGTCCAGCCATACATTTTCTCCTATCCTGTTACATATATATATATATATATATATATATATATATATATATATATGTATATATATATATATATATATATATATATATATACAAAACAGGACATTAAATGTTATTTGAACAAGAGATAACATTTTTCCATGATAAACAAAGAAATGTTGTAAAGTTTCGATCTGATATAAACAAATATATGTGAGAAAGTATTTGCTTCACTGAGCCATGGATAAATGTTACAGGAGTTCTTTCACCAACTGGTCACACTTATTTTAAAGTAACCTAATGGATAAATAGACTGGATTAAAACCTTTCTGAGGGACATCTGTAATCTGTTGCCGTTGAGTTCAGTCAACATTTGGTGCGTTTAATCTTTAAAGATAATTGAAATTTGTTTAATATGTTTCTACAATTTCAAAAGAGAATTTAATTCACTTTGCACGGGTAAGTACAAATGATTTTTTTTTTAAACCAGTACTTGTACATTAATACACATGTATTTCGTAAGTTCTATGGTCGATACAATGACCTTGTCAGCAAATACAATTTATCATTGAGTCAAATGTTGACTGACGTTTTTCATACAAATTGTTAGGCCATTATTTACACACTGAATTGTCGACGGATTTTTCCGTTATTTCCCGATCATGACAAGGAGCACACGGCGGGTGTGACCGGTCGGCAGGGGATGCTCACTCCTCCATGGCACCTGATCCCACCTCTGATGTTTGGAGGTCCGTGTTTGCTCTGCTCCTATTTTGTATTGTTTGATGGACTTTTGAGCCTGAATACTGTTCGTTATCTTCATATATTTCATGTATATGTACAAGTATTATCAGAGAAAGTAAATTGGCATTGAATTGAGGAACTACACAAGAAAAATTAAAAATGAAATTTTAGCTTCTCATTTTTTAAAACAAATGTCTCTACAGTGTATTTTATTTCTGCAGTCTAATGTAAGATCGTATTCTGTAGATGCTTCTCACAAAGGAATAGTTGATACATTTTAGCTTTTGTTTGCAGGTTTAACAGTTTAAAAAAATCAACAAAAACTCTCAAAACTTTTTGAGTGTTTTTTTTTTTTTTGACTAGATAGAGCCATGGAGTCTAATTTGACTGAAAATATTACGGGTTTAGTGACAGGGGCACGTACACGCTCGTTAAGAGCAGCCATAAGACTAGCAGATCACGAAGCTTATGAAATAGAAGGGATATTTCGTGGCTACATCAGCGTTCTTCTCATGGTTATAACCGTTCCTGTAAACATTCTACTAATCTTCCTTATAGTGAGAGGTAAATTTCACTCTCCTGCACACAAAATATTTGTAGCAATGGCTGTACTACAATGCCTGGGTGCCATGAGCAAGTTTACACCATCCATCTACTTTTACACTCTAGGACATGCGGAGGAATTCACACAATACGACTGGTGTGTCCCTTTTATCGTTTTCCATCAACAGATCCCAGGGATATTTATTTCATGGTATTTGTATTTACTTGCTCTCCTTGGAATACAAAGATGTATTATTGTGTCAGTTCCATACCGAGCAAGCAGAATTTTTACGACGAAGAAGACTCTTATCGCTATCTTCGTTCTTGGTGTTCTATCAGTCTCCATATTCGTTCCTCAGTTGTTAAATACAAAGTATCAGAAAGCTACAGTAGATTCTTACATTCAGTCCAATGCAACAATTCTTGGGTGCAGGCCTCAAAAGCCAGTCGTTGACATCAAGATTGTCAGTATGATCAAATCAGTGTTTGCAAAGCTTGTACCGTTTGTCATTTTAGTGATTGTTAACACCTGCTTGGTTTATAAGTTGAGGAAAATCAGCCAATGGAGGAAAAAACATGGTGGTGGAAGAAAAGAACAAGTTAAGAAGACAAACTCATCAACTGATAGGATGTCTTTGATTACTTCATGCATTATCTTTGTGGTAATTATTGCTGATCTTCCAGCTATCACAGCACATTTATACTTCTCATACGCAGAAAATGTGTCGTGTAGGAGATGTTCTCTGAATACCTTGCTGGCGATAATTTCTTCAGTCGATACGATTGTACATTTCTCCAGTTTAATTATATATTGTTGTCTGAGTCGAAAATTTCGACGATATTTACTCTCTGTGTTTCATCTGAGACAGAAAAATTGTACAATGGACGGGAAATGTATGGGCAGTCTGAACTTGCCAACAAGAAGTACTAGTGCAACCGATGTAAAAGAATAAAATATTTAAAAAAAAAAAGAAGACATTTCAGATTTTACTTCTACATTTATGAACTAGTTACTAGTAATATTGTGCCTGAGATTTTATACATTCTCAAACTTAAGTGCACACTGTTCCATTTGCGTAAAAGTGAAAAAAAGTAGAAATGACTCTAGTTTTTCTGCTGTTTTGTATATATTTTTTGTTGCAATTTAAATTTTAAATTCTTTTATATATAAATACATGTATTATTTTCTTCATATTTATCACATACATAATTGTTTATATACCTATCCTTAAAATTCATTTCCGTAGGGTGCTTTCAGATGTTATGACTTTTAGTGAATGGCGATCAAACAAATAAAGTGAGCTGGCTATATTGGAGATACAATCTTTTGAAAACATTACGCTGATGTGACTCCATACTTGGCTATTTAGCACATTGCTGATTCTTGAGAAAACTTAATTGCCTTAATGGACCCTTTCAGCCTGATTCAAAATTATGCTTTTACTATAAAACCCTGAAGAGAGTTTATTAAATATAAAGTAGGAAATGGAAGATTTAATCAGAGCAATAAAGCGTTTGCAGGAAAATGAATTTTGGTTTTTAAACCATATATCTACTGTTGAAAAATGAAAAATAATCTATGTACCACAGTGGTTGACTTCTAACTTTTCTGTCATATTAGTGGTATGAAATATCTAAGTACCGTGTCTCCTATTGTTTCCTAGTATCCTACATGTAACTCAGAAAAGCATTTACATGTACCATATTCTGAAGTTTTTAGTAAACCAAAAGATTTCACTTTATGCCAGCCTGTTCAAATGAAATACGCAACTCGTATAAATTTAAAAAAAAATAATCATTTTGTAAGTAAGTTTTTGTTTGTTTGTTGTTCAACATCTCTCAAGAGAATTTTTTCACTCATATGGAGACGCCACTACTTGCCGGTGGAGAGCTGCAAATTTTGACCTATACTCGGAGCTCAAGGCCATTGAGCAGTGAGGGATCTTTTTCGTGCCAGCTCCTATTGCGACATCCGATCTCATCCGAAGGACCGGTCTCCACGTCCCAAAGTAGGATTCGAACCCGCGACGTAAGGATCAACCCCTTACTCCGCGACTCTAGAGTAGACGCTCTAACCACTGCACCACGCGGGCGACTATAAGTAAGTAAATGACAGTAGAATGATATGTAACAAAATTAATATGTTTGACAAGTATATACAGAACAAAATTGCTCCAAATATTAATTAAGTGGTATATATACATACACACACACACATACACACACACACACACACACACATACACACACACACATATATATATATATATATATATATATATATATATATATATATATATATAATAATAATAATAATAATAATAATAATAATAATAAATGGGCTAGAAGACATAAAAACACCTGAAAAAAATGGGACGTACATGTAATATTAAAACTTGCATTCCTTAATTTATTGTATCCCTAAGTTTACAACAACATATTTAGCAAGATTTTGAAATAATTTGTTGTCTTTGACATGTACTTCACACAGGCGCTTGACGTTTTTAACCTTTCTTTCCGTAAATAAAAAATCCCCCATACTATAAATATAACAAGGTTCGTCACGGTCGCCATCTTGAATTTTTCAGTTCAGCTACTTCGCCTCGATTTTTAGTCTACAATGTGTTTAAAATTAACGGATACAACCGTTTCCCTCAAGTACTTACTTTATCTATGCCTCCACTTTCGGACAATTCAACCCAAATCACATTAAATCCTCTCTAATTCTTAAAATGTCGCTTCAAACTCAGTCTACTGCTACCAATTCCGTAAAACTTAGAAAAGGGAGGCCGGAAGTTGATGTTAGAACGTCACAATCCGGGAAAGCCCTTTTCTGATTGGTGGATATCTTGAGAGTTATATTAATATTAAGAGCTGTTTAAAAATGGAGCTTGAGCAGTTCTAGACTACTGGTACGTTTTTTATAAATAACTTAGTAATATATATTGATATATCATAGTCCCCAACTGTTTGCAAATAAATATATTTAGCCTAAAACTGTGTACTTTTTCAACTGCTATTTAAGAAACACTGAAATATTTAGGCTGATTAGTTATACACTGTATTTTACATACAGAGGCGTAGTTACACACCTGAAAGTAATGGGGGGCTTAAATCCAAATAAAAATTCAATTATGTTGTCAAAACATAAAAGCGTTTACAATATAATTCTGAAATTTAGGGGGGGGGGGGGTCTGGCAGATTTTGAAATTAAATTTAATCGTCCTTCACCGACATGGAAATAAAGCTGGGAAAAAATTGCCAGCCCAGTCCCCCCCCCCCTCCGGAATCAATTGGTCCTCCCTTAAAAATAAATGAATGGCAATATAATCTGTGAGGCCAGCCGAAGGTCTTAGGCGAAGCCTTGATTGGGGCCGGAGGGGGGGGGGGAGCTCCTGGCTTGTACAAATATTTCAATCACATTCTTGCAGGGAATAGCATGGTATTTGGCTTTTCTTATGAAAGACAAGACAGTAATATTGTTTTTAACACGAAGTTTAACTTTCTCGGAAACTTATTGTAAATTTACTTGAGGCATGCAGAATCTTTTACCGCTACATTTGCATCGTCTGCTCTCTGTTATAATATGTATTAATAATGTTCAGCAACAAGTATTTTAAATGTTGGTAGCAAAAATAAATTTAAAATCATATACTACAGTGGCGGATCCAGGAATCTTGAAAGGGGGGGGGGCGACCAGTTTGGGGTCAGGTTAGGGGCTCACAGCCACACACAAAAAAATTGCTTTATTAAATCTTATGTATATTTTGGACACAAAGGGAGGGGCGGGTTCCCTGCCCCCCCCCTCCTTCTAAATCCGCCAGTATACTATTTGATCAAGCCAAGACGATAATTAAACTTAATTTCTCAAAGGTCTTATAGAATTATTAATGTGTTATAGAACACTTACTATAGATTAATGATTTATTTGGATTTGGCAATGATTCAATAAAAGATTTCAAATAGACGTAATAATATAAAATTTGATTCGAAATAATGACAATTAATAATTTGAAACAGAAATATTTGCCGGATGATGCTAATATTTTTTTTCTCTCAACAATCTCTCTCTCTCTCTCTCTCAGACCTAGATTTTTTTTAAAAACGATGTGTAGTAACGCACTTGCGTACTTGCAAAGACAGCTTCGCGCCTGTAGAAAGAGGGGACATGGAGGTTCAGTGATCTGGGCCAGCTCACCACTGTGATGAAAAATAAAACATACACATATCTATCCTTCTTTTTTTATAATTTTCATCGCTTCCAAACACTGAAAATAGTACCATTATATGGAAGAAATATTTATGCCAGAATGCAAGGGGTCTGGTTTACACGAGAAATTAGTGACCAGAATTCCAGGACCAAGCATAATTTTTATTTCCTCATGATTTTTTCTTCAACAAAATAAAAGAAAAATAAATATTCCACATATTATTTCTGATGATTATGGAAAGCATCGGCCTGCTCAGCATTCAACATGTCGAAAAAGTTTGTTACTGTCTTTGCATGATTTTTCCCGCGAGACGTCATATTTCTTTTAACCAATGAAATTTAAGTAGAGGGAATTGCCATTTACATAACAACATCAACTTCCGGCCTCCCTTTTCTAAGTTTTACGGAATCGGTAGCAGTAGACTGAGTTTGAAGCGACATTTTAAGAATTAGAGAGGATTTAATGTGATTTGGGTTGAATTGCCCGAAAGTGGAGGCATAGTTAAAGTAAGTACTTGAGGGAAACGGTTGTATCCGTTAATTTTAAACACATTGTAGACTAAAAATCGAGGCGAAGTAGCTGAACTGAAAAATTCAAGATGGCGACCGTGACAAACCTTGTTATTATTATAGTATGGGGGATTTTTTATTTAAGGAAAGAAAGGTTAAAAACGTCAAGCGCCTGTGGTACTTCAGTATGTCATTCGGTTCTGCACTATTTTAAAATATGATTATATAAATATATGATCTTAACAAATGGAAAAACCTTTAACTGCTACGCAATTCTGATAATAACAAGACGACATATAGATAAATAAACTGATAAGGAATTAGTTCAGCCCATTCCATATACAACATAAGAAATGTGGTGTATTTTTGTCTTAAGTTTTGGTATTCTTTGCGAAATTATTGTAGCTGGAAATCCAGTATGTAGAAATCAACGACCTGGTATGTGGTATTTATTGAATTATGGCAACTAGTACTGATTGTAAAGTGATAACATCTGTTCGATGAGTATTTTTATTCCTTGGTTAGAATCATGTGCGTATGTACACTGACGTTAAAAATTCTACAGGTGTACAATTTTTATGCTCCCGTATCGAAGATTCGGGGGTATATAGTTTTTTCCCTGTCCGTCTGTCTAGCTGTTTGTCTGTTTATCCACAAAAACTTAAACATTGCTCATAACTTTTGATTGGTTGGAGCTATGGCTTTCATATTTCACATGTGTATTATTTCTTTGTGTACCGTTTGACCTTGACCTTGGAGTTTGACCCAAATTTACAAAATTTTACCCAACTTTAACTTTGGCCATAACTTTTAAGCAGTTGGTGCTATGGCTTTCATACTTCACATGTGTAATCCTTGTGACAAGACCTTCCTTTGGATCTCAACAACCTTGACTTAGGAGTTTGACCTATTTTTGAAAAAAATTTACCCTTGGCCATAACTTTTGAACAAATGATACTAGGGATTTCATACTTCACATGTGCAATTTTGTGACAAAACCTTAATTTGGATATCAACTTTGACCCTTTGACCTTGACCTAGGAGTTTGACCTACTTTTGAAAAACTTCAACCTTGGCCATAGCTTTTGAACAGTTGGGTTAGGGCTTTCAAATTTCACATGTTTAATTCTTGTGAGAAGACTTTCCTTTTGATATCAACAACTTTTACCTTTTGACCATGACCTAGGTGTTTGGCCTACTTTTGAAAAACTGAAACCTTCGCCATAACGTTTGAACAGTTGGTGCTATGGCTTTCATACTTCACACGTCTAATGCTTGTGACAAGACCTTCCTCTGGATACGTACCAACATTAACTTTAACCCTTTGACCTTGGAGTTTGACCTACTTTTGGAAAATTTTAACCTTGGTCATATCTTTTTAATGGTGGTGCTAGGGTTTTCATGTTCCACATGTGTATTTCTTGTGAGAAGGCTTTTCCTTTGGCAAAATTAATTTTGACCATTTGATCTTGATGTTTCACTTACTTTTGAAAAACTTTAACCTTTTCCATATTTTTTCAATGGTTGCTGCTAGGGCATTCATATTTCACAGGTATATTTCTCGGGACGAGACCTCACTTTGGGTACCAACATATTTGATTTGCATTTGAGAAATCTTAACTTTCGCTATAAGTTGCCATACGGGGGCATCAGTGTTTCACAAACACATCTTGTTTTCATCATCAGTAAATTGCAAATTTAACACGGTAGTGATTTTAACTTTCATTATAAAATGAATGATATGCGAATAAAAATATGCAATATATGATATAGATTTTCGAATAAAAAAATGAATCTGATTAAATGATTTCTGAAAATAAGCGAAGATAACCAAACACTGTAGATGATTTATGCTGCTTCATCCAAGACAAAATCCTCTCAGGACTACTAGTCTGAACGTCGTTTGGGCAACTCTCTTTATTTATACAGTAATAAGATGACAAACAATTTTTTAAATAAAAATTACCTTTAAGGGAGAGTATTGGTAAACATTCGTTGATTTTCTACATTTTGCAAGTTTTGATATGTGCAATGGATTATAAGGTACCTTTTGTTTTTAGAAAATATTAAACTTACATTTTTTGTTTTGCTTCGTTTGTGTGTTTTTTCCCCTGTTGTCATTTTATTTCCAGATTTTTAATTTTTTAGGGGTGGGTGGGGTGGGGGGCTAATAAATATTTTCCATTCTTGGCCTTTTATTTTAATTTATTTTATTTTCACCATGCAAAGTTTTCCCCCCAAAATTCTAATACGGGAATAATTTGAGTGTTAGTCCAGCAACTGTAATTTAATTGTTGAAATATTCTTCCGCAATTGATAATCCTTTCTGATGCTAGATCTACCCCTTTTTTACGTAGCTCGTCTCAATCAAAGTTTGTCATTCCTTGTGAATCTCCTTATATTTAAGTCATACATTATGTTACGGTTTAACTTTCTTATGTAATCTTAATTTGAAGGTAGCTGTTGTTTGTATGGGAAGGAGTATGAGAATGGAGAGTCAATCCTTGAATTTCCTGACAAAAAACATAATTGTCAAGGGATTTTGTGTATTTTCGGCCAGCTTTTAAAGGTTGATAATTATCAATGTATCCAAAGTCAACACGAAAATTCGAAGAAATCCCTTTTTCAAAACCAGTATCCCTCGACAACGTACCCTCCAGCTCTTTCAACGATTGGAACTTTCCATACATCGCCTAATTTCATGTGCCACTATAACGGAAAGTGGTATATGCCAGGAGAGATGATTGAACAAGGACAAAGTGGAAACTGGTGTTACTTCACACAGTGTTCAGACACTGGTCACGTGATCTATGGTGATAACTTTAACTGCGGAACGACCTATCCAACTACCATCCCACCCACCACAACACCATTTCGAACCACTACCCCAGCCACAACCACTACCACCACGTCATTGATCATTACCCCAATGTACTGCTTTTTTAAGGATCCAACTAACCACCAAATGGTTGTTTGGCGCGGAGGAACTACAGACAAATTAAGCGATGGCACAGTTTGTAGATGTGAATACTGGGGGAGACTCTCCTGTCCTGAAAATAATGTAGGAAAATAAAATAAATAAATTATTGAATCCATCTTGGTTTAGTCTTTCATTAATTGTAAAATTTTTCGACGTGGTCTTTCATTATGATAAGAAATAATACAAAATACTGCCTGTTTGTTTTTTTTTTTACTTTATACTAATATTGATTAATATGAATATGCAGGGAATTTCAGCCAAATATGATTTTATAAGTACGTGTTTACTTGTTTTGATTACTGCAGCCCCTGTCGAAAGGTCACTTTCACCATTAGCCTTCTGCATGACCAGATAAACGGATCATCCATGGTCAAAATTGGTATGAAAACATCAAATTACTTGTCAGTAGTGTGTCTGGGTTTTAAAATATTCACTGTACAGAGAAAATTTCTTGCTTACAATATCACTATATGGAAATGAAGGATATTGGGTAGTTGTTGGACAGTTGAATTCATATACGTTACATGCAGTCGTTAATTAGACATTAACTTCTCTATCCGGTAAAACATCCAAATATGAACAGATATGTGGCAGGCTTTATGGTGTATTTTATTTTGAGTTCACTCGGACAAATAGAGTTGTCGTATCAATGAAAATGAATTTTGTTTATCGATAAGAGTTTTCTCCTTCTTATGTAGAAGTTTTGGAATAAGAATATAAGATCAGGACAGCTAATAAAGAAGCACAATTTGTGCCCATAGACACCCTGTCTCCAAAGACTACATTGCTATTGTTACATGTAATGAGGAACTCGAGCATCTTTTTTAATACCAATATTAGAGTAAAAATTATAAATTATAGATGACTAACCACTAGATTAGCACCGTATGTCTGAAATTTCTACTTCGCTATTGTTAATATTTTTGTGAAGACCAAAGATAGAGGTTTGGTAGAACATATACTGGACCCTGTATATATCATTGTAAGATTAAATCTGAAACGTGATTTACAAGAATTTTATCCATTGAAAGGGAACTATGAATTTGAGTTGCACTACCAGATGAGGAATCAAAGCCAAGGTCTTAATTCTAAAATGCAGTTGTGATAACGAGGACTTAGAAACATATACTATTTTGATAATATGTCAACTAAAACCATGATTACAATTTATTGGCGTAAGATGATAGATTGTAAACATTTTCCTTCTGCTTTTTTGCCTAAACGGGATTCTAATATACAAGTACGTCTTTTATACTTGTTACGTTTTCAACAGTGAAATACTGTAATTTATCAATTGAATAAAATTGTTACCTTCATCGACGTATTACTTTCAGTGTGAAAATAACCAGTATGCGGCAAAACAAGAAAATACCCCCTATGAGAGCAAGATTGAATAAACTGTTCTGACACTGATTGGAACTGCCAAAAGTCTCCAAATTGTTGCTAAAATCCATGCTTACCATTTTCAATCTACAATGTATGACGTTTCACATCCGCTTAGCTATGATGTTACATCCAACGCCACTAACTGCTTTATCGTAAGACAGCTAATAGGCGATAGGAAAGGAAGAAAGGGGAAAAAGAAAATATAATAAACAGAAAATTTAATGTTTAGTTGGATAGGGATTTATTTGAAACAAGTATTTTTTTTTATATTTTCAATCGTGACTCGCAGTCGTGAAGCTACAAACATTGGATATCCTGTATATAGCCATTCTGAAAAAGGTCAAGCGCTTCCCCTCTGTATTAACTCAATCGTCTGGTATACTCTTTTTTAAGATTCATAATAAAAAAAAGGTTCTGCTTAAAAGATCGGCGTTCCTCAATTTTGGACCCCCTAAAATGACGATATGTTTGATTATTGGTGAGTTAAAGGAGGAATTTGTTTTAGAGTTTCTTTACCTAGGTACATTTAGAATTTGTGTTCGTAATTAAAAGATTGGATGCAACAGTGAGGAAAATCTGTAGGAAAACCAGGCAACTTAAAATATGATTGAATGCAAGACAACTTTTTAATGATTAATAATGATACTAATGTTTACAGCATTAATACCTTTGTTGGTAAATCTCAACTACATGTAAAAGGTGAACATTATTCTTAAATAGCCTTTCTCCATATTACTTTTCCCATCTCCGTAATCACACTGGGATATAGTCTTTGCATTGGCTATACTTGATTACAAAAATGCAGATATAGATATTTAATATAAATTATCAAAATTGAAAAAGCTGCTTTTTTGTCGCTCGCTTTGGGTATTATTTCTTGTATTTTATGCGTTCCCCCAATTTACAAATGGTATCCGATAATTAATCATATATTTTACTCCCATTCTTTATACTTTATGTACCTTTCAACGGTTCCAAAGGACCCTATGTGGTCCTGGAATATCATTTTAAAATTTTCCCATCCCGACGTCCATGTTGGGAGTCGTGCGAAGAAAATGTGAATAAAAAGTCTGGAGGTTCAAATATCATGAATGTATATTCACTTGTCTATAAAGAAAACAATAAGTATGTAAAAAAAATTGAGATAGATCTGTATATATTTAGAAATTTTACTAGAAAAAGACGTTAATTGTAACAAAGCTGACGACTTCAACTTTTCAATCGTCAACTTTCCTTCCTTACCCTTATCACCTGCATATGTGGTTTATGTCTCTCAGTTGATTCGATACGCAAGAGCATGCTCTACGTATGAACAATATCTAAAACGAGGCAAGCTACTGACAGAACAGGTTGACGAAACAAGGATATCAACAGTCTCGTTTGAAGTCATTTTTTGCAAGTTTTTCGGTCGATACAATGGCATTGTCTGCACATACAACCTATCATTGAGTCAAATGCTGACTGACGTTTTTCATACTAATTGTTAGGGCATAATTTATACACAGGTGTCTACAGATTTTTCCGGTTTTTGTTTCCCGATCATTACAAGGAGCACACGGCGGGTGTGACTGGTCGGTAGGGGATACTCACTCCTCCATGGCACCTGATCCCACCTCTAAATTTTGAGGTCCGGGTTTGCTCTGCTCCAAATTTGTATCGTTTCATAGGACTTTCGAGATTTAATTCTGTTCGTTATCTTCATATTTCATCATAAATAAAACCGATCGGGCGTGTTATTTTTAGCATATGGAGCTCGGAATGTATTTTTTATAACTGATACGCCAAGACTACATACGGCTGTTTGGAATCTTTGAAAGGTAAATAAAGTGTCAGGAATGGGAGTAAAATATATAATTTATTATCGGATACCACGTTTGAAGCGTTGGAACGCATAAAATACAAAAAACAAAACAAAACAAAATGTTCTGGAACTAAGAGTTTCCTTTTCTTTAGACATATATTCAAAATTTATTGTAGAAATAGTTAAGTTCTTACGTGATTAATAAGCAGACATTATCTCCCTGGTGTTAGGAAATTTACATGCAATTTTGAGACAAATTCCGATAAATGAATCGAAGGATTGCTTTTAGACATCATGAAAAGCTAGCGAGGGGTATGAATCGATTCCAATGCTGTGTTCCAAAGCATTGAAAAAAGATCATTGACATTTATTTAATTTTTACACTGTCAATTAGTTTAATAATTATCCTGTTTCTTCCCAGAACTACACCACTTTTGTGATCAGTAGGATATGAGTACATATCTAATTGTAGCCGCCAATAATCTTATTCATAAGTCGTTGTTATCTTTTATGGATAAACAAGGATCATATTACTGAATTATTGTTATAGGATATTACTCCATCAAATTGACAAAATCTGTGAAAATGCGGGTATAATATCCAAAATTTTAATGCATGTTTTTTGATGGAGGTTATCCGCTTAAGATATACAGGCTATGTGTCTGCACCACACCACATAAGTTCATTGTTAGTCCTGAAAAATTATTTCCCAAATAGAAATTGCTACATACTAGCAATGAAATATTTATATCAGAGTTGACAAATGGTCAAGGAATTATTTTAAAAAACCGAAGAACAATATACATGACACTGCTTTTGTCTCAAATTATTTCAATATCATACCTGTCTTCTATTTGCTATTCTTATTACAAGCGCGGATCTAGAAGGGGGTCGGGGGGTCCGGAGCCCCCACCCCCCCCCCTCCGGAATTTGCAGAGGTATTAAAAGTATATAATGAAGCAAATAAAAAATTACTTTGGACCACCCCCTAGAAAACTTGTACCCATCACCACCATGAAAGAGTTTTTTTCACGTTTATTTTTTGTTTTGCCTGTCAGATAATTTTCTAGATAAGGAAGGGAATTTATTTATTTATTTATTTATTTATTTATTTTTTATTTTTTTTTGTTTGTTTGTTTGTTTTTTTTTTTTGTTTTTTTTTTGTTTTTTTTGTTTTTTTGTTTTTTTTGTTTTTTTTTTTTGGTTTTGTTTTTGTTTTTTGTTGTTTTTTTTTTTTTTTTTTGGCTTATCAAGAAATTTTTGGGTTGGAAATTTTATTTTGACTGAGGTGGAGCCCCCCAACCCCCGAAAAAAAATCCTGGATCCGCGCCTGTATTAACACACCAGCACAACATTTTGCAAGCTGTCATGTTGTAATTTTTTTGATTTACAAGGGCAGTAGCATTCAAAATTTCTGTCATGACAAAACCATCAAAAGATCATTTTCAAGAAAGTGTTGGTCTGATAAAGATGAAAAATAAGGAAAATTCCTAATTAAACGAAAACCCAGTTTTGATTGGATGATTACATGCTAATATGAGTCATGTAATTTCTGAAAAATGTATACAGAAATTAACAATATTGAGGTTTTAATTCTATATTTAACTTCAATTCCAAAAGCGTTGAAACAATTTGGATGAAATTTTAACGATTTCATGTTTGTTATCCAAAACAATGATCTGATCTCAATAACTAACACAATGCCCTAACATTGTTGAGACTGGTGGAAACTTAGACGAATTTTAAAAAAGTATCCCCTGGCTGGATTAACAAAAAATAATATTGCTTCGTTACATGATCAATTGAGAAATTGATGTTTAATACTGACTGAGTTATGTAAAAAGGTTGTCAAGAAGAGAATTAAATGAAAAAAGAATTAGAGACAATGAATTTTGCTATCTTTGAAGTTTAACCGAATTAAAGAAGAAAGCAGTTTTTGTATATGTTATAAGGAAGGTAAATGTACGTAAAATTTTGATCGCCCATTGTAGCCCCACCCTACCCCCTGGGGTCAGTATTTAAACAAACTTGAATGTACACTACCTGAGGGTGCTTCCACATAAATATTACATCATTGCTTTGCTGTTCTTGAGAAGATTTTTTAAGTTTTTTCCCTGTAATCCTGTGTAAACTTTAACTGCCCGTTGTGGCCCAATCATACACCTGGAGGTCATGGTTTGAATAAAATTAAATCTAAAATGTCGAGGATGTTTCCATATACGAGGGTTGTTCGGAAAGTTCGTGGACTTCTGTTATATCTTTTTTATTTAATGCCATATGTTATCCAAATTTGGTAGAAATATTTTTACAATAAATTTAAATGATTTGTATTAAATGTTTCAAAAATACCATGATTTATTTCAAACTAATCCAGAATTAAAAACTGCAAAAATCGATCGCGGCGCAGGTCAAAATTTAGTCATTTGCAAACGTACAATACACTAAATAATGTCTACAGTCATATTTTCTGTAAAATGGAACAAAAAAAAAAATCCTAAACGTTTAAATTAAGAACTGTTTCATCAATTCATATTCCAAATTATGGCTCAAAATTTGCTTCATTGAAAAGAAATCAATTTGTGAAGATAGGTAGTCCTCATTGAAAACGACATACAAAAACGATGACGTTGTAGAATGTCACGAAGCAGCAGATAACGATGCAATTTTGTGTTATACTCGGGAAAATCTTAAATAAACTCTAAAAATGTTGAAGGAATAAGAAAATATCGGAACGAGGACAATCTGTGAAGAAACGGTTTAACTGTAAAAATCTGAACAAAAACTTTAAAAAGTTGGAACGTCATAGAAAGACATAGGCGCTTCAGAGTTGCTGATCGTGTGAAAGCACAGTTAAGCGGTAAAAGAAATTTAAAACATTGACAAAGGAAATTATACAACGAGAACAATTATTAGAAAAATAAATGTCTAGTGATATAAACAACTTTTTAATGAGTGGGTATTGGACTATACTGTGTGAAATGTATAGGGATAGTATTTTTGAGAAACTCTTGACGCTATGTTTTTGACGTTACATTGCTGTTAAGTGTGCTCCGTGGTTGCAAAACATGTTGATTTTAAAATGAAGTAAATTGATTTCTATTAAATCGAATGGAATGAAACTTTACACATCAAAAAAAAACAAAAAAAAAACAACAACAACAGACAAAAATTTTACTTATGATATTGTGCTTATTTTAAATTTCTTGAAAGTAGGATAAAGTAGGATAAAGTGGGAAAAAGATGTTTTAAAGATTTTTCCTTATGTATTTCTATGTAAAACTTTGCACATTGTGGTCCTTCCCTACCTCCAGGAATCATGATTTGAACAAACTAAAATCTACACTACCTGAAGATGCTTCTATATAAATATGATTAATCGTGGCTTTGCTGCTCTAGAGAAGTATATTTTTAAACGTTTATCCTATGTTTTCCCACGTAAAACTTTAATTGCCTATTGTGGGCCCCACATACCCCCTAGGGTAATAATTTGAGCAAACTTGAATTTACAATACCCCAGAAAGCCTTTCACATATGTTTCATCTTTTCTGGCTCAATGGATCTGGAGAAGAAAATATTTTTAATATCCTACCCAATTTTCACTATTTCTTAATTATCTCCCCTTCGAAGAGATTGTGGCCCTTCATTTGAACAAACTTTAATCCCATTTATTTAAAGCTGAACATGATCCGTAAAAGGAAGAGAGTTATGATCTATGTCCGCCATTTTAGTTTTCTCAAGACTGTCCATCTCAAGCCGCTATATAAACCTCAGCTTTGTTTAGAGTTCAATATATTTTGCTTTACGGACTCCACCTGAAAAGATATCTCCTTCACTGTTATTGTGATATGCTTGGGGAAAATCGAATGACTTCTGTTTGCTTCTGCCCAAAAAAGTTACCAAATATATTCTATATCAATTGCACAGGTCAATGTTACGAAGTGAAATAAACACAAATGCACTTCAATGAAATAAAACGTAAACAAAAATGACAATGTAAGACATACATGTACTACTCGCGGCGGAAACAAGGTAAAAGCAATCAGGTGTAACGAATGCGAAGGGTTAATATACCCCAGTGCTGATATAAGAGACAGGAAAATTAATATGGCGTATGTCTATTTACGAGTCGTGTTCAGCTCTGTGCCAAACTTGAATCTACATACCTGATGATGCTTCTTTTAAAGAACAGCAAAGTCTGATTAGTGGAATTTATATTGAAGCATTCTCAGGTAGTGTAGATTTAAGTGTTCGAATTATGACCCCCTAGGCCAATATGGGCGATCAAAGTTTTACATAGGAATGCATCGTGGAAATCTTTAAAAATCTTCTTTTCAAGACAGCAAAGCCATGATAAGTTATATTTAAATTCAAACATATTCGGGTAGTGTAGATTCTAGTTTGTTCAAATCATGACCCCCGGGTTAGGATGGGGCCACAATGGGCAATCAAAACTTTAACACAGGAATATATGGGGAAAATCTTTTTTAAATGCTCTTCTTCGTAAGAACAGCACAACCGTGTTTAGTAATATTTATATGGAAGCAGTCTCAGATTCAAGTTTGTTCATATCATGACACCTAGGGTCAGGGTGGGTTCGGGAGTAGGTTGAAGCCACAATATATTATCATTATAGGGGAACATCTGCTGATAAAAAAAAAAAATAAGGGTCATTGTTACTCAGGTGAGCGTTGTGACCCATGGGCCTCTTTTATTTATTTGAGTTATTTAATAAACTCTTAGATCTGATATTACAGACACCGCTGGCTTTTTATTGGAAACTACCTTGCTTGTTTATGATACATGTAACTGGCTTTGAATTTAGGTAAGTTGTTATTCAAAACAAGTGCCACAAAGACTTAATCAGAAGAAGAGAGAGGGAGAGACAGGACATGTACATGCAAGTATTATCACACTGTAATTGCCAAAATATGATGCACAGAACCATTACATCTATTTCCATTTAGTCAGATTTATGAACATCGTTTTTTAGTGTACATAAAGAAGAACTTTTTTTCAACATAGCCTGTTAAATTCAGTTTATATTGAATTTTTGTAATTGATGTGCTTGAAATAAGGATTTTGAAATTACGTAGTACTAATGCATTTTGCTGATTAATTTGTCATGTGATATATATCATTATTTTGCAACAAAATGTTTCCATTGTATCATACAATATTATTCAATAATTAAATAAACGTGACATTTCCTGGGTCAGGGATAAGCAAACCGTGGTCCATTATAATGAAATACTTATTATCTGTTCATATTTGGCATTTAATGAATTAATTTGTTGTAATCAGATACAGTAGAAGGCAGGTCTTTTACGCAATGGTTTCACCACGAGAAAAATATCCTCACATGTAAAAATTTTACCATGATTATTACAAAAAAGAAAGTTTTGCAATAATTACATATCTAGAATAATTAACAATTAATATAGAAATTTATACATGATTATAACCAAGAAGAAAGAAGTTTTGCAATTATTACATAACTAGAATAATAAACAATTAATATAGAAATTTATACATGTTCATCTTATCATAGACGTCTAGGTAAATAATAATCAAAATTATTCACATTACATATAACAGCATGCATTATCGAGAGAACAAGACAATAGCGTTGCAAACCCAGGGAATGATTCAGACCCTGAAATTACACAAAGCCTTTTCCATAACTTAAGAAAAAATACAAATATAAAAAAAATCTCGATATAAATTTTACAGTCTCATGTGTTTAACTAATTTCTTTGTCTTTTATTGAAATATTGGAGAGATTGATGACAAATTAAATTTCTTTCAATCTCAAAACTGTAAAATTCTGTACAATTCACAAGGTTTCTATTTCATATATGTTATGAAGTATCCAGAAACCTTAAAAAAATAGGAAGCTTTAATCAAATCAATTTTAGTATAAATACATATGTATTACACTTGTATAATGCTATTCTTCAGAAACACTACAGTAAAGTTTACTTTCATTGTTAACTGTAAAATTTCAAATTGCAATATGTACAGTATCTCTCTCTCTCTCTATATATATATGTGCTCCCCATGAGACTTGAAATCCTCTATTTTGCAGTAAGAAACGAAAAAAAAAAATAATCCCATCAGTCCTACTGAATGATTAAAAATTATATTCATAATGTATTCCTTGTAACAAGACCTTTCCCTGGTTATTATCAATTTTGACTTTTGACCTTGGCATAATTGTTTGCCCTACTTTTAAATATTTTAACCATGGCAATAATTTCTGAATGGTAGGTGCAATGGTTTCGTATTTCACATGTACATATATATGCCTTGTGACAAGAACTTTTTTTGGGGTACCAACATTTTTGACCTCTTAATCTCGGAATTTGAGTTGCATTTGAGAAACTTTAACCTTGGCGATGAGCTGTCATACGGGGGCATTAGTGTTTCACAAGCACGTCTTGTTATACAGAGCATTTCTTTTTCAGGAGTTTCAAATAGTCAAAAAATATCGATGACCACCACGCCCTCTTATTTGATATAAAAGATCTTCCAGAATGTACCAGAATCCACTAAAATGGTACCCATTTATAAAGATATGTTCTGGCTTATGGGATGTGGTACCCCTAATTTGACCCTACCACCACCTTTCCAAAACCCGATGACGGTCCCGAGTTAGCAGTAAGCAGCTACCCATAGCAATCATCAGGGCAAGAACAAAACAATTTCCGCAAATATTTTTTTAATAATAATTACATGTGCCAAGAGAAAAAAATCTTTTCTTTTCGACAGTTCTTTAAAGATTAAGACGCTTTCTGACACAGGGTTACATCTTGAGCATATTTTTTCCGGGTACTTGTTATTTTGCAATGCAATGAAATTGAGTGAACAACCATTTGATTCTTACGGCGGTCGCCAGATAAAATATTTTTTCTACCTGGCACCAACCGGCTTCTCAAGGGCGGTGGCTAATTGTTTGAAATCAGATTATTGATTTTTATGCCTTCACGGGACATTTTCATATTCATTTGTAAAATGGTCAGGAACATCTTATTTATTTTCCACATTGGAAAATTTGACAAGCACAAAAAAAAAATCCAAAACTCTATTGCATGGGGTTTGGTGTTAAGGTCTAGTCTAAGACAGAATATTTATTTCCTTGTCAGTGGAGAACAAAATTATTTTATTTTCAAAATATTCAAAGACAAAATATTTATTTCCAAAATCTGCCTCCCCCTCCCCCATCTCTTCCAGAATCAAATAACTGCCTACACAACAATTCATTATTTTTCCGTTTGTTATTGAGTAGAGACATTTAAATCAATTATCACGGGGAAACGAAATCAATACAATTTAAAGTCAGAAAAGCAGAACGGAAACGGTTTAATATTCGAATCCGATAACAGTCTGAAACAAATAATAAAGCTTTTCGATCATTCAGTAAGTAGATGTCAGCAGCAAGTAACGCCACTGACCAATTAATAATAAACGATTCTAAAAATAAACTAACTAGGAGCGGCAATCACGTTTAAGATATATCTAACATATTAACATAATTATGTATTCTTGGAGATAGTGTTTGTTGTAACGTAATGACTAATAGGTATACATTTTGTCCTGTTCCAAAGTTTTAAATTTCAAGAGTATGCATGTACTTAAATAATATTCAACATGAAAATTAATTTCCCTCCTTGTTTTCTTTATTTTATGTACATTAATATGTATTTTTATGTACATTGCCGTGCGTTTCGTCTAAATGAAATGTCAATATACCTTAGTTAGTAAAGTGCTGGAAAAATCCAAAGCATGTCCTCCTCGAGACATTCGTCCGTTTTCTCAAGATATCTCATTTGATAAATTAAAAAAATGGATCGGAAAGATCTTTTGGAAATCCTTTTAAATACTAGAATCAATGTTTTGAAAAATGTATTTAGGTTCAGTTATTGTTAATTATTACTTTACAATTGGCGAAACATAAGTCTTCTCCATTAGTATCTAAGCCATAGGGAGCTGGGAATCAGATTAACAAACGGAGAGTGCCTTTTGGTTTTTATTTTTTCTCAATTTGTTTTTAAATGTAAAAAAAATCCCATCTTGGGACTTACATGTATATCAGGCAATTATGAAGGTGGAGATGGTGACATTGATAGAAAATAGCCAATTGAATGAAGCTTGATATAACGAAAAGTGATCAAGCTTAAAAATCCAATTAAACATTACATATTGAGAGCACAGCAAACACGGTCCTCTTGAAACATCAGAGGTGTGTTCAGGTGTCATGGAGGAGTAAGCATCGATCCCTTGTCGATAGTCACACTCGCCGAGAGCCTTGTGTTTCGATCTGGTAAACGGGAGTAATCCGTTTGTTTGTTTAACGTCCCTTCGAGAATTCTTCACTCATATTGAGGACTGCAAATGTAGACCTGTACTCGACACTTGAGCCCTTTGAGCAGTGAGGGATCTTTTCCGTGCCAACACCTACTGCGACACGGAACCTCGGTCTATACGGTCTCGACCAAAGGACCGGTTTCCACCTCCCGCATGGGAACCCGCGACGTAATTAAGGACAACTCCTTGCTTCGCAACTCTAGAGTAAACGCTCTATCAACTGGGCCACGCGGGGAGTAATCCGTAAACAAACCAGTATGAAAAATATGGCCTAACAATTTGAATTAAATATCTGTCAATATCCGACCTACCAATGGGTTGTTTTGCAAACAAGATCATTGGAACAACCATAGTATTTGCAAAATTTTGACTTGATGCAAAATTGTTGATACCCACGCAATAGGAACTTATTTATAAGTAGCCTGCCTCGGTTTTGAAATTGTTCATACGCAGAACATGTTCTTGTGTACCGAATTAACTATAAAATTAAATACGGGAAGTTTACGATACGATAGAAAAGTCATCTCATTAATCATAAAATTTGGCTTTTATTTTGTCAATGGCTCTCTCTAGTCAAAATCCAAATATAAACAGTTGTGTCAAACTCTGTGGTGTCTTATTTCGAGCTCAGTGGGAAAAAATTAAATCAATGTATATAAAAAATAATATTGTTAATTGTTTACACGTCGTCGATATATCTAAATGTCGAAATGCAGTCCGCAGCAAGAGACGTTTAAATTTTTCTTTTCATGTTAAAAGTTTTAGATCAATTCTGCTTCATCAGAATAATAAAAAAAAACAACAGTTAAGTAAATAATAAAGGGGCACAATTAGTACCCATGGGAATTTAAATGATTATTGGAAGGCCTTCAAAGCCTACATCAATATTGACAATGAGGTACTCCAGCATCTTATTTTATATCAACTTTAAAGCACTTGCGCCTAGAATCAAAATTAATGATGTTTTAAAAATTTTGTATTTGACATATAACAAGTTGTAAAAATTGTTCCATATAATTGACGAAGCCGTTAATGTTGTTTTTGATGTCAATTAGCCTAGTCTTAAATATATCCTTAGGAATAATTGTGTAAATTCTTTTGAAACTACATATTGTATTGATTTTGAAAAAAAAAATCAAATTTTCTAAAAGTTCTTTTGAGTTTTTAAGTATTCACATTTAATTAACATCTTTCGGAAAGTTGTTGCATAGAACTGTTGAAGTTATTCCGGCTGGAGTTTTTCTAAACCAAATAGAAATATCTTGTAAAGTGAAACAGTGTACAACTGAACTAACCATACATTTTCAAATTACTTGAAACGCTTAATAGATAATTTGAAAAAAAAAGATATGCAGAATTAGTTATACATTTACTTCGAACTGCTTTTTGTTAGGTGAAAATTGAGGCTCTAATAGAATTTGACAATAATGCTATATAAACATAAACCTTAAATTTTTTTTTAAGACATCTGTCTTTGATTTTGTTTGAAAATAATTCAAATTAACAATTTATAACCATTTTTAATGTTGGATGAATCAAAAGAAGACATTCAATTGAATTATAAAATCTCCGGCGGAGAGACATGAAATTTGATCTACGAACTAAAATAATTGGATTTAACTACTTAAAAATTAATCCTTTATCAAAGGGAAATATTTTAAACAAACATCACAAGATTGTGCTATTAAAAAAATATAACATCAGTCGCCATGATTCATCAACATTTTTCAGGGATGCCATTGCATGTAAGGCAATATATCGGCTTCCTTATTTAAGCGGCCGTGGCCCATTCAGCCATATAAAATATTAGTTTATTTTTTGTTATTGAATGCATACAATGCAATTAGCAATCCTTGTTAGTGTGGTCTTATATTTTGATAATGGTATCATATTTGTCCTCTAGTTTCTACGTATCATAGCATGAACATATTTAGTTTCGTTTATATGTATAGTTACTGATCGGAAGCAAGCCCCTGAAATTCACGATCCAAATCCTTCTTCTTTTTTTTTTAAACTAAGTGCCATAATATTTATGCTCTTCACTTTGTTATAATGAAGAGTTAGCTATATAGTTTAAACAGTAAAATGTCTTTTTTGTTGTTGTTTTTTTTTTTTGTTTGCAGGGATAACTGTTGCGACATTGCGGGAAAAGTACATAACCCGCGTAAGGGGGTATTCCATTTTCTCTGCAATTACTGCAACCATTATCCCTGCACATGAACAACAATAAAAGAAGACATTTTTGTTTATAAGTAAGTAAGTAAATTTTTTTATTATAGTGACAAGTGTATTCATTTGATACAATTATATAATATGCCGGTATTTTACAACGATAAACTTAGTTTCGTAGTAAGAAATGAATTTCATAAATAAATAATTCGTATTAACTGGATGATAATGTGTAAAATTTTACAATATTGGTCGGTTACATGAATGAAAGTGGCAATTCTTAAGGTGGATCGAATGCTACACCAAAATTTTATCTAATGGATCTAGACAACTCCGCAAATAGAACAGTTTTTACATTTTCTTAAAAAATACAAAAAAATATTAAATAATTAAGAACTAATATCTTTCCATTCTGAAACCATATTTCATTATATGAAGAATGTAACATAAACATAAAGATTCATTAAATAAGGTTTTGGTGTAGCATTCCTCCTTAAGAAATTTTTCAAACTGATGGATTAAAAAATGGTTCTAACTAGTTGTTAATGAATTGATAAAGACAATCACTTCCCATGTTCATTTAAGAAAAAAAAGGGGAAATAATCAGTGGATGTAAAAATATGATGGTGAAATTCATGTTTCCTTGGTCATATGTATTTAAAAATCATTATACGTTTTAAAATCTTTTTTTTTTTTTTGGACATTTAGAAAGCAAATTGTATGCACGCTAGTTGTTACATTGTATGAGTACTCAAGCAAATAGTGAAATGATGTGTCCACGGCTTAGTCACCACGGCTTAGGGCTAATTGATCAAATACTAGTATTTCTTTAAAAAAAAATTCAATTTTATTTACTACTGAGAGTCTAGGAGAAAACTTCATGAAATTCCTTCCAATCTAAAAAACCATGCCACATATGCCATTCAATTCAAGATGGGGTTGAATTGTTCTCAATTCTCATTAAGATGGCAGTCAAGGTCTATGAGTCTGGGATAGTCATTGGAAATCACACAATGACTGGTATTTTTATTTTTATTTATTTATTTTTTTTTTTGAGAACTGCACTTTTTAAAAAAAAATATATTTATCTTTTGGTTTTGTTTTTTAACCATTTGGTACCAATATGCAAGGGGAATGTCGAGATGTACTCTATACTATATTTCAGTTTTTGTGTTGAATGAAATGGAAAAACCATAAAACAGTGTAGAAAGAACTCATGTTTTTTGCCTCTGTGCTTGTTCGCCATTGCTGCGCCAGTCATGAGCATTAGTCTGTGAAAATTATACGAGTTCACGAATTTTGATGGAAAGTATTCAACTAGACAAATGACAAATACTATGAAATTTTTTTCAATTAATTTGAATTACTGAATACAATAATGTGTGACTCTTAACTTAAATGTCGACACAGAAAAACAAAATCTTATAAAAATATTTTATTACTAGGTGCATGTTGCTTGAATTACAAAAATTATTTTTTTTTAAAACAACACTGTCTTATTATTTGTTGGAAACGCCTGTCGGAGACTCCATATATTAACGGGTTGGCAATATTGTTTATAAATATAGTCCAATATAAGAAATAAAAAATAGATCCTGATATCGCATCCAAGTCACATTCAAGTTTATCATGAATATGATACAAAAGTCCACAAATCAGGTGAGGCAAGGTAAATACAATGTACACGAAAGATATGGCAACAAAGGTCACTGACGTTTTTAAGTAGCTAACCTGTCTGTTTTTCTGGTCTGAGGAATCGGAGTTTCTTGGGAATTCAAATGATTTCATACTTGACTTTAAGGTGACGTAAATTCTATAATACAAAAAGCATAACAATGTTGAGACGAGAATAAAAACGGAAATTAAAACAAAGTAATATCCTTTTGCTAGAAACCGAAATGGATATGACTTTGTCAAATGGCACTGACGTCCTGTAGCATTGACAGATGCAAACTTAACTTCATTATTGTTGTATAGGAAGGGTGTGATCGAAGACGATAAAAAAGAAAACACAACGATGCAGAAACATCCTAATTTCGCCTTTTTGAGATTTATGTGGGATTGGAGAGGAAAACAGACTTTCTTGTATCTGTCATAAGCAATGAGAATTAGTCCCCCAGCAGACATCACGGCGATAGCGTAAGATATCATCAATCCCCCTTTGCATAAAAAGTTGTTTGGAAAATCAACGGGCTTCCAAAGAAATACAACTGTGAATGGCATTGCAAAAATACAGTTTGATATGTCAATTAAAGCTAAGAATAATACAAAAGTCCGATAATTGGAGGGTTTGTATTTTGTCATGAACACCAAGTATACTGCTATATTTCCAATTAATCCGACAACCACCTGCAGAAATACAAATGCTATTCCGGGTGCATTTCGTTGAAGAAACATTCTGTTCAAGTCCTCAATATGAATGTCAAAAGAAATGTTTTCAAATATCTCCTCTGGGCAATCTTTACTTCCATTCATTATGAAAAAGTCAAGTCAAAATCATATATGCACCGATCTTATGTTCTTTCTATCACAAGTATGTGTACATCACTTATTTGGAAATATGTTCCCTCTAAACATAATGCCGGCAGCAAAATCGTTAGAAAATTAAAATACAGCAGCGCAGCTTTTTATCGAAGCGATCGAAGAATAATTGCGCATGAATGCAAAATAAATTCTTTGATTACTGAGCACAATTTTATCGAATTGGGATAGGCATTCCATAAAAATTGCCAAAATGAGTGTTTTTGTTATAATCTTTTTGACGAAATAAACAAAATTCAAGTAATTTAAAGTTTCTTCTTTAAAGTGACCGATTTTATTTGATCAAAAGTTAATATACATGTATGTACATTGTACTAGTAATTACTATATAAATATTGCATGTAGTTGAGTGTAACATTGAACATTTTCACCCCTCGAAAACCATTGTCAACCTCGGCTGCGCCTCGGTTGACAATGGTTTTCGAGGGGTGAAAATGTTCAATGTTACACTCAACTACATGCAATATTTATTATATTATACTGAATGTTTTAAACAAATACATATAACACTATAACAGTGAACCTTGCGCGAGTAAATTCCGCGCAGTCACTATTTTTTAGAATGTTACCCGTCGTCAAGCAATGTTGACTGTTGCTACGCTGAAGGGCATGGCTTCTTCATTCAGCGGGTAATAGTGTTTTTTATGCCCTCGGATCGAAAGATCCCGGGGGTATATTGTTTTTGTCCTGTCTGTCTGTTTGTCTGTTTATCTGTTTGTCTGTTGTCAACTTTAACCTTGCCCATAACTTATGATTGGTTGGAGCTATGACTTTCATATTTCACATGTGTATTTCTTGTGAAAAGACCTTTCTTTGGGTACCATCATATTTGACCTTTTAACCTTGACCTTGGAATTTGATCCACTTTTGCAAAATTTTATGAGACTTTAACCTTGACCATAACTTCTGAACAGTTGGTGCTTCGGGATTCAAACTTCACATGTGTATTCTTTGTGACAAGGCCTTCCTTTGGATACCAAAAACTTTGACCTTCACCTTGGAGTTTGACCTACTTTTGAAAAACTTTAACCTTGGCCATAACTTTTGAACGGTTAGAGCTAGGGCTTTCATACATCTGTAATCCTTGTGACAAGACCTTCGTTTGGATTCCAACCACTTTGACCGTTTGACCTTGACATAGGAGTGTGACCTACTTTCGAAAAACTTTAACCTTGGTCATAACTTTTGAATGGTTGATGCTAGGGCTTTCATACTTTACATATGTAATCCTTGTGACAAGACCTTCCTTTTTTATACCAACGACCTTGACCTTGATGTTTTACTTACTTTTAAAAACTTTAACCTTCGCCATAACTTTTGAACAGTTGCAGCTAGGTCTTTCAAATTAAACATTTTTTATCTTTTGGCCTGGATTTTAACTTGCATTTGAGAAACTTTAACCTTCACCATTAGCTGCCATACGGGAGCATCAGTGTTTCACAAACACATCTTGTTAACAAATGTTTCTCGACGAATCAGATTCAACTAATTTACATGAAAGTATAATATTTTAGAATACTACCTGTATAATCCCTGAAAAAAAGATCATTTTCAAAATAGACAGTACGATTTTAAAAATTGTATTTTAACTTAAATGTATTTCGCTACCAAAACAATTTGCAAAGATAAAAATGAACTTTAAATTTAGTGACAAAAGTTTTTCGTGTTAATGAAAAATGTAAAGCTTTTATTCAACAAATTACAAACGCTCTCAATATCTAATTATGAAAAAAGGATGATCGAAAACTGATCCAACAATTAAGAATTATGGTATTTATTTAATAAAACTTTTTCAACTGCATTGACATGCAGTGGAGGAATAATTTGATATTCCCTTGTGGTATGCTGTTAACGGGGCTAATGTACTTCTAAACTTGTGAGGTGTACAGACGATAGACGTCACACGACAGATTATAAGCGGACACCAAACACCCTTCAATCAGAAAAGCTCATTGAGCCTTTGGCTCACTGAGCTAAAATATTGTTCTAAAACCGATTCAAAATAAAAATGATAGTATGCTTTGCATAAAACTTTATTCCTGCATTGTCATTGATTAAAATTGTCTTTTTGTTGACTCTCACATGAGGCATGCTGTAATTGAAATCAATTTAAGGGGGTTGTAAATTTACTATGGTATCATTCGTTATCATTTTTTTTTTGCTAAATGTTCAATATATCATTGAAAACTAGAAAAAAAATTGAAATGGTGGATGTTTGAGAAACAGCAACACCTCTATCGATTTTAAATAGTTGTCGATAAAAGGAATTTATAGCCATTGTTTGTAACCAGATGAACTTTTTGGCACGCGTATTCACGGATTTGCTTCAAATTTGTCTGAAGTATACTAACCTCATAAACTACTCCAAAATTATTGCTAGCCAATCAAAATGTTGGATTGCTTAGTTGTTACCTTGGAAACGGAGAGTTTTTTTTAAGTACAACTTTTGCGAATGTTATTCTACGTCAATTCATGTTTATAATAAACATAAGACATTTGAATTCTGATTCATTAGATTGGCAAAAGCAACAACAACAAAAACATTGTTAATATTTTATCTATAAATATGAAAAAGAGGTGAAGCGCCGTTTCCCAGTAATTCGCCCACTACCGCTCTTTGGATATGATGAACTGATTCTACATGTATATAATTAAAAGATTTCCACGTAAATTTATGCTCTGATTCAGGCTATAAATTCTTTAATAATATACGAGATATTTTTTTTCTTTTATTATTTCACAACTAGCCTCGCTGTGTATATGCATATATCACTGTAATCAAATCAAATATATTGTTTATGATTTTAATATTTTATTTGTTTGACATTTTACGGAGTTATGTACCAAGAATTTTCCCTTTATTGTTTTCAAGAATTTTATTTTCATGAGAGATGTAGACCACCATTAGTTTCGCGAATTACTGCTGCATCCTAAGTATGTCGTAAAAGTATCCACTTTTTCTCTTTGTGTCTCTTCTTTAACCCCCCCCCCAAAAAAAAACAACAAAACAAAATATACCGTTCAAAGTAGCTCAGTCGATAGAGCGCTCGCTACGTGATCGAGAGGTCGTGAGTTGGAATCCTGGCCGCGACTGACTAAAGTCGATAAAAATTGGTAGCAACTGTTCCTTCGCCATGTGCTCGGCACTTTGAAGTGAAAGTTGCGGGTCCTTCGGATGAGACCTTAAAAACCGAGGTTCTGTGTCACGACAGGCGTTGGCACGATAAAGATCTCTCACTGCTCAAAAACCCTGAGTGCCTAGTAAAGGTCAAAATTTGAAGCGTTTCACCGGTATATGGTGACGTCTCTATATGAGTGAAAAATTCTCGAATGGGACGTAAAACAACATACAATCAATCAATCTTTCCAAAATAGTCGAAAATCCCCTCTTTTATTAAGTCCTGGTAACGTTAACTTCAAAAGTATATGATGAGCAGACGGGTTGAAGGAGCTCTAGTTACGGATAAGAAATGAGTACCCCTGATATTAAATAGTGTCTATGATTTGCTATGGAAAACTGAAATAGGTGTCCAATCAAAAAGTCAAATAGGTGTACAATGGCATTGTGTAATAAAGATTCCGTGAAAGACTCATTAAATTTTATTCATTTGTAAAGGAGGAGTCGCAGATAAGAGATGGGTATCCCCAGTATAATAGAGAGAATGTCTATGTTTTGCTATGGAAAACCCGAAATGTATGTCCGATCAAAAAGTAAAATAGAAGCTGCACAATGACACTTTGTTACAAAGATTCTATGAAAGTCTCATTAAATTTTATTTAATAGTATAAGAGGAATTGTGGATGAGAGATAGGTACCCCAAAGAATAAGGGACGGAAGAACGGACGTACAGTCCGATCACTATCACTATCTACCCCCCCCCCCCCCCCCCAAGCAGGGAGTATAATGACAGGAAACAGAAAACCGAATGGAACAATAACATTGTGGCTACAACTTCCAAGACAAATTCATACAATATACCCTATACTGTATAAGTGAAATAACTTTACTAGTTACTATTTAGCCCAGAGTTAAAAACATTGTTCGGTTTTAAGCAGTGTTGTTCTCTTCACATGGAAGATATTTCTCTTAAAGAAAGGAGACATTTCTGAATTTTTAAATTGCTTTTCCCATAGAAACTCCGATTTTAACTTTTTTTAAACTCATTTATACCAGAGAGAGAGAGAGAGGAGTTGCAGATACGAGTGGGTACCGTAAAGCGTAACAGAAAGACGGACACCTCCATCACCATGCACACCCCGCTTTTCAAGCGGGGCTATAATAAGACATAAAAATATTGATAGAAAATTTGAAAATAAAAACCCGAAAAAAGAGTTGTGGCACTGATATACCTCCATAGTTTCTCATTATCAAAACTCGACAAACGTGTAGACTTTACATTAGTAGACTTGTAAATTGTGTTTCTGTTTTATTCAGAGCGCAGCTTGGTATATACAGGACACACCTCCATCACCATGCACACCCCGCTTTTCAAGCGGGGCTATAATAAGACATAAAAATATTGATAGAAAATTTGAAAATAAAAACCCGAAAAAAGAGTTGTGGCACTGATATACCTCCATAGTTTCTCATTATCAAAACTCGACAAACGTGTAGACTTTACATTAGTAGACTTGTAAATTGTGTTTCTGTTTTATTCAGAGCGCAGCTTGGTAGATACAGGACACATGTAGAGAAATGATAGGTTAACTTTCAACACATTCAAGTTTAGTGTCTTGTTTACTGAGTACGATAAATTTTTAAAGCGAGGCAAACTATTCACTGATGAGTTGATGCTACAGGGATTTCACAGACTCGTTTAAGGTCTGCATGTCGTAAATTTTATGGTCGTTATAATGACCTTGTTAGCAAGTCTAACCTATCATTGGGTCGTATTTTGGCTGACTTGTCTTATGCCAATTGTTAGGCCTTTGTTTTTGTACTGAATTGACCACGGATAGTTCCGTCTACCTGATCAATACATAGGGCTCACGGCAGGTGTGACCGGTAAACAAGGGGTGCTCACTCCTCCTACATGTATGCACCTGATCCCATCTCTGGAATTTCTAGGGGTCCGTTTTTTATGTCCTCTTCACGTATTTGTATTGTTTATGGATTTTTTGAGATCGATCACTGTTCATTATCTTTATCTTTTGCATTTCGTCGTTACAAGTAGACGAAATGTGTGTTTTGTTTTTTTGCAGTGTCACGACAGGCGTTGGCAGGATAAAGATCCCTCGCTGCTCAATGGCCCTGAGTGCTGAGTAAAGGTCTAAATTTGAAGCCCTTCAACGGTATATGGTGACGTCTCTATATGAGTGAAAAATTCTCGAACGTCCCGTAAAACAACACACAATCAATCAATCATTCTGTGCCCATCTATATAAGAATGGTGTATTTCATTTTGCATTTTTTAGTCAATCTGTAAAAATTCTAAAAATCACTGCCGTATTTGCTCTAGAGTCGCGGAGTAAGGAGTTGATCCTTATGTCGCGGGTTCGAATTCCCCTGCGGGAAGTGGCGTTGTTTTCGTTAAACTGGGAACTGTAAGGATTAAGGCTAATAATAAAATTTATAAATATCAGGATAACTTAACATCGTGTATTTCAAATACGAGCTTGGTGTGGTGCGTTAATGTGACAACATTTCAGGTCGCAATTCAGATCCAAGAAGGATGTCTTCCTCCGAATTCCATGTATTAAGGTAGTACACAATAGATTAGCCAAAATTTTCCTCAAATTTATTATTTTTTTTGGGGGGGGGGAAACTTTGAAATTTTGTTCTTGGACACAAAATCTCTCTTTATATTTAATAAATATATTTTAATTTGAAAGAAATTCAACCGCACAATTTTTGCCCACATAGCCTGAAATATGGCCTATCAGCCCCCTGTATGAAGATTGTGAAATCAGGCATTGCACTTTAGAATATGCATTTTTTTTTTTTTAAATTAGCGATCAGTCTAATGCAAATTTGAGTGATGCGTTTTATAATTACAACCTACATTTTCAGATAAACGCAGACGAAGTGAATTGGTGTATTATTAAACTATAATATGTTAATAGGTAACATGCGAAGCCATGGTCAACAACGGTTTTTTGCGGGATAACTCTTTCCCATGTTACCCTAAAAAATCATGTATTATTATTATTTTTTTTTTTATTAAGAATGACGAATCTGGGATGATAAGACGAGACAAATGCCCATGCCCGTTTTGCGGCTATACAAGTACATGTACGTATATCGGAAATATCTCAATTGTTCAAATTTACCTACTAGGCAGTACTTGTCAAAATGAATATATCCAGATTCTAAACAAGCTAAACGCTTGACCTTTATTTTCTGCCAAATGTCTTACATGGGTAGTGACTTCTGTAATCTGTATTGTAAGATCTATATAATGTTCATGTATTATATAATTTTAACATCATTCAGCTTTGCCATGGTACTGTAATTCATTGTGTACTTTATGATTGCATCTTTGCAGAATCATTATTTCAATTGTTTGTAAGAAGGTTTCTGTTTTTAAAAACATGTTATGAATTTATTCTATTTATAGCACATGCTGATATGTAAATAATTTATTTTGTAATTTAATTCTGTATCTCATGAATTCAGTCACATACCTTTTAAAACTACATGTTTTCTTGTGATTATTCATGAACTGGGGGGGGGGGGGGGGAAATTATAATCTTAAAGAACTGTAATAGCTTAATTTATTTGTTCTGGATACTTTGTATACAATCCGCTGCTATCTTTGTTGATGTGACGAACATACTAGCCAGAGTTTCGCATTTTGTATCTCTATGATTTCATTAATTGTTTCTTATTTGAAATAACTCAGGTTATTGCTAGAACAATTGTTTCAAACTATTTATTATAATCAGGCAGTCTTTTGTACATTTAATAGCTTATCATTGTGCTCGTATTTGACAGTACTTAGTTGACATCGTCTGCTATACGATTCAATGTTTTTATGACAATTATACACATTTCTAGGAACTGAATATTTACTTACAGATTAGGATAACATCCAGCATAGTCATATTAATTTAATCCATGTGTATTTGTCAAGTCACAGCTTGTTTTTAATTATTTATTCTTTGTGTACGGCAAGCTTGTTTGGCACTGTACGGCAAATCTCGTGTTGTGCGGTGCCGTACATTGCCACGATTGGTCGAGTGTCACCGTACAGTTATTTTATTGGTTAAGCCCTATCACTAGGTATCTCGGAAAGTCTATATATATGAGTCGATCAGCCAATAATGGCAGATAATCTTGTCTGAAGTTCTCTAAGCGCTAAATTCGAATTTCCACCGATAAGCTTTCCATCATCCAATTTTAGGTGAGAATTAATTAAGACAACTATCTCCCAACACACTGGACACCTATTTATTATTTGAAAACATTATTATTAATTACTATTTAATATTTGAGTTGACGGTCACCTTGGTGCCCCGCCCCCTTTTTACCATATCCCTGTACGGTAGACGCCACCGACCAAACTCATGTTTTATACCTGATGTTGAAATGTGCTAATGTATAAATTGTTATTGTTACCTTTGAGAAACTCTCGTTCTGTTTACAATACTGAAGTAAACCAGGATTGAAGTAGGCCTACCACCCTACTTGTGTGTGTACTGTATGATGTTATATTTGTAACCCCCATTTAGGAAAGGCCATCTGTGGGGAGCTTACAATTTTTGGTGTCAGAAGTGGGATGCTAAATTCCAAATAGCATCCAGTGATATGAATCAATGTCCTTTATTAAAGTTATTCCTCAGCTGTCCAGTGTGTTGGTTTTGTATATAGTGTATATACTATATTAGAAATTACCTGTTATTAAAATTTTATTCACCTAAAATTTAGACTTAGTACAATACAGAAGCACCATCCCCTGACCCTGATGTAGATGAGGTAGGGCAAGTTGATGAATTGTTAAATATGTCCCCCCACCAAAAGAGACTTGATAGACCAAGTGACTACCAAAGTCCAGATATAGACCCTAATCCTTATTCCAGAAATAGAGTTGTACAAGACCCTGAATGTATCCCTTCCCGAAGGTCATTTATGAGTAGCTAGTTAGAAGACAATGACAAGGTTGTCTCAGGTATGCCCATAGTGATGAAGCCTGAGCCATACAATGGTAAGGATGATTGGGATGAGTATTATTCTCATTTCCAGGACTGTGCTGAGTTGGGTAGATGGCCAGATAGGACAAAATTACTTTTTCTTGCAGCAAGTTTAAGAGACAAGGCCAGAACCTATTATATGAGACTCTCAGCTGAGGACAAAGGTTCTTATAGATCACTAGTAAACAAGTTAAACCAAAGGTTTGGTAGTACCAAAAATCAAAACAGGTGGCTGTCAAAGTTAGAAATGAGAAAACGACAGCCAGATGAGTCAATAGCCGTTCTAGGTGATGACGTCCGCCAGATGGCACAAAGAGCATACTGTAATCTAGATACCCTAGCCCGAGAGGCTTTAGCTTTGAACTAGTTATACAAGATTATTTCTTTAGAAATAAAGTGCAGATGCATTGACAAGGATTGCCAGACTATTTCAGATGCAGTTGATGTCTTAGAGAGGTATGAATCCATCCTCGGGGATGGCGCGGAAAAACGGAAGTTAAATGTACGCGCGGTTGGAAGCGATGTTACCAGAAAACAAGCACCTGCAGGAAAACCGGGTATGTCTTCAAGAAGCACTGATACTGACTCTACCATGCAAGATCTGATCACCAGGTTGGAACGCCTTGAGAGAAATACTACTGGGACCCAGAAGAGTTTCTACCGTCCAAATCAGACCAACAGAGATTGCTTCAATTAATTGTCATTCATCTGACAATTCCATGAAGTACTGCCCTCAAAGACACCAATTACGAAAAGACAAAGTCAACCCTTTAACAATAACAAGACAAGATTAAATCTGGGAAATGGGCATCTGCTGACTCGCTACGCCACGAGACAGCGGAAGAACAGGGGCCTGCTGCTGACTGTAATGCTAGGGGAGGGCATATTGGGGAGGATAATGACAAGTGGGATAATGGATTTTATACTAATGCAAAAGTGAATGATAGTGAAATACATCTTCTTGTGGACAGTGGATCAACTACGTCCATAATTTCAAAGTCTGTTTTTGATGGACTGAATTATGAAAGTTTTCTAGAACCAATTACAAACAAAATATCATATGTTAGTGGCAACCAAATATCAAACTATGGCTCAGTTTGCTTACCTGTGACTCTGGGGAGAACAACTTACCAACAGAGGTTTTTTGTTTGTGATGTAGATCAAGATGGCATTTTGGGTCAAGATTTCCTTTTAAACCATGTTCAGGAAATCAATTATCAGCACCTAGTCCTTCATACCAAAGAACTTAATGAAATCCAATGTTGGATTGATGGTAAAAAGAACATGAAATGCAGAGTCCTTTACAGACTACAGTTACCTTGCCACCAAATTCAGGCGACATACTACCAATCAAAATACCAAATGCAGAATACCTGACTGAGACTGGACTACTTGAACCTGAATTGAACCTTGAAAATGCTTTCCTCGTCCCGGGAGTGATAGACTTACGAAATGAACAACTGTCAGTAAATGTTTTGAATACTAGTGAAAACCCTCTTACACTCTATGTTAATCAACAACTTGGTACTTGTGTTTCATACTCTGACATTTCAGATAAAAATTTGAGTCTGGTGTCACTACCGACCCTCAGAAAATAAGTGCCATAGTAAACTGGCCAATACCAATCTCTGCTAAACAAACAAGAAGTTTTCTCGGTATTTGCTCCTATTATAGGGGGTTTGTGAAAGGATTTGCCCAGATTGCAAAGCCACTCCATAGCATATGTTAAAAGGCTGCCAAATTCCAATGGTCTGATGAGTGCCAGAACTCTTTCGAGTTGCTCAAACAAAAATTAACAGAAGCTCCTTTATTGGCTTATCCTTTGCCAGACATAGGTTTCATTTTAGATACAGATGCAAGAGACAAAGCTGTTAGTAGTGTACTGTCGCAAGTCCAGGATGGTACAGAGAAAGTGAAAGCATACATGAGTAAGACAATGAACAACAATACAGTGTGACCCGGAAGGAGCTGCTAGCAGAAGTTATTGTCCTTAAGACTTTTCATTCTTATTTATATGGTCAGGAAGTCCTTTTAGAACTGATAATGCAGCCATAAGTTGGATGAAGAATTTGAAAAATCCAACTGGTCAAACAGCCAGATGGTTACAAGAAATGGAAACCTACAATTTAACAGTTACTCATAGAGCAGGAAGGAAACACTCAAATGCAGATGCTTTATCTAGAAGGCAATGTCGGACATGCGAACGACAAGAGCAAAGGAATTTGCATAGTGACAGTGAAGATGAGGTTAATCCACAAATAAAAGTGTGTGCAGTAACCAGAAGTGATGCATTAGATAATATGGTTTCCCCTGATAGTGGATTAGTCCTAGATGGTTGGCAGTTTGATTCAATCCATCAGTTGCAGCTGAATGACAAAGAAATTTTACCATTACTAGTACTTGTGGCAAAACAGTCCAGTGATCCTAGACCAGCCTGGAATAAAGTTTCACATGGATCCAGTATAATGAAGACCGTTTGGATGATGTGGGATAGATTGGAGGTGTTGCATGGGGTACTTTACCGACGTTTCATTCATGATGATGGTCAAACAGGTCATCTTCAACTTATTGTTCCTACATCTCTGCAAGGTCAAGTGCTGAAGCATTTTCATGATCTTCCTTTGGGAGGCCACCTTGGTGCAGAGAAGACCCTTGACAAAATAAGAAATTCATTGTACTGGCCCAATATGAAAAGGGACATAGAGAAATACTGTTCACAGTGTGATCTCTGTGCAGCAAAGAAACCCTCTAGAACTTCCAACAGAGCTCCTTTAAATCAATATTTGGTTGGAGAACCTATGGAACGGGTAGCCATTGATATCCTTGGCCTCCTTCCTCTTTCAGAGAATGGCATTAGATATATTTTAGTGATATATGACGGTTTTAGTAAATGGACTGAGGCCTTTGTCATACCAGACCAAGAATCAATCTCAATAGCAAAGATTCTTGTAAATGAATTTATTTGTAGGTTTGGTACCCCCCTTCAAATCCATTCTGATCAGGGGAGCTCATTTGAATCTAACCTTTTTAAAGATATGTTGTAAATGTTCCGGATCGAATCGAAAAAAACAAGAACTACCAGCGACCTCAAGCCAATGGCACTGTAGAAATCAGCATGTTAACAGTGTACTGTGATAAAAACCATAGGCACTGGGATGATTTTCTGCCACAGGTGATGATGGAATATCGGTCCTCTATTCACTCTAGTACTGGTGTATCTCCAAACAAAATGATGTTGGATAGAAACATAATAGTATGCATGGAAGCTCTCATTCCAAGGCTCAATGAATGTGATGAAGAATTCTCTGATGCAGATGATTATGTTCAGAAGCTGCAAGAAAATTTGTCAAACATTCACAACTTTGCTAGAAAACATCTGAAACAAAATGCAGATTACCAGAAAAAGCACTATGACACAAAAGCCCAAGTTAGGAAATTTGAGGAAGGAGAACCAGTCTGGTTGTATGAAGCGGTAAGAAAAATAGGAGTATGTAGCAAGTTGACATGTAAATGGAAAGGATCCTATGTAATCACAAAAAAGATAGACGACATCACATTCCTAGATTGTTTATTTGTATGTTGTTTAACGTCCCTCTCGAGAATTTTTCACTCATATGGAGACGCCGCCACTTGCCGGTGGAGAGCTGCAAATTTTGGCCTATACTCGGCACTTACGGCCATTGAGCAGTGAGGGATCTTTTTCGTGCCAGCACCTACTGCGACACGGGACCTCGGTTTATACGGTCTCATCCGAAGGACCGGTCTCCACGTCCCACAGTGGGATTCGAACCCATGACGTAAGGATCAACTCCTTACTTCGCGACTCTAGAGCAGACGCTCTAACCACTTCGCCAAGCGGGCGACCACATTTCTAGTCAAGAGATCTCAGAAGCAGAGAGGCAAAGTATACCACATTGATAGACTACTCCCTTATAAAGGGAAGCACCCACCAAAATGGTACAAGAAGTAGGAAAAAGTTTACAGATGCAAGTGTTGTTATGATGCAGAAATCCATGTATTTATTCATTTTGTTTGTCCTTGATAAAGGAGGGGACGGACGTGCACAATCTATGGCCCACATTGTAGGTCGACACAGTGAAAGTGAGGTGACGGATGTGTGCAGTGTATGGCCCTCACCCTGGTTGATACAGAGATGTAAATGGGCACTACATTTCATGGTATAACCTTAGCTGTATATATATATATATATATATATATATATATATATATATATATATATATATATATATATATATGAGGTAGTTATAAGGAGCTACCTGAGATAGGCGACAGGGTGATCACCTAGTAGGCAGCCATAGGCTGTTGAGGTAGGCAACAATGGAAGTTGCTGAGATTGTTAATTTTGATTGTCTGCATCACTTTTTATGATACGTATCAAAATAAAACCATTAAAGTCATCATTGAGCAATTTTTGTTGTTATTTATTACCGTGGTCGGTGGTGTCCAATTTTCCAACATCCTTTGCTTTTCCATTTACATCCAACAGTCACTGCCCTTGTTTTTATTCCCTTTATGTTGATCATGTTCCTGGAGAGATCCTTTGTGTTTGTTACCTAAATAAATATTGCCATAAGTAATCATAACAGAGACACCTGCCATTAAAAACTTACTTATCAAGTACCATACCTGAAAATGATTGCCAATGTTATACCTATCCTGAGAATTAGAGTCAAATTTTGTTCTTATAGAATGCCATTCAAATGTCATCTTGAGGTTGATGGGCTGCCGTGCAATAAGATATTTGAAAAAGTCGGCGGAAGTTGAAAGAGCACCTCTCCCCAGCACCACACAGAGCATTGAAAGTTATTTGCCCTTTTTGCTTAGATAAGAAGGTTATCTTTAACCGTCCAGCGGACCTCAAGGTACACGTGACGAAGCACCACAAGGATGCTGCAGCTGGAGGAGTTGTCTGAAAACAATGCTTTCTGGATCTCTTTCCACCCCACCCATTATCGTGGCATAGTTGAGCCCACAGACAAGAAGACCAGGACTTCTACCAGGCTGAGGGCCGTCCTCCTTGAGGCAACTATAAAGACTTCCTTTCGACCCAGGAAGACCCGACAGGATTGGTTGGAGGGATGGGAGGCACCAGCCACCAACTTTCAACAGACAACGCCTGTGCAATTTGCTGAGTATAGCCCCACCTTTACAAGCCTCTACTCCGTTGTGTCAATTTCCTTGGTACCTGGAGAAATCTTTGCTTTCTTGGAGGGTGAAAGATGCCCATTCCATGTACTCCTTGACGACACCATTTTGTTTGATGCTAGATGCACAGCGACCCTGACAAGGAAGATGGCATTACAGAAACCTCCTCGCTGCCTCCATTAGATGAGTTTGAGTTGCAGGACGGATGGCACTCTTGGGCAAAGCACTTGGCCTTTGCACTGGGAGTTGACGTGAAGTATCTTAAGGGTGTGTCCTCCTACAACAAGCCTAAGGTTCCCAGTTCTCCAGCCTCCAGTCAAGGATCCTTGGCAGAGAGAGCAAGAAACTTGCTAGCAAGGGGTTGTATGCCTATACTGCCACCTGAGAAGGAAGAAACCGTAATATTGAAAAGTGGAAATGTAAGTATTACATGGCCACCCAAGGAATTTTCTTCAATGACTCCTGATAGGAAGTTGCTGGAACTAGAGTTTACCGCACTAACATTAAAGTGGAGTAAACCAAATGTGGAGACATTTTGGATAGGGCTACACTCTTGGATGAATTCAACTTTTTAGCACTGCCTGGTACGCCGAATCTGTCACCAAAGAAAATAAATAAACCTCAAGTCAAAAGTAGGGTCAACCTGTATCAGTCCGTACGAGACATCGCCAATGGAACTTCCCCTAACTTCTCAAAATGAAGCGCTATTGGAATTCTTGGAGTATGGAGGTTGGAAGAGACAACATCTTTGGGATGAACTCATTGCCATCATTGATGCTGCTGGCGTAACCTTAAGACTGAGTTAATGGGTATGATATATTAAGAACTTTGTAATTCAGGAGAATTAAGATTCTTGGGTGGGGAAAATGTAAGACCTATATAATGTACATGTAATATATAATTTTAACATCATTCAGCTTTGCCATTGTACCGTATTTTATTGTGTACTTTATTATTGCATCTTTGCAGAAACATTATTTCAATTGTTTGTAAGGCGGTTTCTGTTTTTAAAAACATGTTATGTATTTATTCTATTTATAGCACATGCTGATGTGTAAATAATTTTTTTCTAATTCAATTCAGTATCTCGTGGATTCAGTCACATATCTTTTAAAACTACATGCTTTCTTGTGATTATTCATGAAATGGGGTTGAGATATTATAATCATAGAGAACTGTAATAGTGCAATTTATTTGTTCTGGATACTCTTTTATACCATCCACCGCCATCTTTGTTGATGTGACGTACATACTAGCAGGAGTTTCGCATTTTGTATCTCTATGATTTTATTGACTGATTATCATTTGAAATAACTCAGGCTATTGCTACATGTAGAACAATTGTTACAAACTTATTATAATGAGGCAGTCATTTGTAGCTTATCATTGTGCTCGTATTTGACAGTACTTCGTTGACGGTGCCGTACATTGCCATGATTGGTCGAGTGTCACCGTACATTTATATTAATGGTTAACCCTATCACGTGGGATCTCGGAAAGTGTATATATATGAGACGATCAGCCAATAATGGCAGATAATCTTGTCTGAAGTTCTCTAAGCGCTAAATTCGAATTTCCATCAGATAAGCTTTCCATCATCAAATTTTAGGTGAGAATTAATTAAGACAACTATCTCCCAACACACTGGACACCTATTTATTATTTGAAAACATTATTATTAATTACTATTTAATATTTGAGTTGACGGTCACTTTGGTGCCCCGCCCCCTTTTTACCATATCCCTGTACGGTAGACGCCACCGACCAAACTCATGTTTTATACCTGATGTTGTTGATGCTGAAATGTGCTTATGTATAAATTATTATTGTTACCTTTGAGAAACTCTCGTTCTGTTTACAATACTGAAGTAAACCAGGATTGAAGTAGGCCTACCACCCTACTTGTATGTGTACTGTATGATGTTATATTTTGTAACCCCCATTTAGGAAAGGCCATCCGTGGGGAGCTTACAGTATATTGAGTGTTAACACGTATTGTGGAGAAATTAAAATGTTTACATTGTACAGTATATAATGATAGTGGTGATCTTTTGGTTTAGAAGCGCTTGTAGTAAAAATAAATGAAAACAGAAATACAGTTATTCCAATATTTATAATAATTTTTATCCTGCATTTTAATAATTTACTGTAAATGGGTTCATTATTACATACATATATTCCATTTGCATTGAAAAATGTTTTATTCCTATAACATTTTAACTTAATTATAAAGTAAAACAAAAAATTAAAATATCAAGCATTATTCGAACACTTTCTCAATAAATGTCCGTTTATACAGCTCCTCGCCGACCACTACACCACGCAGTCACATAAATAGCAAGCAGTATTAAGCACGCGTATTTGGACTTATAATTTTGATTGTATGTTGTTTTACGTCCTATTCGAGAATTTTTCACTCATATAGAAACATCACCATATACCGGTGAAGGGCTTCAAATTTTGACCTTTACTCGGCACTCAGGGCCATTGATCAGTGAGGGATCTTTTTACGGTCTTATTCGAAGGACCCGCAACTTTCACTTCAAAGTGCCGAGCGCATGGCGAAGGAACAGTTGCTACCCATTTTTTATCGACTTAGGTCAGTCGCGGCCGAGATTCGAACTCACGACCTCCCGATCACGGAGCGAGCGCTCTACCGACTGAGCTACGGTCTTATAATTTTGAAGACCACATTGAAAATTCACGTCAGTAAATTTAATTTTTTATGTAGATTGGATCTTCGTCCCAATTTTTGCAAATGTAAAAAGAAACATCTTTCATTGTCATTCATTATTCCTTCTCAAAAAAAAAAATGGTACTACATGTATGACCCACTCTACTTCAAAAATGCAGTTATAACATCCATTTCCGTTTTTGTGAAAATTTAGTGTGTTGCCATTTTTTTGTTTTAATCAGAAGCGATTTCAATGTTACTTAGTCCGAAATATCTGACGTTTTCCTGGCTTTTTTTAACGATTTTGATATTTTACATTTTATTAGCATGTAAAATATCTAAATCGTAAAAAAACAAAAAAACAAAAAAACAAAAAAACAAAAAAAAAAAACAAAAAAAAAAACAAACAAAAACAAAAACAAAAAACCAGGAAAACGTCAGATATTTCGGACTAAATGTTACTGTGATCAGGTATTGTCAATTTTGTTTGCAAATGGTATTTAAGGTAGAGCACAATAGCTAGGTCAACTTTTTCCTCAAATTCAATTTTTTTAAAACTGAGAAATTTTGTTCTAGGATACAAAATCTCTCTTTATATGTAATTTGAAAGAAATTCAACAGCACAATTTTTGACCACATATCCTGAAATATGGCCTATCAGCCCTTTGTAAGAAGATTGTCAAATCAGACATTGCATTTTAGAATATGCATTTTTTTTAAATTACCGATCCATCTATTGTAAATTTGAGTGATGCTCTTTAAAAATACAACCTTTTTGTAACTAAATTTCATTAAATTATATTGATACTGGTATATTTGAGTAAAATATAAATCAAAAATATCTGAGTAAAATGTAATCAAAAAATAAAACATACATAGCCCAGGAGTTGAAAATTCACATGTAAATATGCTACACTTCAAGTTCTCTTCAGAGAAAATGTATGATTCAATTTTTAAGAAAAATCAACAGAATATAGAACCCAGATTAAAATGTCAAAATGAGGAACATTGAACCGGCAGTTTCAGATATTTCAGTGATTAAAAAAATATTCGATGCAAAAAATTAAAAGAATCAGTAGATGACGACACAATATTTGACTTAAATATGACCTTGACCTTTGTTGTGTATAAATAATGGAGGCTTCTTATAATACGTATGTCTAAATATCAGCTCTCTACTAAAACGGATCAAAAGATACTTTGTATTTAATAACACTGTCATATTGAATATAGATGGCATATTTAACACATTCTAAAATGTAGGCTATCGAATGACCAATATATACTTTATTAGGATTCTCTGATTTTTTTTTATACAAAATATGGCGAAAAACATGTCACTATTTATTTTCTTACAAAGATCAATAATTATTGACAATATAGTGATGTTAATCTTTTTTTTTCTAGTGTACTTATAAGAAATGAGTTAAAACAGATTTCATGTGTGTTTTGTACTACCTTAACATTACCTAAATTTAACAAAAATTTGGAATTTGTGAGAACTTAATTTATTGTTTTTTTTATCTGTCATCTGGCTCGGCTTATCCCCCTCCCCCAATATCTTTATAGGAAAATGTCATTGTTAACCCCTTTGCGCAAACATTCTGCGCAGCTAAAAATTTTAATACTATTAACCATCGTCATGCATTTTAAACCGTTGCGATGTAATGTTACGAAGGCGTGGTTTATACAGGGTAGGGTAATAGTACTTTAAAAAAAAAATGTTTTAAAACCAAACAAATTTGACTTTTTAACATGAAAGTATAACAATTGGCGTAACGATACTATCTTATTACTCGTCTTAAAACAAATACTTTTTACTGTAATCCTGCATTCCAATATTTACGAGCCAATCAACTCATTAACAGACAATAAAGCAGTTTTTTAAATCATTATTCTCGTCTCATATTTCATTCATTAACTAAATTCTGTTTGCTGAAAGTATCAATCAAATCATTAGATATCAATCAAATTGCAAATTTCCATTAATGAGAGAGTGAGTAAGTACAATGTTGTGAAGTTCCTCACCAGTGTGGGTATAAGGTCACTGAGTTGCTTGTTTTGAAAGTCTTTTATATTGGAAAATCCAAACCCAGCAATAATAAAATACAGCGATTTCCAATCCCATTCCTTGTTTTTAACAACACTATATGCATGTACTCCACGTCTTAAATGTGAATGCATTGTTTTAACAAATATCATAATAGTATTATCCGCAGAGTCCTGCCTGTGTTGGAATATTGACTATTTTCGTTGTGGATAATATCTTGCTTACCAGTAAATGTTATATTAGGTTGTCCGGAGCTTGTAGATAATCATTAATAAAATATAATGGGAATGGAAGAAATTAAATAAAGTTGGAAAAACACATTTTTGTAATTATGAAATAGAAGTAAAACTTGCAATTATACCTTCCAGAAATTGTTAATTAAAAAAATAAAAATTGGGAAAATACTGCGGAATTTTTTTAATTCGTTGGGGTCAATGTTCGTAGGCAAGCAAAATTTTACTTTTTTGTTGGGTTACTCGTTTTAACGGTAGATTCAAGGAATCAGTATGTTCACAAAATAAATGTTTGAGGGGATGTAAATTCGTGGGTATTAAAGGATGACCCACGAAATTCACAAACACTGGCCTCCCACTAACAATGATGATTCCTCGGTATACGTAATGGTTCAAGAAAACAAAAATATGTGATGGAACATTATTAGATAATAATTTCATAAGAATAATTAACGATGGCCAGTCTGAAAAAGATGAAGATAAAGAACAGTGATCGATCTAAAAAAAAATCTGTAAATAATACAAATCTGTGAGCATGGCATAAACACGAACCTCTGGAAATTCCAGAGGGGGATCAGGTGCCTAGAAGGAGTTAGCATCCCCTGTTGACCGGTCTTACCCGCCGTTAGCCCTTTAAATTGATCAGGTAGATGGAAATTCCCTAGTCAAATTCAGTATAAAAACAAAGGACAAACAATTGGTATGAAACATACGACTCAATTATAGGTTATTCTTGCTAACAAGGTCATTATAACGACCATAGAATTTACTAAATGCTGTCTTTGATGCTGGTTGTTGAAATCCCTGAAACATCAACTTATCTGTCAGTAGCTTGCCTCGATTTAAAAATTGATCGTACTTGCAGCATGCTCTTGAGTATTGAATAAGTTGGGAGATGTAAACACCAAATGCAGGTGATAGCGGAATATTACTACATCTATAAGGAAAGTTTACGATAGAAAAGCTGAAGATATCTCGTTTTCATACAATTTATTTCATATTCACTCGGATATATCGAGTAGACATATGAATAGAAGTAACTATGGTAAATTGATTACAAGTCGTCGTTATATCTAAATGTCGAGTTGAAGGTAACAGCAAGTATTTTTGAATTAATTCTGCTGCATAGGAATATAAAAACAGGTCGGCTAATAAAGGAGCACAATTAGTGCCCATTGAAATTCCAACATTTTGTTGGAAGACCTGTTTCCGAAGATTACATAAATAATGTTAATGAGGAACTCCAGCATCCTTTTAGTATCAACTTCAGAGCACTTGTGTGTTACAATCAGAGTTATTTTAAACAAAGTAATTTTGTTGATGACCAATCACAAGATACTAAAATTTCCGATTTCCACTTTAATTGAAGAAGCAGTTGTCTATGATATCGAAAAGCCTAATTTTTAAATTCAGCGTGAGGAATGGTTGTATAACGTGTAGTAAAGTTGTACATTTCGATGTTACTAACTTCTGAAACTGAAAAATCTGGGGATTTTAAATTTTCTAAAAGTTCCTTAAGGTTTTGAGAATCCACATCTGATTTACACCACCTCTAGAATATGCTGTAGCACAGTTCATCTGAAATTTCTCCTTTACAACATTTAGATATTTTTATATATTTGTTTGTAAGGATTCTTATGAAGTTTAGGAATCCGGTATAAGTATAAGCTTGGTTGACTGGAATGTTTTTTTTAATACTGAAATGTTATTTTTTGAAGAGTTTCATCTTTAGAAAGTGAACTGTATGTATAAGTTGGATTTCCGGACGTAGAATTAAATTCAAGTTCTTCTAAAATAGTTATAATAATGAGCTTTACAAACAAAGACGATATCGTTACAAGCCCTGTCCGCTGGAACCATAACATATTGTTTATGCAGTCTTTCTAAATCTTTTATCACCTCCGATTTAGTGAAAACGGAAGTGTAGATGGTTCACATTTTACATTTTAAATTTCTTATACGATTCTTTAATATATTTCCGAAACACTTAATTCATTCTGACAAAAAGCTCAGATCTTGTCTTCCTATCCATAATTAGCCCAACCTCTGGCATAATCTACGAAGAAATTCATAATAGAAAGTTCTGTCGCCAATTGAAAGATAGGGGTTCTCTTTATTAAGGACCTTTTCAGATGATTGCTTTAAGGTCTTCACTTTCAACAATATTGACAGCACCACTAATGATGTATCCAGCGGGACAGTACTTGAGAAGAAGAGCAAGGACACTTAAGAGGATTTTGTTTTAGGTGTTCAATATCTAGGCACTGTAAGGTTTGTTTATAATTGAAAAGTTTGGAAGCAACAGTTTAGGAATTTCTGTAGGAAATGCAGGATGTAGACTTCAGATAATTGAACTCTTTTATCATTAAGAATGTTACCAATGTTAGCAGCATCTATTCCTTTGCTGGCAAATTTAAGTTTTAGGAACTGACGGGTTGCGTCTTAATTATCTTTCAATACACGTGGTGGCTTAGAGAGCCTGAGCTGGGCAACATCCTTAATCACAAACACTAGCTTGTATTCCGCAGCTGAAGAATGAAGAATCTAAGTATGGACTTGCTTTATCTTCTTCAAATAGTCCATTCAATAATTTCAAGGGAATTGAGTACAGTTTAGTGCGAATGTGATGAAGACCTAATTGTTTACTGACATAGGCCAAAGTGAATCATATTTGGTCTATTGTATGTTCGAGGTCCGTGACTAGGCTTACGTCTAGGTGTTTTGTTAAAAAGTCCCATCATATTCACATTCGCACATTGTGGGCTTGAGAGATCCCCTACATTATGTGGTCATTGCAACCATACGGAAAGGCTGTGCCTAGTTTATTGATCCAGTATTCTTCTTCTTGTCTACGGAATGGAATACTTAAAGTAGGAATATTAGCTGGATGATATATTTTTTCCAAAATTCTAACATTCAGTGAGAAAATCTATGTAGAGTGGTCAGGCGAAATAAAATGTTTATACAGATGTTGATAATGCCAGTTATTTATTTCAGACATATGCCCCAACATTCTTTTATTGAGTGAACCTTTTGTTTCCCCAATATAAATCAGTAGAGTTCATTCAATTCCACACACAATGTTTTTTCAAGTCAAATTACACCAGTTCTAGTATAAAAACTTTGTCCAGTAAAGTTGCTATAAAACGAAGTATTTGTTATCAAAATATCACACTCAGGTTTTGTAATTTTTAATAGAATATTTGCAGATGGTGTACATGGGGTCCGAAAAAGAATTGTCAAAAATATCTCTTGTTGAAATCTTACAGTCTTTAATTTTAGTAAACGTTTGGTTTGTGTTCTGCCAAAACTGGTTATCTGCTGACTGTATATATGATAAATTGTGAATGTCCCGAAAGAGATTGAACCATGCTATTAATAAGCGCTTGTACATGTACCATTAGACGCATGTTTGAAATGTTTTCCAGCGATTTTTATCATATTCCATTTATTCTCCCCCACGCTTTCGCGAAAGCGAGGGAACATTAAATCTCATTCGTCTGTCAGTCTGTCTGTCACTTAAACTTTAAACTTGGTCATAACTTTGGAAAGGGAAATGGTAGGGCTTTCATATTTCACATGACATTGTACATTACCTGTGACAAGACCTTTCCAAATATACTACAAATATTTACCCCGTGACATTGACATTGAAGTTTGACCAACTTTTCAAAAATTTTAAATTACTTTTATCTTGGTCGTAACTTTCGATTGAGAAGAGATACGGCTTTCATATTTTACATGTACATTACATGTTGCAAGACATTTCCAAATGTAACATGAATTTTGACCCTATGACCTTGAAGTTTTGCCCACTTTTTAAAAATTTTAACATTGGTTATAACTTTTGAATGAGAGAAGATAGGGCATTTATATTTGACGTGTGCATTACCTATGACAAGACTTTTCCGAAAATGCTATGATGTTTTGACCCCGTGACCTTGAAGTTTGATCTGTTTTTCAAAAATTTTGGTGACCACTTTTGAATGACAGAAAAAAGGACGTTCATATCTGACAAGTGCAACATCTGTGACAAGAAGTTTCCGAATGAGCTTTGATATTTTACCCTGTGACCTTGACCTTCGAGTTTGAACTACTTTTCAAAAATTTTAACATTGTTGCTAACTTTTGAAGGAGAGGGGCTTTCATATTTGACATGTGCATTACTTGTGAAAAGACCTTTCCAAATGCACTATGATTTTTAACCCCATGACCTTGAAGTTTGATCTAATTTTAAACAATTTTTACTTTTAAATGGCAGAAGATATGACATTTACATTTGACATGTGCATTACCTCTTTCAAGACCTTTCTGAATGTACTCTGGTTTTTGTCCTCGTGACCTCGACATATAAGTTTAAGCCACAATCTTTTACATTGGTAAGATCTCTTGAATGAGAGAAGATAGGGCGTTCATATTTTACATGTACATTACCTATGATAACACCTTTCACAAAGGTATATCGTTTTTGACTTCAAATCCTTGATCTAGAAGTTTGAAGGACACACAAACAAGACAGTTACAATATGCCAGATAAATAACTGCATCCCGACCACTAAGCCGCCGAAAGCGGGGGGCCGCAATTAGCACATAGATCAGCTTTCTTGTTTGTTAGTATGGGAATCTGAATTAACGCTTGCAATTATTGCAGAAAAAAAAAATACATAACCCGCATAATAATGAGACCGTATAAACCGAGGTCCTGTGTCGCAGTAGGTACTGACACGAAAAAGATCCCTCACTGCTCAAAGGCCCTAAGTGCCGAGCATAGGTCAAAATTTGCAGCTCTCCATCGACAAGTGGTAGCGTCTCCGTATGAGTGAAAAATTCTCGAGACGTTAAACAACAAACAAACAAATAACCCGCATAATAAAGTAATTTTGCAACATTTTAATCAATCTAACTCGCAGAGTGAGATGGTCGCGGAGTATTTTTTCAGTAATTTGGCTTCTATTCAGCGTGATGTTGGTGAAAATGAATTTCAAATTCACAAAAGAGAAGTTTTGGATTACTGCAGAGCTGCGGTTTGAACAAGTACTCTTCACAGTAAGATTATTCTAGGACTGTGTCGAGGGGACGGGTGTAACGTTGAATTTTGACCCGTGTTGAAAACTGACCCGGGTGGTCTTTTTTCAGCGTTGAATATTGAGACCATCAGCGTTGAATTCAGACCCTAGCCTGTTGAAAATTGAGCAGGATCGTTGAATTTTGGTCATAAAACCGGGTCAAAATTCAACAGCATAAAAACACATAAATTAAATTGACGTTTACAATTATGATTTATTGATTAAAAATTACTCATGTATATAACATATATTTATATTTATATTTCACCATGTCCGTAGGAACCAGGTGAGGGGAAGGGTGGGGGGGGGGGGGGGGCACGGGGTGACTGTTTCCTTTAATACATGCGATCTTATAGAATACTGTAGGAAACAAAGCTAATGAACGTCACTCTGTTGACCTTTCCTTTTGTTTTGTTTTTTTGCTTGTTGATGAACTTTTGTTCAATTGCCCCGAACCCACCCCCACCCAACCCCATAAAAACAAATAAAAACTAAAACTGATTTTTCTTTCTACTGAGTTGTTCACTGAATATATTTTCCTTCTTCAGATTAAGATGAATACTGATACATGTTTAATTCGAAATGGTCAATTTATACTAAACATGTAGCACTTTAGAAAGGAAGGTCTCGAATTTTCTGAAGACATATGAAAAAAATAAAATAATTTTATTTCATTTCTAATCCGCACGAAGAAAGCTTTAATATGCAATTAGTATTGTACTATTTTTCACTTATATATAGCGAGCGTTTCGCATACATGTATATTCACCATAGGTTATACAAGTATTTTTATATACCGGTAAAGGGTCAATCTACAAAACTTAACAAAAAGGGGAAATATATTCAGATTCGTACTTAGTGAATACTATATCCAGCTTGAAAATTGAGAGCTACTTTAATTTTACACAACAGCTTTAGCCCTTGTATATTATTAAGACTCTCCATACCGAATGCACCCCACAGTTAAAAACATGACACCTAATTTTTTTGGTATCGTTATTCAATACTTTCAACCCTTTCTCGCTTACTTTTCATTGATTTGTTATATAAAAATTTTTGATGTCCTACGACTGCCAAACATTTGAAATGAAATCGGAAATGACAAGGCCATATGGTCTAATTAAAATACTATAGATCTGAAATTTGGTAATCTTTCTGTATGAAATGAAATAATTGAAAAAGAAGTAGCCCTTTCCATGATAGTTTATAAGTTGAGGTACGGGTTAGATCAACCGACTGAATTTTCTCTACAAAATATACCGGAATACCTTATTTTCAACCAAAATGAAAAAGGTGGAAATAACAAACAATGAATGACATCAAAATTCTCAAAAAAATTCTCTGAAAACTTCAGAGATTGAATCAGATGCCTACGAGCAGTAAGCATTCCCTGTCGATCGGTCACACCCGCCATGAGCTCTGTGTATTGATCAGGTAGACGGAGTGTTTTAGTACTAAACAATGGCCTAACAATGGGTATGAAAAAGATGTAAGCGATAATATAACCCAATGACAGATTGTATTCGCAAACTATGACATTATAATACCCATATAAAATTTTCGAAATGCTGACTTTAAACGAGGTTGTTGAAATTTCTGTAACATCTACTTATTTGCCAGTACCTTTCCTCTCAGAGCATGCTGTTGAGTATCGAATACGTTTGGATACATAAACACTATAAGCAGGTGATAGTAGAATAATAGTAAATAAATAAAAAAAAGTTGATTTTTCAACACTTTAAACAACCAGTCCCTCATAAATAAAAAAAAAAACCTAGACTATTTGATATCATAGACAACTGCTTCTTCAATAAGAATGAAGCAAGCAAATTTTCCTAACTTCTCATTGTCATCTACAACTTACTTTTATCGGGTTTGTGTCTCCCTGGTGATTCGATACAGAAGAGCATGCTATATGTACGAACAAATAGGTTGATGATATAAGGGTATCAATGATCTCGTCCTTTGTCACGATCTTGTAAATGCAGAAATACGCAGTCAATTAAGTATGAAAAAATGGTCCATCAATTTGTATGAAAGACGTTAGTCAACCAACCTAACGACAGATTGTTTTTGTAAACAAAGTCATTGTATCGACCATAGAATTTGCAAAATGGTGACTGTACATGCTCTCGACAGGGAAGCTTACTCTGATGTTGTAAAAGTTTGTTCACAGTTTGTATTGTTTAATTAAAGCCTTCAACATGATTATTGTTCGTTGTCTTCAATTTTCATGGAAAAGTTGAAGTCATCTCGTTTGTCATGCAGTTTAGTTGTTTATCGTCTCGGTAAAACATTCCAAAGATGAAACAGATATTGTGGACTCTATGGTGTCTTTTATTTCGAATTCACTGGGATATATCGAGTCAACATATGGATGAAAGTAATTATTTTAAATTGATAAAACGTCGTCGATATATCCGTGTGAAAGCCCACAGTAGGATTTTTCTTGTTCTCGTGTAGTTGTATTCGAATAGTTTGCTTCTTAGGATTATAACAACATACAGGTCTGCTAATAAAGGAGGATATTATGTTCCATCAAAATCCCAACAGCCTGTTGGAAGACTTGGTCTCCAAAGATCTTGTGAAAAAGGAACTATGGCATATTTCTAACATCTATCTCAGAGTACTTGTTTGAAGAAGCAGACTGGGTTTTTTTTTACAAATTAATTGTAATGACTAATCATGAGACAAGAAAATTCCAAAGTTCCTTTTATCTTGAAGAAAGTGTTCTATGATATCAAAACAGATAAATAATAAATCTTTAATTCGTCGTAAGGAATAGCTATATAAAGTATTGTAAAGTCATGCATTTTGGTGAAAAAAAAGTGATTTAAAATGTTTCAAAAGTGTAAGAGTTCGCCAGAGATTTTAAAATCCATAATTTATATGATTTACACAATTTTATGAATAGGTTGAAGCATATAGTGCGTTTGCTGGAATTTGTTCTTCGAATACTGAGGTAAATTGTTCATTTGCTGTTAGGAGTCATTATTTTGGACAAGGTGCAACAGTTTTTCTACAATTTTTTCCTCTCTATTGTATGACCCCAGGGAGTCTTTATTTTTATGATCCTACATGTACATGTGTCGGGCTCTCTATCCTTTATCGTTTAGGGGTGTTGAATGGACGGCCAGTTTAATTGAACGGCAGTCGCCCTGAGACAGTGTCCCATTATATACGAAAAAGGCAAGCTGCCATGCTGATGTCTTAAAGTTTAAATGTTCTTTTTAGATAAGGCGCATTCACGTACTACATTTGTATTTTAACGTGCTTTCGAACGGACTCCGATCTGTACTTTTTGAATAGATTCTAAACAAGACAAGAAAGAAACAAAATTATGTATAGTCAAATGGAAAAGTTTTCAACTATTTTTGAATCACATGATCATTTGAATGTCATTTCAGGGATAGGGAGTGGTTATAGGGAGATCGGAACCCCCCCCCCTGGAATTGGCAGAGTTATTTAAAATATATGCTGAAGCAAATAAAAAAAAATGACTTTGGACTCCCCCCCCCCCCCAGAAAACATGGACCCCACCATCACCACACGAAATGGGATTTTTTAGGCTACCTGTTGGCAAAGGATTTTGTTTTTTGTTTTGTTTTGTTTTTTGTTTTTGTTTTTGTTTTTTTTTTGGGGGGGGGGGGGGCTTCTCAGGAAATTCTGGGTTAGAAATTTTTTTGACTGGGGTAGGCCTGTCCCCCCTGGAAAAAAAACCCCTTGATCTGCGCCTGTAACTTACAAAGGACTAAGAAATGTATGTAATGTCGACAACGGGAGATAACTCTTCAGAATGTGAAACTCGACTGTTGTGGCATTCGATGATCTTTGATCCTTTTTAAACTTTAATTCCTACTGATATAGGCCAATGCAATGATGTGTACACCATGTGCACTCCAAATGATAATGGTAAAACTAGTACTAGTAGGGTGACACAAGTCCTAGGTGATGTAGAAATTTTCAAAAAGGTGTACACATGTATACTACAAGATCAAATTTTAAGTTATCATTACAAACGATGTTTTAACATAACTTTAATTGCTGTCTATGCCTATTTCCAAAAACAGGCAAATTGTGTGTGTGTGTGGGGGGGGGGTGACAAAATTGATTGGGTGTAGCTTTCTGAGCAGGTTTTTGCCTACCCAAAACTAAAAAAAGTTTGCACGATTTGTTCAATTCTGAAAGTTGGCATCTAAGTTCATCAAAAACGCTTTGCACTAAAATGATATTATTTGTTGTTGAGAAAATAAATGTTAAAAGTTCCAATTATGGGCCAAAAATTTATATATCCACCCTTTTATCAAAACCTTATTATATAATTTACATCATTAATTAAATTCTGTAAATTCGGACTGGTAATGAATTAAGTATATGAAATGCGAATAAAAGGCTCATGGGTTACATGGTCACCTAAGCATTTTATGCTTGATTTGACAAATACATGTTCTGTGTAAATTATAGAATTATTTTGGCTTTTCCTTGGTTATCCCAATATAAAGGGGTGTGCATTTAGAACACCTTAGTGTGGGTATTACTGTCTTATGACAGCATGTAGTTTATAAATGCATTTACTTTTAATTTCTTGTAAACAAATAATAAAGCAACAACGAATAACACCAGAAGCATGGCAAATTTACGAATATCAAGTTATAAAAACTGGATTCTTATTTACTTGTGAGGACTTTGTTAGCAGTATTTCACCGTACTAATTAACACGTCACGGAAAATTGGCTTTGTTTGTTAATGTGAGCATGGGAAATCTTAATTTTGCCTGACCCATGTGTTTGTAGTAAAATATAAACATGTAGTAGACCATCATGCTTTTCGGCTCATTCATTGGATTGGACGATTGTTTGCTGTAAGCACCTCTGTGCGCAATGACAACAATATCCATATAAGGTAGATTCCTCGACCTGTTTGAAGAAATCAGACTGGTAGATGCGCCAAGAGCAATAACTCATTTAGGGAAAAAGTTCCGTGGGAGCTTCTCCAGAGCGTTATAGTTTTGTATTATATATGTACATGTATTTATCAGTTTTATTATATAGCTAATAAGTAGTCTATAATAAAAACTACTAAAAGTCTAGAGAATTTTAGAGTTCAATAATTGAACGCAGAGTTTGTATTACGTGTACGAGTATGCACGAAAATTCCGAATACGAGTGTTCAACGCCCCGTTGTAAACAAAAAATGTCGTCTGGTCACCCTCTCAAAGGCAAATTTATGATAGGTAGTGGCATCTAGGTAAGATGTGTTTATTTTCACACAAATTTTAAATTATTAATTAATAATTTAGTACGCATTATCCTCAATAAGCAAGTCATAACGCTTGGCGGGGTCATTGGAATGATGCGATATTGAACTCTTACAGGACAGACTTAATTTAAATATCGATCTGAAAATTCTTATTTATTTGAGTTATTTAGTTGAAATAATTAATATAAATCAATGGGAGATGTATTAGCTACATTTGTATATAACAAAGAAGTTACTGAACTTATATTGGTGAATATTGGCACTCGTTCGCTATACAATTGCATTCGCAAGCTCGTGCATTTGTACAGCCTACTCGTGCCAATATTAGTTCAATAACCCTATATTATATCATTGGCAGAGAACACTGATAATATCTTAAAGACTTTTAGAAGTGTTATATTTAAAGAAATCATTAACGTATGTGCATGACCAAAAGAAATGAAAAAAAGCATACAAAGTTTTTTTTCTCTACACACAGTTTTTGGATATTATGGTAAAAACTCCACAACTACATGAACTCTGTCCTTTTTAACAGTTTGGGTATAATGGTAAAAAGTCCACAACTACATGAATTCTGTCCTTTTAAAGATTCTGGATATAATGGTAAAAAGTCCACAACTACACGAACTCTGTCCTTTTTAAAAGTTTACAATGGACCCATGATTTTCACAGTGTGCGATTTGTTTTTTTATATTAGTTTTTTGCGATGAACAAATAAAATCAAAACGAGTTATTTTAGAGATAAACATTTGACAGAATGACATTATTAAGATAGAGAACAGTCTTTGCACAATCATCAGTGAACCTGAAGGGTCCAATACACTCGTCTGAGACATTTACAGAGATTTTTTATTGTTGACTGTTTCATTAAATAAACTATCAATGCCATGAAGTCTTAGATACTTGGTTGAGTAAAGGGTGATATACTATACATTCAAACGTACATAAAACTGTCATTTGTTTGTTTGCTTTTGTTTTACAATAATGACGCCAACCATCAACTACAAACATTGCAGTAATACCAATATTATTGAAGCATATTATACAAGTATTGCTGTTTTTGAGGTCAATACTATGATTTATTCACCTGAGGAGTACAATATTCACCAAGCCCGAAGGGCGAGGTGAATATTGTACTTCAAAGGTGGCTAAATCATCGTATTGACTGAAAAAACGGCAATAATTGTTTTATTATATGATTCAATCATTAAATGATATAATTAAACTCATTTAGCAGTTCATTCCATCTTACGTGTTTACATTTGCTGAAGTCTTACCCAAATGCAGTTAGAGAAGCAAGATTAAATAAACATTACCAGTCGTATTAATTTGTAATTTTTAAAATCTACTTTATAAAAAGAAAGAAAAAAATGTCAGGCTCTTTTATAGGATCAATTTTGAATTTTGAAGGGAGGGGGGATCATTAGGAAAAAACTGACAGCTGTAAAAAATCTTTAATTAGCCCTCTTCTCTTAAATTAAAATTTTGTTTTGGGTGGGATTTGGGACGGGGAATTAAGGTATATTTATAGTCTACATTAAATGTAAAAATTTACGTTAAGAAAAACAAAAAGGCCCATGGGCCACAACGCTCACCTGAGTAACATTGGCCTTGCTGTTTTTCACCTGATTTCCCCCCTTGTAGTACTTATTGTGGCCCCGCCCTCCAGGATGCTTCCACTTAAGTTTCAGCTTTTCTGGCCCATTGGTTCTTGAGAAGATTTTTTAAGATTTTTTCTACATATTTCAATGTAAAACTTGGATTCCCTATTGTGGCAACGCCCTACCCCTGGGGTCATGATTTGAACAATTTAGAATCTACACTACCCAAGCATGCTTCCACTTAAATTTCAGCTTTTCTGGCCCAATGGTTCTTGAGAAGATTTTTAAAGATTTTTACTTTATACTGCAATGTAAAACTCGATTCCCTATAATTATGGCCCCGCCCTACCCCCGGGGATCATGATTTGAACAATTTAGAATCTACACTACCCAAGCATGCTTCCACTTAAGTTTCAGCTTTTCTGGCCCAATGGTTCTTGAGAAGATTTTTAAAGATTTTTACTTTATATTGCAATGTAAAACTCGATTCCCTATAATTGTGGCCCCGCCCAACCCCCGGGGATCATGATTTGAACAATTTAGAATCTACATTACCCCAGGATGCTTCCACTTAAGTTTCAGCTTTTCTGGCTTATTGGTTCTTGAGAAGAAGATTTTTACTTTATACTGCAATGTAAAACTTGGATTCCCTATTGTGGCCCCGCCCAACCCCCGGGGGTCATGATTTGAACAATTTAGAATCTACACTACCCCCAGGATGCTTCCACATAAGTTTCAGCTTTTCTGGCCCAGTGGTTCTTGAGAAGATTTTTTAATGACCCCACCCTATTTTTGTCTTTTCTTGATTATCTCCCCTTGGAAGGGGGCTTGGCCCTTCATTTTAATAATTTAAACTCCCATTCACCCAAGCTTGGTTGAAATTGGCCCAGTAGTTCTGATGAAGAAGATGAAATTGTGAAAAATTTACGACAACAACAACGACGACGACGACAGACAACGGAAAAATTTTGATCAGAAAAGCTCAGTTGAGCCTTTGGCTCAGGTGAGCTAAAAAGTGTTTAGCGGGGGGGGGGGGTCCTCTGCTCCCCCCAACCCCATCCCCAAAATTATATATTCCCTAATGTTATGTTCACCTGAGTGGAAGTCGGTAGCAAGTTAAATAGCTTTCCAAAAACTATTTGTATCAATTTTGAATTTCCTGATCTATTTTTAGACCAATGTAGAGAAAATAAGTCCTTATGTTCACCTGGAAGGTCACGTGCAGGTGAATATAAGATGGTATTTTTTCTAGATTGTTGGATCTCAGCTAATCAGAGAGATTAGAAATATTCAATCATATAATAAACCTTAATGATTGTGTCCATTTATTATTTCTAAAATAACAATCGGGTATTTTTTTTTTTTGTATGAGACCGTTATTACTTTCAAAATAAACCAACTTGGGAACAACCTAAGAAAATAATGACTAAATATAACAAAAATAGTATGTAATGAACTTTGAGAGGGGAATTAATATCCGTCTGAATCCTTTTCATTAAGACGAAATAAAATCACACTTCAGCACATTTCAATACGGGCAGGTTGGGAATGTATATCGATTCAATCAGAAAAAACAGGCAAATAATTAGCAAGCACTTTGTCACATATCATCTAATTTTTACGAGATGTCCGAATGCGATAAAACTCCGAAGTCTTGCACGATAGAATCATCAATATAACGGTCACTTATTGGGGATTCCAAATTGTCGTTTTCAGCTGCTTCACTGATCAGGCATAAATACACTCAAGACACCAATTCTAAAATTGCGAACCTTGCTGATTCCGGATGTCTATCAATCTTTTCTGAGATACATTATCAAATTAAGGATGGCAATGGACAAGAAGTAATAAATGCTGTAATATGCTGTAATATTCTATTGGCGATCTTGTGATACTTGCTGACAAATCTTCTAATTTGTTGGTTAAGGATGATGCTGCATTCACCACAAAAAACTGACTGAAATAAAACCCGTGAATAAGCGGAAAAAGTCATTGTTAATGTACATATACTGCAAATATAGTACTCATCCGCTTTATTGGAATGAAATTTTAGACCCTTATATAAAAAAAAATCTCGTTTCATTTCATTCCCATCGAATTTGGATAATTTCCTTAAGAAATAAAAATAGAAGTTTTTAATCCAATCGATAATTTTTAGCTAGTTTTTCCAACATTTTTGTTGGAATTTATCAAAAGCTCAAATTGCGAAAGTAATTGAAAAGTAAAATTAAAAAGGTGATTTTTAAGGAATGAGTGTTTATTTTCTACCGATGTGACAGGACGTTACGATTCGTATTAGTTGCGAAGTTCAATGCATGAATTGTAACTTTCCCCAGGTCGGTTCACTTTCTCATGAAAACAGAAATAAGAATTTAACTATCCTTATGTTCATATTGCACTTCACAGTTAGCAAGTTACTCTTTCTGGATCTTATATAAAAATATTTTTAATTGTTTCAATTTTTACTTACAGGGCGATTTAATTTAAATATTAGCCGTGCTTTTTTTGTAATGTAACAAAAACCAAACAAGGGCACTGCAAAGCGAACATTCCCTCGGAATTTAAGAGCACATTGATCCCGATATAAATTATTACTTGCATAACTTCCGTTACGCACGCACCCACCTTTCGTTGCTAGGGAATACATATACTAAGGGATGAGAAATATGGGATGCCATCTCGTTGCAAAGACAGAACCCGGATTGTACTGGTATGGTTTTGATAGAAAATAACATTGGCAAATGTAAATAATTATTTCTAATAGATTGACTAATTCATGAACTGTACGTACAATGAAATGTCTGTGATTGGTCTGTCACAGCTGACTAATGAATGTACATGTATATCTTGTTCCTTTCTAGTACATGTATTTACTTAAGTCAGTACTGTCAGTAGATCAGAATAATTTGACATTTGGTATGTTCATGAAGCCTGAATGCCATGCTGTTGATTTTCAAATTTACTTGTCCAGACATCATGGATAGTACCACAATCTGGCATGTTTCAAATTTAACCCTGATATTTTGTGGATTTTCAGATTCCTAGAATCAGAGCTAGGTTCATGCTCAATCTGAAGATCAAAGATTGTCCTTCAACTGTTGTCCCTCTTCATCTCTTGTCAGTTGATTACGTTATAATTTACAACAACTAGATTATTTAAAACATCAGTCACCTAAAAATATTTGTCTGATGTTCAGAATTAGAGTTCAACCTAGAAAGTTTAAGATCGACTTCTCCAGATCTACATGGCTAGAAATAGCGAAATATCATATAAACGTCATAATTTTAAAAGTTTTTAACAAATGCGTTCAGCGTAAGGCAAAGCAGGATTACATCGTCTTCGTAGAAATTAATTGAGAAAATTTTTTAGAAAACTTTATTTTTAGGAATATGAACTGTACAATATCTCAAATGCGTATGCAAGTATAATACTAGCAAAACGCTGTGGACATTTTTTTTTAAATAAAAGGTAAGACTGAAAGTCGAAAAGAAAGGAAGAGCAAGATATCGGTGCACGATTTTATATAGAGTATTGATAATGTGGAACCCCCCCTCCCCCCCCCCCCCAATATTCCTTTTAATAACAACATATCTAAAAGTTGTCAACTTCATATGCATCCTTTTATATTTCAGATTTGAAATTGTAAAATGGATTCTTGAAATTAGTCCCCTTCCTGATTTTTTTTGCTTCTGTGTGATTATCCGTATGCAGTCTGCAAGTATTTAGTTGTACATAAAGATACAATGAAGATAATGTGAATCTGCAAACTTTTCATCTATTTGCTCAGGACTACGTTCATCTTGTTTCATGGTACGTACATTTTGTCTTCTACATATGTAGGTAGAAATATATAGCTTCAAGGCATTACATTTTTTTCTACGACTAAGATCAACCATTTTTTTTAATTTAAGCATGGCATAATTAGCAACCACTTTACTCATGTTTTTTAAACATAATTTTATTTGTTATCCTTTATATGCAGAAAATAAATGAGATGGGTGAACAAGGCGTGCAGAATGCCTTTAGCTTCAGATATTAAAAAAATCATAAATTGTGAATTAAGTATTTAAAGTAAAGTTCTCATTATTGAAATTTATGAAATTATGATCAACAAAACTTTTCTGAGAAAAAAAAGATCTCGGAAAAAAATTATTCTTTTATTAGAAAAATAAAATGGTATTCATGGGATTCGAATCTATAACAATAAAATTCCAGAGTATCATATTGCTTTGAGACTAACATGTAACCACTACGCTACACAGCTCCTGATGAATAGAGGCATTTAAATCATGTTTGTGATATGACCTTGACTTAATGGACTTCAAATATATCTCGGAAAGATGCGAATGCTTTGTCATAAAAGTGTACTTTTAAGGTATAGTGGGTCTTTGCTCCATGTTTTTGTAAACCAAAAAATACATATTTTTATGCAAACTTTAATTTCAACTTAACTTTCAAAAAAATGGAGCGAAGCCCACTCATATCGAAAAATTTTGTTCAAGTGTGAGAAAATGATCCCTTTTTTGTCCTCTTTAGTGTGTGTATGCTATTTCGTAGGCAAATAATTTCAGTCTTTATTAGATTTTTGTAAATTGTAGAGATTCTACATAAAGTATATTTTAATGTTAGATGAAATATCAAAGAACATTTTGATATAATTGAGATTTTATTTTTCACTTCATGTTTGTCGTACTTTTGGCACTTCGCCCGCCTTGTTCACCCATCTTCTTTGTTTCAAATTATTTAACAGTGCTTGTTACAATACTTAGCCACAATTACACTGCTTTCACTAGTAACAGGTAGATAGTGAGAAAAATATCAGAGATGTTTGGCTGTGTAAATTAATAAATGGAATAAGAGATCCTAAGAATAAGGAAATCCGGAATTTCAACACATTTCATTGTAAAGTTATTAGATTTTTTTTGTCCTGCACGAATCTAAGTATTGTATATTTAGGCGATATTTGATCGCATTTATGATATCTTCCTTTTCTATATACGTGCCACCGAATTCTGTTATTGATACATGTACGAGTAATTTACACTGTGCCTTGATGGTACTTGCTATAGAAGGGATCTTTATGAAATAATTTATATGTATGAAATGCTATTTCGCCAAGGTTATTTAATATATATCAATGACATTTTTTTTAATATGTATTCTTTCTCTCATTAGTAGGGCTGGGACGATTCAGGGTTCAATCGATTCGGTTCGGTTTCGGTTCAGAATGATACGGTTCGGGTTTTTTCGATTCGGTTCGATTTAACCTAAAACAGTCTAAATATTTCTCATCATAAATGAAAAATGATAACCTTTGCTTTAAAAATTGATTAAAATCCTTTACTCCAGTCTTCACAAAAACTTTTCTGAGACACTAACAAGTGAGGCTAGTGGATTTGACATTTTTACTAGCTAAAGTAAAATTTCTACTAGCCCAGAAAAATAATAAAATTTGAAACCTTTTGTTGTATTGTTTTATTCCATGTCATAATGAATTACTCTTCTTTTCATATTTCTTCTGCTTATTTTCTCATTTTGTATTTTTCTTCTGAGTCAATGATACATAAATAATCAGAGAAATTATTAAAGGCTGAATTTAACAGAATGAACAATCATGCTATAGATACCTTTTAACATGGTAGTATACATTCATCTTTTTTCTGATCATTGGACTTCCTCTTCCAATATAAAGTGAAAGCTAGGTGATTCATTTTTTTTTAATTCAAATTTTCAGAAACAATGTTAATATATTTTTGATAACCCTTGTAAATCTTCAGTTAATTAGTTGAGTAGCTGGAAATAGTTGAATCAATTAATGTGATATCTACATGTATTTTCCATAAAATCGGTATGAAGGAAATTCGGGTTAGTAGAAAAAAGACGATCGTTTTCATGGTTTTTAGAAATAAATAAATAATGTAGAAGTGCTAAAAGAATTAGATAGAAGTGATATGAACAAGAGAACCACACTTCTTTGATTTTTTTCATTGGTTGGGGATTTAAAAGCAAAACTTGGAAACTACCTGCTACTTTTTCACTAGCCCGTCGGGCTATTTACTAGCCCATAGCAATTTAAACTAACCTGTATTGTAAAAGTAAAGGGTGTTTATGGAATTAAAAAACTAATCACTGACTTCAAACTGGCACAATCATTATAAAAAGTATTAAAATCATGAAAACAAACACTTCTGATCTCCAATTGGCAGCCATTTTTGTTTATACGTGTTATGTAAATGATGAACCGAACCGAACCGAATTCCGGAATTCTGGATCGGTGCACCGAATCGAACAGTATGAACCGCGGTGCACCGAAATTTTCGGTGCACCGCACAGCCCTACTCATTAGCTCATTGGTTTTACACTAATTTTGACTACTGATTACGATCAAAGATAGTATAAAAACAATGGCCTCAATTTAGCTATGAAACATGTAACTGAAAATTTGATCAGTACAGAGTGTGCCCTGTTGACAGAGATGTATACTTCTTCAAGGCAACTGATCCCACCTCTGGTGTTTACAGGGGTCCGTGCTTTTGCCCTGTTTCGTTGTTTATAAGATTTATGAAATTGATTATTGATCGTTTTCTTCAACTTTATTGTTGAATAATACATGTATATACATTTGTGGGCCTTGATAATTGATGAAATTAAATATGAAAATAAAATGAAAATTCAGATGTGTGTAAATGAAAGGAAATATACTTGACAGTGCAAATGGTGTATTGTTCGAACGAGGGAGTCTGTTCGCAATTATAAATGTGTAAAAGAGATATGTTTTGATGATCGATGTCAGTTACTCACAATTCTTGGACAGATCTCCACTGTTACTATCGTCTTAGAAAATGTTTAAATTTATTTTAATCAAAATATTAACTTAAAATCAGACACTTTTCTTTATATATACTGAAAATCAAGTGCTGTACAGTATCAAAATGTATTCTTGTATTCATTGTGATCGCGTGCTTCCACGGCTCATTTTGCATTTTCTGTACGTAAATGTAAACAAAATACATGTATTTTGAAATTAGCAATTACGTGTAAGCTGATTTCGAAATAATTTTAAGCACTGCATTTTTAATATGACCCAAATTTTAAAATTTTTTAAGAATGATGGAGATCGAACAATTTCCTTTGATTATGCACCAAAATACATTTATCATTGATAAAAAAAATATTTTCATTCAATTAATGACTCAGCTGTAAAGGTAACGATGAGGGACACATTTCGCTAGTTTAAATATTAAACTTTCTACATGTATGTTAATCGGTTCTCAGGAAACGATGGGGGTAATTAGCATGCAGACTGTTACTTTGAATTAATATGTACAGTGTAATATATGCAGCAGAATACATGATCCTAGCTCTGGGCATTAAGTGCATGTAAGCGTTTGTTTGAAAAAACATATAAATAATTTTTTAAAGTACATTCATGCACATATTCATATTTAGAATTTCCAATTTCAATGGTTCTTGTGAGAATTCACTTGTTTACTTTGCACACAGACGCCTTCGTTTAAAGATCCAGACAAACGTCTTTGTCTTTTGTTTGATATCAGTAATTACATCCAATGCAATTTCAAGAAGTATTGACAAAGGGTATTTCTTGTAATTATTCTAGACTTGTGGTGGAATAAACAAAACGTCCGCTAATACTTAGCCAAAGGTTTTATTCACGAATGGTTTACCTTTTGAGACTCTAAACTTTGTTTACTCTTTCTCTCAATAAGCTAGTATCAATCAATGAAAGCCATGTATTGAAATACTATTCATTAGCCGTGGATATATTCTACCTCCAACAAAAACAAAACATTTTTTTTGTTTTATTCAGTCTACAAAATCAAGGCACATACAAGAACAAATGTTACATTATTGAAATTTCGGCCATTTTTGTAAAGTCAATCTACAAAGTCACGCACTCTGATACAACAGATGTAAAGTTAGTTCAATCTTCTTATCCGTTATGTTTTCGATTTCCCTTACACATTTTTCCATACAGGTTTTTCAGCTCCGTTCTAAATGATTTGTTCATGAAAGAATATATGACTGGATTTGTTGTATTGTATACAAAATAGGTATAGAAAATAACAATGTTGAATGGAATAAGTTCCTGTGTCATCAGTAAGGCTGGTAGAAAAGCAATTAAGAAAACAATGGTGACAATAAACAACATGGCTGCCGTTCTAATGTTGGCATAAAATTGCTTTTCCTTAAGAGTTGCACCAATCTTTCGAGTTCTTGCATTTTTAACTGTATTATTGGCATTTCCGTCTGATTGTTGAACATGCATCAATGTCATTTCCGTTTCTGCTAGAGAAGCTTCAGGTTGACAACTTTGACTCGGATAAAGACTTGACCGTTTTCTTTTAGCCTTTCTTGCTCGTCTCACATGTATCTCTCGATATATTAAAGAGTATAGTACTACAACAAATAAAAACATAAGAAGATATAAAACAGCATGGATCTTAGAAAAAAGTAACACAAAATCCTCATTAAAGATGTCATATTTTGGTATACACATTCCATACGACGGGTCATAGAAACTTTCTGCTACATCTAAAGAGTCGTTCACTTCATATTTTGTTGAGTTGCACTCAGCTGATCCGTATAAAATGGATGTATTAAAGGAACACGAATTATTTTTCGGGGAGCCGGGTACCAATCCATTCATATCGTTTATTCCATACATTAATGCTACCAGGACACCTAGAGTACCAGCAAAAATTAGTAGAATGAAAATGATCAGTTTCGCTCGGAAAATTGTTATTACATGCAGAAATGGGTGGCAGATGCAAAAGTATCTATCAAATGCAATGGCCACCATAATGAGAGTTGCAAATGGTACACCGCCGGTTATCAGAAACATATACAACTGGCACATAGCATCATATCCATGTTTGTAGTCGAGATACACAGTTACGATATTAAATGGGATTATCACTAAACATGTGAAGAAATCGGCTCCAGCCAAGCCTAAAATAAATATACTGGACGTCGACTTGTCTTTTTTCCTCAGGTAAATGTATAATACAAGAGAGTTTCCGATGGTGCCCACCAAGCTGAAGATACTTTGCATGACAATCACAATGATCTTCTGATCTTTTTCATCCATTTTGATTTTAATCAAAACTGCAAAAAATAAAAGATATTTTTCAAACACACTATAAATATAAGCAAATATGACACATTTTGCAAATAAGTTCAAGAATGTTATTATGTTTTTATATGCTGACTTCTTACGTGTATCAACTGTATATGTATCTCTAGCTTTGCACCAATAGCTAACCAACATCTAAAAGGCCACTAGAAAACACTTTTCATATTTATGTAGGTGTACATGTAGGTGGTAAAATAATGAAACTTTATTAAAATACATGGAATTATAAATTCTGAGAATATCAATGAGAAAAAACATTAATTTCAAAAAACTTGCAAAGAGCTTTGCTATGCAAGTTAATAGTTTGTTTTTCTTTGTCTTTATGCAATCCATATAAAATCAAATAGAATTGTCAATTTTTATGTGTGAACCTCAGAGGAGGGGGGGGGGGGGGGGCAAAAACGAGAAAAGACTCTAACCAAAGCTCTTGTATGCCTCAAATATAATGATAATATCTGGTACATGTGTACTTCGAACAGCAATTTAAGAAAATAAAAGTCTAAAATAAATACACATAAGAATATTTCTCCATACTTATCTTTTTATCCTTAAAAAAACTATTACTTTTTGCTAGCGTCTTAAGACCTAAATTATAGTGGAGTTATTTAATAGATACTTGTACTTCGAACTTAAAAGTTCACCAGGGAAAGGTTCAGTGTAATGTCTTCTACCATTTTAAGCTGTTAATCTAGATCTATTAGTTTAAGCAAAGAATCAACGTAAATTTCTACATGGAAAATTGGAGTAAAACAAGAATAAAAAAGAATTATTGTATCTGAAATGGTAATATGGAATGATATTTATCTGTCCCTCTAAACATACATTAAGATATATTACTACTAGTGTGTGATACACATCCATTAAGCACTTCGCAATTTTTTGAGGATTTTGACAGTGGAAAGACTAGATAAAAGATATGCTTCTATGGTTGTATGCAATGAAATGACAATTAAACCCAAAAATTGGAACATAATGGATAACAATCGACTGAACTATTCTAGTCTAGCAATTTTCGATAATGGGAAATTTGTCACCTGCTGTAACGTACAATATTAGCACATCCAATTACTTTGCTTCGATAAAATTAATGAGCTGAAAATTATGAGAAATTTATTTTCATGTTAGATAAGGATGAATGAATGCATTGACAGTTTAATTAATTGTTTTGTTTTCCCTTTTAATTTTGGAAATAAATATAAAATTACTTTGAATAATGTTTGTCGGAAGTACCTTGAACATCTATAAAGGTAATAAACTTCATTCGTCAATAGATAAATATCTATGTTTTGTTCAAAGATTGTTTCTTTTATTTTAAAATCAGCTATCAAAGATCGCTTTTGATTAAATGATCATGCTTTAACACCAAGTTTGAAGATGACGCATAGTAAAGTGCACTCGAATCATGAAGAAGAATGTACGTGATGGGGCCAGCTCATTGACATTAAATGAAAATACTCACCTTTTTCATAATGGACATGCTTTCCATTGATTTGCAAAATCCAGTTTTTGGTTCATTTTATGCTTTTTTATTAGTGGATCAATATTTCTGGGGACGTAAGACAAATTTTAATTACACAAATACATGTATGTTGAATAATGAACGCCTGGATATCATTTAGAGGAACAGCAATAATCAATACCTAATTCTAAAATTTCGATTTACGCAATTAAAAAAACAGTCGAATTTAACATACCCACCTTTATTTAATTTAATTACAATCAGCATGCGTTGTCGATCATGTGTTTGTCATTCAGGGTTAAGTTACAATTGTGAATTATTCAAGTAATTATTTCTCTTTTTGTTAATTAAAATCATTATACACATGTAAGGGTGTTAGAATTCTCTTTCGCACGCTCAACAAGATAACACTAGTTGATTGATTGTCACTGTACATTGAAAAAAGTAATTTTACACTTACAGAGCTATATAATATTAATGTAATCGCTCTTGGAGAGCGATGTACTGTTGATGAAATATTTTGATTTTATTCTGGACCGAAAACAATCCATGAAAGAGCAAGAAAAATCTACCTAGCTTATCTAAATACCTAAAGATTTACGAATGCAATTGCTTTCACATCACTTTGGTAAGAATTCTATCCATTAGTCTTTTACAGTTTGAAGTGAGATAAAACATATAAGCCATGCAATACTACGAAGTCAATCAGAATAGAATAAGGAAGCTTGCAAGCATAACTTTCTCATTTTTCAGAGTACAACAAACAGAAAAAAAGGATAATAAAAGATATTTATTGCTTACAGTTGATTTGATAAACGCGTGGCTAGCAATGTAACAATTTTGGTAGAGGACTAAGTGTTACATGCATAATCATATAAATAATCAAGTCTTAGGCCTAAACTTTGGATAATTAATTTCACAGTTTTTTATAGTATAAGGCTCAATTTACTAGTATGTTATAATCATGCCAACAATTTGACAGCTTGACATCCATGAATGATAAAAAAAATCTACGGTATAAACTATAAAGCATATTTAATATACATGTACATGTATTACTACCTTAGCCAAACTTCACAGTTTTTGCTAAAAGATCATAGCTGTTTATCAATTGACTGCTTGGTGTTCAGGAGTAAAAAAGATTTTTGGAGATCATTATTTTTTTGGTTTTGGTCACACTCGTTAGGTTCCAGGGAGGCAGAGAATTTGATTTTTGTGTGGCCTGCAGAGCAGAGTGACACTTAAGGATCACTTTATCCGGCTTCTGTCTGTCTGCCCGTCCATCTTTCGCACTGTATATCTTGAGAACAGTAAGAGCTAGGAATCTGATATTTTGCTCTGGTAGTGCTTGGCACCAATGACTTTTGCAAAGTACCAAAGTTACCGACCTTGTGACCTTTTAACTTGAGCTTAGGACTATTTTTCAAAATAGTTCATAGTGCCGATATACAGCATATTTTTTTTTTTTTTAGACATTTGAAAGGTGCTGTTTAGCATTTGTTTGTCAGGCATTTTGAAAAATAACAGCGTAACAGATCCTTTGATCTTGATCATGACCTTTGACTCACTTTTCGAGAAAAAATTAACATGTCTGTACATATATTGAATTTTGTTTTGTAGGGATTTGATATCTAGAACACATATTACATGCATATGATTTTAGGATACTGTTCTTTCAAACTGTATGATATCGAACATACAAACTAAAAGGGTTCGATTAGTTGTATGAAACTTATCTGGGAGTGGTAAACGGATCAGGATCGTACTTCAAGTTGAGTTGTTGGCTGACATTGAAGAAAAGACAGCCAGTCGGAAATTTCTTTAAAATAGGAAAACTAAGAAACTGTTGCAATGTATTAAGCACGACGTATGTATGAATTAGTAGGTGAAACCGGAGGGGACTATAGGTTTCCTCTGAGTCTGTCCGTCCGTCTGTCTGTCTGTCTGTCCCTCTGTCTGTCTGTCAGTCTGTCCCACTTGGTTTTCCGCACTTTTCTTCTAAACGCTTGCAGATATTGAGCTGATTTTTGGTATGTAAGTGTATCATGATGAGTTACAGATCAAATTTGCATTTTGTTCCGCTTCATTGATTTTTGACGGAATTACGGCCTTTTCAATTTTTAAGGGTTTTCCGCAATTTTCTTCTAAACGCTTTCAGATATTGAGCTGATTTTTGGTATGTGACTTTACCTTTATTAGTTATAGATCAAGTTTGCATTTCGTCCCGCTTCATTGATTTTTGACGGAATTATGGCATTTTCAATTTTTAACGGGAACCAGATTACACTTGCCGGTAGGGGACTAGTATTGCTAATGCAATACTCTCAGAATGCTTGTTAATCGTGGATTTTTTTTTCTGTTTTGTGTGTGTGTGTTTTGTTTTTTGAAAATACATGAATTTAATACTAAATGTAGTATGCAAATAAATAGTATTATATCTTTAATGATACTTAAGTATGCAATACATGCATTCCTTTGAAAACTTGTTTTTCTTCGCATTTACCCATATACATGCTATGTACCAAATATCATGGAAATTGGTTCAGCCGTAAATACTGAAAAATGCTCACAGACATACTCTGCACGACGATGTACAAAAAGGGATAGTAATAGGTCACCTGGGTAGCTCAGGTGGCAAAAAAATCTAGGGTGTAAGGCTTTCATATCAAAATGACACTAATAACTTGACTTTAAGTGAGAAGTTAATTAACACGATGAATGGGTTATTATATCATACCAACTAATAACGATACAGGCACATGCTACCTATAATAAGACATATAATAAAACAAATTTATGTCAAGGACACGATTCTTTCAGATAGCTGCACATCTATAGCTCACTGGTATGAAAAACAAAATAGGATGGTCGACCAGAAAGCGTAAGTGCCACCCATTGAAAAAAGTGTATATTTATTGAGCACAAAAAGATTTATTTCAGAATATTGCTAACCTTGTGATTCTAAAATTTTCTTTTACTACGTCCACAACAAAACTGCATGCAGAAGTCATGCACGAAGCGCTTTGGGCCGCATTGTCTTGCCAACCAAAAATGGCAGCATAAATAGGCGACTTTTTCGATATGATCTCCATTTCAAGTCCATGCAGGATGGATATAGACAACGGTTTGGGGGAAATGTTTTGTTGTAGAAGTAGTAAAAGAGTATGTTAGGAACAAACAATAAGTTAAATTTTGAGATGGCAGCTTAAAAATCAAGATAACAGCGTACTTTTTGTGCGCAATCAATGGACACTTTTTTCAATGAGCTTTCTGGTCATTTATCCCATTTTTTTCCAGACCAGCGAGCTACGTACAGATCTGCAGCTACATGTACTTTGAGAAGAATTATTAAAACTAGAATAGAGTTCTGAGCAAAACATTTACTTTCATCAAAATGGAGATGTATATATTTTGAGTGATTGATTGTATGTTGTTTTACGTCCCATTCCAGAATTTTTCACTCATATAGATACATCACCATTAAGCGGTAAAGGGCTTCAAATTTAGACCTTTACTCGGCACTCCGCGCCATTGAGCAGTAATGGTTCTTGATCGTGCTAACGTTTACCGTGACAAGGAGCCTAGTTTTTAAGGTCTCATTCGGAAGACCCACAACTTTCACTTCGAAGTTCTGAGCGCTTGGCTAAGGAACAGTTGCTACCTATTTTTTATCTACTTAAGTCTGTCGCGGACGAGGTTTGAACCCAGGACCTTTCGAACACGGAGCAAGCCCTCTAACAATTGACATATTTTGAAGTTGGTTCATACGATGTAGTATGTTTCTATATTTTTAAAATCATTCTATATATTTGAATAATAATTATGCTGCACAATCAGCTGGGCCAAGTCAGGACAGATTGATTCGCTTATAGGGTCCATTCTCTACAGGAAAGCGAGATTGGGATGACAGAGATGCGGACGTGATGGAAATACATAGTCCGTAAGGCGTGCATTGGGCCATAGGATGATGGTTTGTGTGTAGCGAAATCAGTACGAACTCGAATTAAGAACAACATTCAGAAGCTTTGACGGAATGTTAGATAAAAATAATGTTACTCCCCACACTCGATATTGTCTGGAGTATGCAAATACGATTTAGGTATAAATGAAATTGGGCCTTGTATGATCATTTCGAGAGATACATGTACCCGATCCTTGGCAAAATAAACTCAGTTCAGTTGATATTTACAATGATATTTTTTCTTATATATTACTATGATCAACTTGGTGTACATGCATAAAAGGCAACATGTATAATTTATATCTGTCCCTTATCTAAAATTTATCATCAGAATTATCATCAATTATGCATATAGTATTTGCCGATTGTTTCCTTCTTTTGTGTAATTTGTTAATCTCCAATGAACTGTATAATATGTAATACACATATAATGTATGTAGATATTAAGAGATTTGAAAAATTTTCGAACGATTTTGGAGAAATATCACCGGAGTCTTTCATACATACAAAGATTTAAAATTAAAATGTATATGTCTCCAAACAACAATGTATATCTGAATCTTATCTTTACAGCACTGGGTTCTTAATAAAAACAGACATATAAGCACTCATCCAAACACGAAAAGAGGTTAAAGTGAATAGAGCAAGGCTCTTATAAATCTTCTAAATGAATATATACACATACATGTATGTAAGTAAATTAAACGTCTGCTTGACGAATACACTGACAGACGGATGTGTACGGATTACAAGGTCTATTGAAACATATGTTATTAACGTTTACAAATATTATACCTTTGTCAATATCCTAAACATCACTTGTAAAGGTTAGCCATGAATAATAAACTTGTGGTTGCTTTCAAGTATTCTCTTCCCGAAGGAAAGCGACAAATCCAAACAACAATTGATGCAATATTCTGCAGTGTTGACCCGAGGGTAGTAATAGATATGATAAAGCACGGAAATACCGATCGCTCAAGTCTAAGGTGTTACGGAGGATCCTTCCTCATCTTTATAGTCACCTCTATCGCAAGGTAAACAAGTCGTTGTTGGGAAAAGCCTTAACTTGATATACTATGACGAAGGGAAAGATGTTAATACGCTGTTATTCTCAGCTGGGTACGGCAGTTACAGTTCATGCAGTTCAAATGGTCAAACATTATTTTTGTAATCTGATTTCTACATATACATTTACATACTATAACGTGTATGAGCAAGTTAACACAAAATAACAAGTTTCCTCAGACGTCAAATTTACAGGGTAGATAAACTCTGGAGGGCTGTATACTGCTTATCAGATGGTGTTAAAAAAGTCTAGACAGAACTTCATAAGTATATGTTTTGTTTAGAATAAATGAAATTCACATATTAAATAAATCAATTCTTTAAGACCTTGAAACTGTGTTTTCTTTTAGTTGTTTATTCTTTAACATTTTCATTTTACTTCCCAAAATATTATTTAAATTTTACCATTCATTTTTTGAAACTATTAAAAAAGAATCTAAATATAAATCAAAATTTTAATATTCCAAGAAATTATTTTATCATAATAAGGTTAGATATCAAATAAATAAAATTAAAAAAAATAAGAGAGAGAGAGTTTTTGTTGTCATGTTTAATCTTTTAATGAAAGAAGTTTTTTACCAAATTAAAATCCCTTGAAAAGGCATAGAAATCACTGATATTAGCACTTACCGTACTATTTCACTTCCTCTTCTCAAACTGAATAAAAAATTGAAATTATACTACCTCGAAATGAAAGCATTTTGTATTGGAGAATCATCGCGGAGTGACACAGTATTCATCCGCTACTGAATAAAAGGATTAATAAAATGATTGACAGTTACTACGACACGTGACACTTGATATTCCGGTTTGCATCTCTTTCCCATTTATCGGGTTTATCTTCGGGAGAGAATACACACATCTGTCGGTGTACGATTAACTTTCATAAATATGTAAATTAGTTTTTTGTCGACAGGCTACTTCTATTGACCTTTGTCTTTTCATTGACATTGAGGGTAGCTTGTGTCTCGATATGACTTAAGTATTTTGACGTTTAATCAAGTTAATGGACATATTCTGATGCCCCTGTCTATAAATGGATCTAATATTGTTGATATGTATGCATTTGGGCAAGAAATTTATTAATAGAAAATGGTTAAATGTTCTCCTTCCCTCCAACTACTAGAGACAATGTTTTCTCAGGGTATTGATTTTACTATCTGTCATCCACATGTTACAAACAGGTAACTAAAATAAACTAAGGAAGACCAAACCTTTGACAGTTTACATGTGATGCTAAATATATTACTTTTAACAGTTCTGATAGATATACCAGAATATGTGGGTGTCTATAAGGAAATATATATCACCGTCGAAACCGTTTTGTCATTTTGAGACCAGTTTTTTTTATCATACAAAGAATTGTTTGCAATCGTTTCCCTGTTTTTAGTTTGTTAAACGTTATGTTCTTGAGTCCTGAATTGATCCATTATGGATATGATTAATTCCGTCTTTTTACTGAAATGGATACAAAGGTAAACTTTAAAAAATGTTCTTTTGAAAAATGAATGCTACCGATTCTAATTTAATTTGACGGAATTATCAAAATATCAAACCAAGACAAGAGAGTTTTAAGCGAATGTAAACCACATTTAAAGGAAAATTAAACATTCTTCCATAAATTTTTTCCACAGAACTATAATGTACAACTTCCTGGCAAACGATTATGTAGAATAAGTTAATAAAAATACATGCAAGTTCAACAAAGTCATTATCTTGGAAAATGCTTTGATCTCTCGCAAAATCCTTTCATTAATTAGCTTTATTCACGTCATTTTTTTTTAAAAACTCATTTTCATTTAGGTTTTAGTTCTCTCCTTTTGAGAGAGAGAGAGAGAGAGCTCTTTTAATCTTGTTTTTTTTTTTTTTTTTTTTTTTGAAACACAACTTCATAGATATTGGTTTTCTTCCGGACAGTTTTTACTTTTCTTATCGATCTTATCATGAGCAGGGGGTGGGTGAGTGGGTCCGAATCCCCCTTGGATTTTCTGAGTTATAAATTTGTATGTAAAGTAACGAAAAAGTTACCTTGGACCCTCGTTAGGAAACAAGGTTCCCGTGTAAAATAGTAAGGAAAGTCAAGTATTCAAAGAAAATAAACTTTAAAAAGTGACCCCCCCCCCCCCAATAGGTTTTTTCAGATTTTATTCTTTTTGGAAAAAAGTCCTGGATACGCGCATTGGGTGCACGTGTGGGTCTGTCGTTCACTAGAAGAGGGCTCTACGATTATACGGACTGAGCAATGACACCGCGATAGTTTTTTATGTAATTTAAAATACTAGTATATGAGATTTTGAGGAAGGCTTAGGGTCATCACATATTCTAAAACATAACTCCTTGGTCAATATTACTTGGAATGGTGCTTAAATAAGCAATCAAAGTACATGCTTACTGCTTAAACACTCGGATCTGTACTTTGAAGTTTTCTAGCCTAGAATCAACCAATAATCCATTTTAAATAAGCTCGATTTGTATTACTGAATCTGCCTCGGTGGTAGATATTGATGCCTTACATTGCATATTATATTTTGAGACTGCATTGAAATAAAATGACTGTCATAACGTAGATTCATTTGGTGCTTAAAATTCACAACGGAAATACCCTTTCCATGGAAAAATGACAGTTATTCGAATTTAAGTTAATTGCAACAGTAGCAATTGGTTATCTTCTACAAAAATAGGGTTAATAAAGTGTGACCCTCTGTTATTTATTTATCTGCAAGAGAATCTATCGATTGTAAAAGGACCAGTTGCATGCACGATTAAATAATAATCAGTTTCCCTTTTTATTATTCGGAAATAAAGGATAATAAAAAAAACTGAATATTTGTTTGATATCTGAAAAGATGTATTTGATAAAGAACGGGCCTCCAAGTGAGAGATCAATTATTAAGAGAAAAGTTTGTCTAATTTTTCATTCTCGCATTTTTCGTGAAAACCTATCCGTCTCTGTCATTGGTTCAACCAAGACTTGCTCCGCTAGCTCTTGTTGATATAGTAGAGCGTAAGTATCAGACTGTAGTCTCAAACTGAAAAAAAATTTGATCCTTCTATATTAGGTGTTTTAGAGACATGGTGCACTCTATTTGATTAATTATCAATCCCCTCCAAGATCAAAATGGTGGTGTTACTGTTTTACTTATATGATGGCATCTGGTAGAGTCGAACAAATAAGGAATATTATTATATAGTCTATAAATACTTTCTATATAATCTATACAAACGCAAACAGTTCATAATACTACATATTCACTGGATTTGAAGAAGTATTCACCGGAGAGTCAGTGCGCGTGCAGCGGCATTGTGACGTCACAATCAATACCTCAAACGTTGAAAACAATGGTTGCAACGGCCTGAGCCAGTTGTGTATCAGAGCAGGAATAATGTTAAGCAAGTCTATCGCAGGATTATTTCCAAAAAGTTCGATGCCTTACCCACAGCGAAAGGGAATCACAGAAGTTATAACTCGTAATCTGGGCATTTTTTTTAGTTTCAGCGACAGAAGTTCGTTAATGAAAATGATATCGTCATGCAGCCTTTAATGTCTTATTAATTCAAATCCTGACTATATAATAAATAATGGACACTTACGTTGGTGAATATGGTTTGTTATTCACTAGAAAATATAAATATTGACTTCGGCTTCGCCTCGGTCAATATTGATATTTTTCTGGTGAATAACGAACCATATTCACCACCGAAAGATTCCATAATTGCATATTATTATTATATAGTCTATAAATACTCCCTATATAATCTATACAAACGCAAACAGTTCATTATACTACATATTCACTGGATTTGAAGCCGTATTATATAAGATGATTATATTCGTAATTTTCATTGGTTGAAAGGACACCTCGTGATATTTGTCTTTTTGTGATATTGACGCGAAAGCGCGTCCACGGAATATGATATCGCACGACTCGTCGTTCGTCTGCACCAACGAACGTACGTGACGTCATAATATACATATAAGAAGCATGTTTTTACCATTGTGACGTAATGACAGCCAAGACTGTTCAGTTAGGACTGTGTCAGATTATTCATTTTGAGTGTTTCTATAAATTAACTATTATGAACTTCGATCAGTGAACGGTCACTATGTGGTTCCAAGGACCCTTATCAAGTGATATTGACCTCAGACACAGAAAATGATAGCGACATCGCAAGCTCGGTGGCTATCACTTTTGTGTCTTCGGTCAGTATCACTTGACATCCGTCTTTAGAACTACATATCGACCTACACTGAAGTCCATAATTGTATAACATTCCCTCAGTCTATGCAATATTTTGTGGCAGTCAGACGGGTTCGATCGCCGGTGGCCAGATAGCTCAGTTGGTAGAGCACCTGACTGGAGATTTAGGGGGCCCGGGTTCGAATCCCGGTCTGGTCCGCTGCATTTTTCTCCTCTCCCGTTACATTTGGTGCCGTGCCATGCCCTGGAAGTGACAGGTGAAAGACCTGCCAGGGAAAAGCCTGGGTTGGTGTCTTCGGGGCCGAAGACCTTTAAGGAGGGAGGAATGTGGCGGTCAGATAGGTTCGATCGCCGGTGGCCAGATAGTTCAGTTGGTAGAGCACCTGACTGGAGATTCAGGGGGCCCGGGTTCGAATCCCGGTCTGGTCCGCTGCATTTTTCTACTCTTCCGTTACAATTTGAAGCCTCAACCATTTTACTTTCTCATGTAAGTGTATGTTTAAAGAGGAGTTAGGAAAAGAAAGAAATATACAACTCCAAACAAAAATTGTCCATTCAATCAATGAATACTTTAAGTTAGTCTTTAAGAAGATTATGAACAATTTCTTAAATAGACACTCATTCTAAAGAATATGTTCAAGGGTGCGTTCTCTAAGCAAATTGGATGACATGTATAATTCTTTATTTAAAAAAAAACTGTCTGAAAAAGTGATTCAGTAGGTGCTAATCTTCTATGTCGGAATGTACACACCTTTGCCTGATGTATTTGCTACATGTACTATACGATGTAACTGTGTAAATGACCTGGATATTAACATCTATAAGCATGGGCACTTTATTTTTTTATAAGCTGTTATCAACTCTTTTTGACCTCATATCGGGTTTAGAAAGCATCATTGTAAGCAAACTCAAGAATTAATGTATGCATTTACTTTCCTATTTACTTGCAAACCTGAAGTTATTCCTCTTTTTTTCTTGTCATATGATTAATCTGTCTTCATGAAGAGATATAGTAACATAAAACCGGAAATTAAATAACAAACAAACATTTAAAAAAATATAATCATACAAATGTAGTTTCATCAATTCTTGAAAGTTTCGACAACTTAATTAACTGCTCTCTAAAACAAAGAGTGCGAATATAAGCATGATAAGTGCCGGAAAAACGAAGGTTGTTTCAACTGTAACTTTGATTGGAAGCATGTTGTTCTTTGATTTTTTTTTTCGAAGATTCGGTCAAAATTCTCGGTCAACCAACATTCAATGATTGATTGATTGTATATTTTTTTACGTCCCATTCGAGAATTTCCACTTATATAGAGACGTCACCATATACCGGTAAAGGGCTTCAAATTTCGAGGGATATTTATCTTTATCGTGCCAATGCCTGCCGTGAAACGGGGCCTCGGTTTTTAAGGTCTCGGCCGAAGGACCCAACATTCAATTCTTGAGATATGAGGTCATGATAACTTCTTAATGTTTTTCTGCACACGCGTATAATCTGGAGGAAAGAAAGGTTTTCATGGTGGACTAAACAGACATAATTATTTTCCGCCATAAACGTCGATGTTGTAGGTTCTAAAACCTGCACGTTTGTGAAATCAAATACATGTACTTTGAATTCACGAAATTGAACAAAATTTGTACGAACCATACAAAAAATCTAATTCTTTTTTCCCCTCATTTTTTTCCTTATGCATCACTGTTTCTTTCATGGAACAGTTGGAATGTTGGTTGAATGTTGCGGTTAATATAACCTTTATTTTTACGGCACTTACGTCTATATACTGCACTTTTTGCTTGCTTTTCAGTTCGGCTGACTTTGTCAATACTTCCCTATGCTATATTTTTATAAGTCTTTTGCTTTATGGTACAAATGTCAATGTTATACTTTCATGTAAATTAATTGAATCTGATTCGTTGAGAAACATTTGTTAAAAAACACTAATACCCACTGAATGCTGAAGCCACGCCCTCCAGCGTAGCAACAGTCAACATTGCTTGACGACGGGTGTTATTCCAAAAAATAGTGACTGCGCAGAATTTATGCGCGCAAGGTTCACTGTTGTATGTAATTGTATAAAACATTCAGCAAAATGTTTACTCAACTACATGCAATATTTATATATTAACAAATTCATGTCATTGTGCTTTCTGTATCTCATTTATCACTAGTATCGTCAAGAGGGAAATAAGTACAGAATTTGTCTAATTTCCAAGTACATGTATTAAGATCAAGGTTTTATAATCAAGGCTTCGGTGGAAATTGGACTTGAGCCGGATAGTTAAGCTAAACCTGTAGGCCATATTTTAAAAAAAAAACTCTACACTAAGAATCTGACACAAATAAATTTACAAGTATTTATAACTGAGGACCAAGACACATTAAGGAAAATCATTAAATTATTTTAAATTAAAAAGTAGGAGTAGTGTTTACGAGTTTATAGTTGATTCATAGAATTCTTAGTCTATAAATTCGACAGTTGAAAATTTGCCAAAAATAAGGATAAACTGTCAAATTTTGTGAGTTATCTGAAACAGAGTCGCAGATAGAAAATTGTCATTAAATATTCATCTTGCATAACAACTGTATGCTGTTCTGAGAATCATATCATCTGCAACGATGTACTATGAAATTTGAGAATATAAAATATCTACCGATATATATACAGTGTAGAAAAACATTTAGGATTATGTTTATCACAACACTTTATCAGCTATTGCTTCTTTATCACTGGAAGAGCTCAGTTTTTTTCCACGAGACTGGATCACACATTTTCCCGGAAAAAGTCTAGAAACTCTGCAGTGAGTGATGACACAAGTCGTGTCAGCCGTCGTCTCGGTTTAGGAATAATCTTTTAGAGAGTGCTTAAGGAAAACAGAGAAAATTAGTAGTTAGCAGGGAGGGATATTGGAGCAGCATAAAGGATTCATTGAAGTGATAATGACATCCAAGGTGACCTAAATTCTTACTGTATTTGTCCCTTAGAAAACGCTAAGTAAATATTGCAAATTTTATTGATGTTATAATATGTATTATGATAATTGTAATAGAATTAAAGAAAAGTAAGATAGTGCACCTTGTGGGCGTTTCAGGTTCGAATTAATGAATGCACAAAACCTATAATACTTAGTATTGCAATTTTCTCGAGTACATGCATATCACATTATACATGTATAATGCATCACATAATGTGTATTAGTTCTTTCCACTTCAGCAGAGTTCATTTAGCACAAGCTACTCTACGTATTTAGAAACATACAAAATTGCATGTAAATGCAATTAGAAGAAAGTTAAAGAAGCAGATGAGAAGAAAAATTTACTGAAGCTTCGATGTCTAAAACCATTTCAGTGTCAACCATTGGATACAACTAATACATGTTTGATTTCTCCTGTTGTCTTTTGACTGATTGAATGTTGTTTTACGTTCCATTCGAGAATTTTACACTCATGCAGAGACGTCGCCATATACCGGTGAAGGGCTTCAAATTTAGATCTTTACTCGGCACTCACGGCCATTGAACAGTGATGGTTCTTTATCGTGCCAACGCCTACCGTGACACGGGGCCTCGGTTTTTAAGGTCTCATCCGAAAGGCAACTTTCTTTTCAAAGTGCCGAGCGCTTCGCGAAGGAACAGTTGCTACCTATATTTTATCGACTTAGGTCAGTCGTGGCTGTGATTCGAACACCCGACCTTCCGATCATGGAGCGAGCGCTCCTGTTGTCTTTAAAAATAAAAAAGGAAATGCATGTTTGTGTTCAGATGGTCAGAATTTCGATCGGAGTAAGAACGTATTTAATAAGAATGATACTTGAATAAATATTTCAAAGTAAGCGACTCCATGATTCCAGTCTCAAATCAATAGATATGACATCTTTTAAGAGGCTTCAGTAAATTTGTCATCATTTATTATCTGTAAGTTCAACAGTTAAAAATTTGCACAAAATAAGGGCAGACAGTCCAGTTTTATCAGTTACCTGAAACAGAGTTCCAGATGGAGGATTTTCATTAAATATGAATCCGATTCATAATTAATTAGACTGATTCAACTCTAAAGGTAAAGTGATGCATTTCAGATAAAAACAATTTTGGTATGAAAGGACCTTCCAATAGCCAAATAAACCTTATCAATATTTTGACAAATGTATGTTTGTTGGGGACATGTTGCTATTCATTTTGTGGTGATTTGTACTTTTTTGTCAATAACTCAAGGACAGCAGCTCAATAATATCCTATTTTGATTTTATATTATGAACCTTGAATTTTTTTCCCTGAATATCTAATAGAAACTTAAGGAAAATGAATCCATATTTGCATTAATGCACAGAATCATATTCTGAAAATGATTTATTTGACAGTTATTCTGTATTTCATAAAACTTTTTCAGAATAAAAGCCATATTAAATGTCATTTTGGTGGCATTAAGTAATAAAACAAATGTTTATATTTTTCGCTGAATTTCAAAGACTAGCTATAGGGGAAGCAAAATATGATTTCTCATTTTTCCATCATTTTCTTTTAAAATAAAGCAATTTACATAATTAACTTGTTTTCATTTGCTTCTGTACTTTGTGAAAGTTTTTGCATAAAGTGAAAGAAATTATGCAAGCCATCTGAGTGTTCTGAAACAATTTGATGAGCATTATTTTTATTACATTAAGATTTATACGTACTGTAATTATTACTATAGAGAATAAAAAGATTTAGACTTGATCATTGTTATTGCATTCAGTTTGTATGCAGTCATATATTTTATTATGCATATCTAACTGATGCCTAAACTTAATAGTTTTAGAAGTTGGTTTGGGTCGGAAGTACAATAGAAGTATTTAATTTCAATTTAAGGTTACTCTGATCTTATATTTCAAATTTTATTTATTTATCTTAAATTAATAATTGTTACCCTATCAAACTATTTGCCTAGTAAATGCCCAAGGATACAAGAAAGGTTATTTGTAAACAAGGTTGATGTAGAATATTTGATCCAATATACTTCGGTATCTGGAACACTGATATCTTGAATACAATGGATATGTCGAAGTGATTGGAAAGTCCCAAGCCCTTTTCTTTAAGTAATTTACCTTCAATATCTCGAACCAGCGGATATCTCGATGTTTTTTTTTCGGTTCCATCGAGTTCAAGATAACGAAGTTGAACTATATATATATATATATGATGAAATTATCCTTAATTTTGCATATATTTAACAATGTGGTCGTAGTTAAGAATACGATGCGATGCTCCACTGGTGATGAGCAGGCGTGATGTTGGTGTTACCAAAATGCATCTTATTTATTTTATCATATTGTATTTTTTTTTAATTTACTAAGTGGTTGTGAATTAAATATATATATATATATATAATTCATTTTTGCAATTTTATAATTTTACTACCACCAGGTAAATTAAAAAATTACAATATGATAATTAACTTAAATTTCCCCTTTCACATTAGATATGAAGTTTCCATTAAAATACCATAAAGCAGCAAAAATTATACCTCCATATGAAAATAGGTCATTTCACAGTATGTAAACTAATATTCTAGCATATACGTTCTGTGTACTACATATAACTTTCAGCTTGACATCAAGATGAGAGAGAAATTTTTAAAATACTGACTTTCAACTGATTATATTGTAGCCAATTCTTCAGACATGGAATTCCCTGACCTTTTAAATGGTTCGGCTTGAATTTTCAGTGGAACCCCCCCCCCCCCTAAAATTTAATAAAACTTGAAGTTACACTGAATAAGGACACGTTCATATCAATTGACGTTCAATGTGGTTCTGCATGCAGATAAGATTATTTATAAAGAATAAATTCGACATATTTTAAGACAAAACTCTGAATCCAAATTGTGGTCTCAACAGTTCAGTGGGGCCGTATTCAAAAGGTGTACGGACAACGTAGAAATTGTCACCAACGGGCAAACACATTTAGCCAGAAATTTGCCTCAGTCCTGTTATCGAAGTCAATTGACATTATCTTTATAAATCTTGTCGAGGGCGTACTGTTTAATTTTATCATAGTGTTAATCAGCCAATTTTATGGGGAAGCAAAGAAAATAGATAACTTGTATTTTAAATACATCTCCATCTTGATTCGAGCCCGTGGCCTGACCTGGTTCACATGTACAATCCTTTGAAATAAATTTCAAATACATTTCAAAAGGTTATATTGTTCTTCATTAATTAAACACAATAAAATAAGACTTTTCTTTTGAAATCTTATTTTTGAAAAAAACTTTAAGGCAGCACAGGATAGAGTGCCCTTAAAAAATTGTTCTTTATCACACTAATGGCGTAAACCTTCAAATTCATTTTAAGTGTGATTAAATTTGTACATCCATGAATTCATTGGCTTAAAATGTATGCAAAGAAATATCAATTAAAGGCAGTCGAAATATGAAGTTCTTCTATTAAGCAAGATTGAACAAAAATAATTTAAGATTGCTGAGGTCAAATTATTTTTTCATGTCAAATTATCTTTTCATTGCATTGAATATCGTCATCTGATTGAATGGCAATTACAAAAATATAAGCCTTGCCAATTAAATTTGCGTCAAAAGAAATCAAAACGTAGTATGGATTAATGAAACATGACTTTGAATAAATTGTCGCTGATGTAGTCGTGGCATTAAAGAACATCTAGGTCCTCATTGCAATTTATACTGTTCAGTCCAGCTTCACTGCGCAAAAGTTCCTAGGAAGAGGGAGCGGATAAAGACCATTGGATAGCAGAGATAGGTCTTCATACATAGGTAACATTAGAGGTATAAAAGGCACTTATGTCAGCAAAGAGAAACTACAAGATTAACATAAGGTTTTAGAATTAAAACATCGACCGAGAACATACATTGTGTGGTAATTAAAGAGTGATGAGTGTTTTAAGCTAAAATGTCTTTCTATATTTATGGTGATAGTGCGCCTCTATTATAACGGTAGTATTGTCTCATTTTCGTTTCAAACGATGCAAATATGAATTTACTGATTGAGATTTATAACTTTTAAATGGCATTTGCAGAATAGCAACCGAATTTTTTCTAAAACAGCAGAGGATGACGAAGATTTAAAGGTTAGCTTTGATTTATCTCTTAATATTTTTTATTGTCATTTCAATTGCAGCAATTGAAAAGACCAGGGAAAAAAAGAAATTAAACTGCAAGTAACATATTATAAAAAATCTTTCTACCGTTGCCTCCCACATATTTTTCAGAGCAGCTTACGATATAAAAGCTAGGATATTTAATAGTCTTCTTATCCTTTTTTTCATAAAAATGCCTTACATTTTTCTTTTTTCCAAGGAAACCCAACACTGCTGCTTGACAGTTGTTACGATAACTTTAAAGGTGTTCGTCACTTTATCATAATAGTCAAAGTAATTTCTTAATATCACTTGATCTATTTATAGATAACATATCTTCAAGTTAAGAGTTGTCTGTTATCACCTTACAGAACATCTGGTGACTTAATTCACTTTTTCTAATTATAACTTTTCACTTGGTTATAAAGGCTATAGCTACGTATTAAGCATGCAAAGTGGTACAGGTTGATATAGGGACTTTTGAAACCTATCGGATTGTAAACATGTAGCTAATTAATTAATTTAGTTAATTAAATTAAACATACAAAATAATCTTGAAGTTTATAAAAATGTTTACTTACCTGAAATAATTTGATTTAAAAATGCAACAGTTCCTTCCTAAATTCTGCAATACATATTGACCATTGCACAAAATACTGTTTTACAAGTCATCGAGGAATTACAGTGCAGACTTCCACCGACTGAGGTACAAGAAGCGCCCTGCTTGAGAGCAAAGCACAGATGTGCTTCGCGATATTTTCTACATATACCTTTAAATCAATGTACTTAGCCAATAAAATTGAATTGATGAAATCGATATATCGTCGATAAATTTGTTTACGCTACGAGGGAGTACCAATTAGCTAGTTGCTGATCGAGAAAAGATTTCACTCTGACTAGAGTTTGCTTAGACCTCGACAAATAGGTTTTGCCAGGAGGTGATAACGCATTTCTTAATCTTCCAATCGGAAGATGTGTGGACAGTGTTAAGATACTAATGAAGCGAGGTTGGTGCAGATGAATCTCACAGAGTGTTATTTTGACCGTAGAATATCAATACTTTAAAAGTCGAGAATACTTTCGAAAGAAACAGCAGCTGCATGTGTAGAAGCTGCAACCCACTCGCTTTTAGATAATTTTTTATACTTAAAGCATTTAGAAAAAAATAGTCCTTATAATGAATTGTTTAGGTAATTAAATTGTAAAAAAAGAAGTAGCTTTTGATCCTGCAGAAAGGCATAACACAATGTGTGTTCACATCCTTTTTGTCAAAGTTCAACATTTTTTATTTGTTTGCGTGTTTTTACTCTAAAATTATTTCTTTTATTTTATTATCATTATTTTATAAGTAATATAATCATTTGGGGGAGGGGGTATTGATATCATTTTGATATTTTAAAGAAATCTCTAAATAGTTGTAGCAATTATTCCATGAAATTTCTGGCATACAGATTATCCTGTTCATTTTGAAGTTCATTTAAGAATTTTGTAGCAACATTGAGAAAATACTAGTACTATGCGACACATTTTCAATCAAGCAAGATGTAATTCTACTTTCTTTATTTTTATTTCAATGCCGTAATAATAATACACAGCCAAACCAATATTTTATTACTCTGTCAAAAGTTTATGCAATTTCTTGTGCAAGTGCATGGAAATGGTAATTTAAAAAAGTGAAATGAAATGAAAACCGGAATTTTTTAAAGTACAAAATAATAGTTCATGTTTTCAAAGCGAAATCAATCATATTTTGGTACATGTAATATACAAGTATATTTTTGTCCTCAAATCTTTCATGAATTCTGTACAGAGTAAATATTGCATCGGAAAATTCTTGAAGGGATTGATGTAATGTGACCGAATTGAATATATATCAATCGGTAATAACAATTTTATGTCTATTTGCTTTAATGGTATTGCCGGTAGGACGTTTTATAAATTGAGCCAGATCAGTAGATTTGTCCATGAAGACATGTCCGGTTTGGCTCGTTAAATGATCATTTTATCAGATTTCAGTTTCGCTATTTCTTTTCAATGTTATAAACCTGATATCTATATTGAATGATATCCTGTCTTTCATAAACAAATTAAATTCTAAACTTTTATCATCTTGAGAAATGATAAACAGATTCATCCTGTTATCCCTTTTATTGCCCTGCGTTTGTCACTACCAATATACCTCATAGATGCGGTTATCTGAATATCATTATATGGAAAAATAATAAATTGGCTCTTGAAAGAAAATATGAATTTGGAATATAGATATCCAATTCTTTATAATTTTATATGCATTTTCTAAATAAGATATTAAAATAAAATCAGTGTTAAACATATTACAGGAAAGATACAATTAGTAAAGCAATGAAAGTTGAAACAGACCTAGGAAATCCGTCAATGTAGCTTCGAGGGATCAGGTACATTAATGTGACAAATGGACTTTTCCATAATATCTACTGTCTTAGCCTAATCAACAGGAATTCACCGTCACGATAGCTTAGTCGGTAGAGCGCTCGCTCCGTGATCGGAAGGTCGGGTGTTCGAATCACGGTCGCGACTGACCTTAGTCGATCTAAAAAAGGTAACAACTGTTCCTTCGCCAAGCGCTCGGCATTTTGGAGTGAAAGTTGCGGGTCTTTCGGATGAGACCTTAAAAACCGAGACCCCGTGTCACAGTAGGCGTTGGAACGATAAAGAACCCTCGCTGCTCAATGACCCTAAGTGCCGAGTAAAGGTCTAAATTTGAAGCCCTTCACCGGTATATGGTGATGTCTCTCTATCATTCTCGAACGGGATGTAAAACAAGATTCAATCAATCAACAGGCATTTTTAAGTTAGAGTATACATGTTCATTCTTTGAAGGACATGCTCTAACGAAGAATTCTACAATTTAGAAAATAATGAAAATAACAAAAATGGATTTTTATTTCCTTCATGTAATGCACGTGAATTATGTAAATAATTGTTTCAGAGTTAAATATTCAACGCAAAGTTTAATTATCCTTGCGTACATCCTACATGTACATACCTATTGCATCTAGGGAATTTTTCGTATTGTATAACTTAAATGACAAAGGCAATCTTGTGAGAAAAATTATTGTTCGCAAAAAAGTTTCAATTTATATGAGTCACTGGATATGCACTCTTTTATCTGCATAGGATGCCACAAAATTCAAAGCAATTGCCCTTTCGTTAATCGGTAGCAATGTTATACTCGCGTTCTGACGAATTTATCAGAATTTTTTCTTTGGTGTTAATTTTCTTTTATTTCAAATACAAAAAATGCTTTTAAACTTCAGTCATTTAGCTTTTTTTATTTACCCCCGAGGCACGTTTTCTTTATGAACATGTACATACGCCTCTAAAACAAAGCATTATATCTATCATTATTAAAACGTGACCTTACAATACATAACAAAAAGGAAAATATTGAGTTTATAGAGCGATATATAGTGTTAAAAAAAGATTACGCAACTGCTTCATTGCCACCTTCATACTTTTCTAAGTTCGGATGCGCTATAAATTTTGATCATTTATTCCTAGCCAAAGGATGCAAACACTGCATTTATGATGAAGCAATTCGTGGTTTTCCTTTAATTTATCATAAATTTCTAAAATTTGCTTAAATCAAAAGATCTATAGATAAAACCAACTTTAGTGATGTAATTGGTGACATAACGCTACAGGGGTTCTTTGTTGTAAATTTAATCAACTGATGCATGTATTACGCACATGAGTGCTATTATATCTGTATAATGTTTCCTGAAATCAACTGCCTCACCAAGTTTTGTGATCATGCACAATACAGTTTTCTTGAATGCTATCTGTTATATGGATTCTAGACTTATTGAATATTTGAAAGTAAAAAACGTCTTTTCTTGATCAACAATTACAGTAATTGTCCATAGGGAAATTATCTCCAAGATCGTAGTGATCTGATCTGAGGAATCTTCTACAGGAGACAATGAAAAATATTAAATATCTTGCAGCATATGATGACTTATAGAAGTTTTCATGCTTTTAATTACATATTCCGTCGATGTTTTCATGCCTTCATGTGTCTCCTACACAACAAAGAAAAGTCAATTGCGACAATATACCGGAGTATTGACTAAAGCCCTTTTATGAATATGACATTGGTATTTTTCCTTCAAAGGTACGTTAATTATCGAACAAAAACTTCAAGGCTATTAGATTATCCTTGAAGATAAGTCATTTGATATTAATTTTTTACCATCCTATCTGTTTTCCCCCCTAATTTTTCAAATCATATGGTTATTTAACTTTGATGAAAATGTACAGATTTTTCATGATTATACTAAGATGATATTAATATCAAACACGATATAAACTCTCTCTTCTAGTTTTGCTGGGGACCAGGCCCCGGGATCATGAAACATCTTAAGCTTAAGTCAAAATCTTTATCTTGTCTTAAAATGTTGTAGAAGTCAAGCAGGCCAAAATTAAACTATTTTACAATATTGCTGTACAAACTTGCTGTTATCTGCAAAATTAGAGATTAATTCAATAAATAATAAATGTTTTACAGGCAACTGAAAGTTTGACTTAAGTCTAAGTCTGTTTCATGATACTGGGGCCAGATCTTCCTAACAATAAATCATAAAAGGTCAGAAAAAAATGACCTGAATACATACGAGGGTTGTTCGGAAAGTTCGTGGACTAGCGCCATAAAATTAAAACCGCTTAAGATACATCAATGAATTTTTTAAAGTTCAATTAGCATAATCTTTTTTATTTATATAATAAACTATAGATCATTAGTTTTATTTTTAAAGAAATTGTTGATGTTTTTGAAAGCAATGGTATGTCCAGGCGGCGCAACCTCGAAGATCACGTTTTTTTCTACCTAGTTGTAACTTAGAAAAAACTCTTTTTTTTGATATGAGCATTTGTCATTCAAAAATCCCGTTAATTCACTCATGTGGTATGACACAATTGTACCATAAAATTTGTAATTTTTACCCCATTCTGTAAGTTCTATCAAATTTTACTGTAAAATTTATATGAAATGTCCAAACAATTATGGGGTTGTAATGACGTCAGAAAGGGGGATGGGTTTCTTTTGCCAACATTCTATAAAGTTTCACCCCCTGGAAAAACTGGCATAGACCTAGGAAATATTTAAATGGGCTACTGGAAAATAAAATGCATTCAGAGTACTTGTTTTTAAACGCCGAAAAAAATTAGAGAGACGAGAGATGTAAAAGTTAAAGTCGATTTGTAGTAAGGTGTTCAAAGTTTGTCACGTCGAAAAGTGGAGTTGATCATGTGTGATAGATGTTGAACCCCGACAAACAAATATGCTGTTATAATCAAGTGAGCATCTTTCAGATCTATTTACAATATCATATGCATTGAAATCAGCTGTTTATGACATTGTAAAATCATATAAACAAGACGGGTTTAAATCTTTACTTAACTCCAAGAAAACTCATCAAGATTAGTGTATGAGGTAGTAAATGCGGACATTGAAAAACAATGTCATGAAACTAAATGGCGACAGCGCCGGGTGATCATATAATGTCTTTTTTATTTTATGATAATTTGGTAAATATTCAATGTATCAAGCTAAAATTTTCAACATTTCTTTAACTTTTGTTGTTTTATGTTCAATAAAAATTCTGTAAGCATAGACTACATAGTATTAATTTTATCACATCAGTCCACGAACTTTTCGAACAACCCTCGTACAGTATCTCTATTTATACATGATTGTTATGATTGATTAGGGGATTACAAAATTCTAGTGAGATCATTTTTGAAACGGGATTTTTACGCTTTAATGACGCAATACTTTTGCAAGCTACGCCAAAGGTAATATATTTACAGTTCATATAAATGTATAATATAAATATAGTATATATGTAAATATATTGTAACATTTGTGTCCCCGTCCTAGACCCGGAGGTCATGAATTGAACAAACTTGAATCTTACTTCACATGTTTCATTTTTTTTCTGACTCGGTGGTTATCTAGATTTTTAGAAGAAACCATAAAATTTTCATTAATTCTTAATTATTTCCCATTGAAGGAGGGTGTAGCCCAGACGGCCTTCATTTGAACAAAATTCAATCCCCTTCACCAAGGATTTGTGGCAATTTTCGTTGAAATTAGTCCAGTGGTTCTTGAGGAGAGTCGAAGATGTGAAAAATTTTACAGACGACACACGAAAGCTGGACACCCTTCGATTGATTGATTGTTGATTTACGCCACGTTCGAGAGTTTTCACTCATAGAGACGTCACCATATACTTAATGGAGGGCTTCAAATTTAGACATTTACTCGGCACTCGGGGCCATTGAGCAGTGAGGGTTCTTTATCGTGCCAACGCCTATCGTGACACGGGGTCATCAATCTATCTGTCAGTAGCCTCATTGTAACAGAGTATGCTCTTGTGTATCGAAAAAGTTGGGAGACAACCATCACCATTGACAGGTGATAGCGGAATACTACTGCATAAATGAGGAAAGTTGACGATGGAAAAGCTGAAGTCATCGCTTTTGTCATACAGTTTAGTTGTTAGTGGGCCCTTATCTCTATGGTCAGCAAAACATCCAATATGGAACAGATGTGGCAGACACTATGGTGTCTTATATTTCGAGTTCACTTGGATATATCGAGTCAATATACATGTACGAATGAAAATACTATTGCTTATTGGCAAAACGTCGTCGATATTCCCGAATGTCGAATTGATAGCCGCAGCAAGTGTTTTCTTCTTCTCTTGTAGAAGTTTTTGAATAAATCTACTTCATGGGAATATTATACAGTTTAAGTATATCATTGAGGGAGTCAGCAAGATTCCAGTTTCCCAAGAGCAAGTCTATTTCCCGAGGCGCAGCCGAGGGAAATAGGCTTGCTCGAGGGGAACTGGAATCTTGCTGACTCCCTCAATGATATACTTTAACTGTTTTATTATACCGATACTAAAATTAAACTATTTTTAAAATCCGTAACAGCAATTCTATTTTATACGCAGGGCAATTATATATATAAGGTGCAATGGAAACTCAGAATGTAGATAAAATTAATAAATTCAATAGAAGGTCTTTAATATTGTATTTGGATCAATGGTCAAAATATACATGCAACTGCAAGCAACATTCTTTTTAACTGTATTTTATAAACAATTTCATTTACACCGTGACAAAGTTGAGAGAAGTGCACATATTTAACCATGCATGTTGACGTCACAATAAGTTATGCGTATTCATTTCCCGTAAAAATTAGGCCCCGCCTCCCTATATGTAACATTAACAGGGCTGCTTTATGAATATTCATGATTTTATTTGGAACATATCGGTACTTTCTGTTTGATTAAAAGAAATTGCTAGGTGTTCCGAATAGGTGGGTATCAGTTCATTAAACTGACGCATCTTTTTGCAGGGAATCAGTCTTTTTACGGTGATTTTCAGGGAATCAGCAAAATATATCGATTTACTCTTATATAGTGAAAAATCCGTAGAGGTATAATAAAAAAACATGTCGGCTAGTAAAGGAGCACAGTTATAACCCATCGAAATTCCGACAGTTTGTTGGAAGACCTAGTCTCCAAAGACTACATAGATGTTGTCAATGAGGAACTCCAGCATCCTTTTGATATCAACTTCAGAATATTTGTGTTTAGAGTCAGCGTGATTTTTAACAAGTAATTTTGTTGATGATCAGTCACAAGATAGGAAAATTTCTGAGTTCCATTTTCGTTGAAGAAGCAGTTGTCTATTGTATCAAAAAACCAAAATTTAATTTATCGTGAGGAAAGGTTGTATAAAGTGTAATAAAAAGTCATACGTTTTGATGTTACTAACTGTTGAAAAAAAAATGTGATTTAATTTTTTTTTAAAAAGTTCTTTGAAGTTTTGAAAATCCACATTTGATTTTCACCACTTTTAGAGTAATACTATAATGCTGTTTGCACAGTATGTCTGAAATGCCTCCTTTAAAGCAGTTAATATTTTTGTGAGGAGTAAAGATGGAGGCTTGGTAGAGCACTTGCTGAACCCTGCAAAGTATCTTTGTAAGGATTTTTATAAAGTTGAGGAATCCAGTATATGTAGGGTAAATGGAACTCATCTTCGTTGACTGGAAAAGTAAAAGTAACAAGCATTCTGAGAGTATTGCATTGAAAATGCCATAATTCCGTCAAAAATCAATGAAGCGGGACGAAATGCAAACTTGAGCTATAACTAATCAAGGTAAAGTCACATATCAAAAATCAGCTCAATATCTGAAAGCGTTTAGAAGAAAATTGCTGGAAAACCCTTAAAAATTGAAAAGGCCGTAAATCCTTCCAGAATCAATGAAGCGGAACGAAATGCAAACTTGATCTGTAACTCATCAAGATACACTCACATACCAAAAATCAGCTCAATATCTGCAAGCGTTTAGGAAAAAAGTGCGGAAAACCAAGTGGGACAGACTGACAGACAGACGGACGGACAGACTCAGAAGAAACCTATAGTCCCCTCCGGTTTCACCGGTAGGGGACTAATAAGGACTGAAATGTGATTTTGAAGAATTTTTTCCTTTGAAAATAAACTGCGAGTGTAAGTAGGCTACCAGATGTAGAATAACAAGAGGCCCATTGGCCACGTCGCTCACCTGAGCACATTGGCTAGAAAAAGCAGAAATCAGTCCAGTATTGAAAAGTTTAGATATGTAAGTGGTCCCTGCCTTAAACCACCCCCCACCCCCCATGAGGGACATGAACAAACTTGAATATTCATTACCTGAGGATACTTCCATATCAATATGACTACATGTTATTATGGCTTTGCTGTTTTTAAGAAGATTTTTGAAAGATTCTTTATATACTGAAACGCAAAAGAAACGCAACAAGCAGTAATATACAAATATTTGAATTTTTTATCTAATAATTTTCACAAATGAAAACAGTAAGGTAAAACTCAATTTAAAAACATCAGAGATTTCATAAAAATGTTAAATGATTATCTTTTAACATTAGAAAGTAACACATGACTGTTAAAACCCCCCACCCCGGCCATTAAATTACGGCGTGCAAGACTGTCATGCACAACAATTTCTACCATGCAATAGGTTCGTCAATTCTCGAGATCTGAGCGAAAGAAATATTCTTTGCCATTTTTAAATGCCCGTTCTTCAGATGATAAAGTCGAATTTTCTCTAGCTTAGTGCAGTGTAGTAACCCTTGGACTTCGGTCCAAGGATTGTCATTCATGCTAATGATACGTAAGAGCCTCTTGAGGCGTGATTTAGTGCATATTTGCATCTGCAAATCTGCATCACCTTTATTTTGGTATTTTCCAGCTAGAGCAATGGAAATGCGTACTTAAGTCATTTTCAGGAAGCCTTGGCATCACTTACGGAAAAGAAAGGAGAATTTTTTTTCGGAATATTGCTGCATTACTTATGATGAACAGATACAAACCCTTAAAACCCCATATTATTGTCAAATATTTTGTTAAAGATGCAATTTTTTATTTCTGTTAAGCGGACTCATACTTAACTTCCGATAATGGTATGAAAATCATTCAACCGTTATTTACAAAGTTGAAGATGTCCTTACTGTAACAAGTCGAGCAAAATAAAAACTCCTTTGTCAGGCATAACAAGTTTTTATTGAGGATGGCAACAATCAAGAACAATAACAACGAATGAGATGCTGACCATTCAGACAATAGGTGACCACAAAAAAAAGGGGAGGGGTGAACTTGTCTTGCGACTACATTGCACTTTTAATCTATTTTAACAAGTATCTGCAAACAACTCTTTGTTCTCGAACTCAAAGTAAAAAACTTTGCTTAAATAATTGCTTAAAAATAATTGTAACTGATTATTTAGAGTATTGCCAAAAATAATTCAACAAGCGACGACCCGGACAGTCCCTAACTATTTGGAAAATCTAAATAAACTATCTCTGTACTAAACTTTTAGATATGCCTAATATTAAACTCTAATGCCACTTATCTTATGGAAAATTGTGCGTAAACTATTCAGAACATGTATATACTCTCAAAATGAATTTATTTTCAGCTCAAGCTAATCCGAACAAATACTGCCAAATCCGGACAAGCCATTCCGGACAATAATAACCTAAGTGAACTTAACTGTGAGAACTACTCTGGACTTCCGAACAAACGATCCGGATAACTATTACAATATATAAACGTGACATAAACTAACAAATAAACTTCTGTCAACTTGGAAACGACTGACTAATATAAATGTTCCGGTCATAAGTCCTAATTAATAACTCGAACTGTAAACAATTAAACTACTGGTCTACATGACTGGAATAATCTCTATACTCTTAAAACTGTCCTGTCCGGACGCGCAAGACCTTATAAAAATTAGCATCATCCACTACAAGATTTATCATTTTGCATACCTTGGACTTTCTCTTAGGATCTAGTTCTAACCAAACAACCCGAAGGGATGAAGAGTCTAGAGTGTCGAGATGTTGAAGCTGGGTCCTATATATATATAACCTTCTATGACCAATCAGCGTTTGTACTTTTTGTCCGGAAAATTTATACCCAATCCAAACGCTGTACGGATCTATGGAAATTCCGAACAATTCCCGATATCCGGACAAGCTGAATTAAAACCCTTAATAATCATTTAATGAACAATACAAGGCCTTGTCCGGATTGCTTTAATTATATGGACACTAAATAATATAATTGATTTAATAAACGAAAATGTCCAGGACTACGTAGTTTTGTTATAAAAATCAAGATTCGAATCTAGGCGCCTTATAAGGTAGTGCGCGCAGCGATATATGTGAATACGGAAGTGTGACCTCACAACATAGTGCACCGATGAGATCGATAAAATAAGACAAAAGTTCACCATCATAAGGTAAAAAATAGACAAAAATAGTGGTCAGCATCATTTTACAATAATTCAAGATAAAAATAATGTACAACATGGTTGAATAGTGAAAAATCAAGCAGCAGAATCACAAGTGACAAGATGAGTAGTGAAGCGGTCAGTCAGAGAGAAACACATGGTAAAGTACTCAAGAAGTTCGCGAGCGATAAAATGACGATTTCACATAGATGAAAGTAAAAGAATGCGCTGGTACTGAACATACATCAACAACTGGTAATTATAAACGGTTGTAGTTTAACATTTAGCATTGTTTTGCCGTATTTGCTAAGGAATTTAGAGAATAAAATTTGTAAACAAATGATCGAAAATGGGGGATGTTGTCAAAACACGAACGGTTAAACTGCAAATTTTGTATACCAAATCTGAGTTAAAATAAGACATAACAAATGCTGCTTAAGCTTAATAAATCACTTTAAAATCATGTACTATGATTATAGTAAATTCCCATCCAGAATAAACTAATTGTAAACAATATGAGAGCACATGAAGGTGTCACATATTACACCAACCCACTTGAAAAATACAAAATTCTCCTGAATTTTAGGATATGTACATTTAAGATAGCCTAACAGGAATATTCCTTTTCTTAATCTGATCAATGATAATATCGAGTCTTTTTGTTCTCTTCGGGGAAACCGATTCCATCATACATATAGAAAATCCTTGTCATCTGCATTCCTTGCCCCCTTCACAGCGATGGCACTGAGTTTCTTATACGCAGCTATGTTAAGGCTTCCCGAAGCTTTAAAATGCGCTCAAAACATAATATGTCATTGCGAGGTGGGTTTTGGTTTTAATTTATAAGTATTGAACTTTAGTACTTCCAATTTATATAAAGGGTTTCCTCGGTTATATTAACGTATTTGTTATGATATCACATGACTTTGTTGATCACGTGACGGTCATTTATAATTTTTTGAAGTGCTTCATATAAATCGCTTCGGAGCAGCTGATTAACACGATAATTATTAACATTTTGTTATATAAATAAACTCATCTTATCCTTGTGTATTCGAAATGTGCTTGGGAAAAGTCATGGTATTACTTGGGTACAAAATATTTCCTGAGAAGTTCAACTTACCTACAAATTTGAGGGTATTTTCCACACAATATCGTAATCTGTATTAAAACAAAGCCAACACACATTTTTCCCAAGCAAGATTCAGTTAGAGTATAACCTCTTCTTACAGATTTCCACAAAAATTCTCAAATTAATCCTCACCAATCACCTGCGCCAGACTCTTTTATGCACACAAAATAAATTCTACCTCCAACTACGGGTATAAAACAGAGTACATTTCAAAAGTATATTTTTCATAAGCATTTTGAACATGCTGAATTTCAATCAAGGGTAGGTAATCGGTGTATTTTAAAAATAATCGGACAAATACGACTTAAAAAACCTTTAACGACCCTTGAATTTTGCAGTAGCTACCTGGCATTTTACATGCAGTCTGAAATAAAGTGTGAAGTTCATGACACTCTCCCCGTCATAAAACCTCAAGTTTGCAGTGACTTGACGTCATTTTCCATTATGACGTCATATTTTGGTATTTCAAAGATGTGAAGGCACTGTGATATTCTACGGGAAGCCTTAAGGTATTCAATGTATAACGACCATATTTTGTACCTAAAAAATGAATGGTCCAATATTTTAATCACGGTAGCATTTTGAAGGTGTTACCAAATAAAAATGCTCCACCAAGGGAATTTACAATAATTTTGATTATTTTCCAGTTAATTGCACCTTGAATTTTACATTGAAGTCTATGGGCAGTGCATGTTTTTTTAAGATATTGTAAAAAGTAATTAGAATTTCAAACAAATCTCTTGGTGAAAATATGCATAAACTCTCTCTTTATTAATCTATGAAATAAAATGAATCATTTACCACAGAAATTTTGAGAAATTAAAAATTTTCTGATTTTAATCAAGGGGAGATAACTCTTCAAAAACTTTTAAGGTGCAAAATGACCAGCGTCTTACTTGTAATCAGTCAGGTGAATTTGGTTCATTTCACTTTTATCGTTATCTAGCAATGCATTTTTAATAGTTTAAATTTATTAAAAATTGATAAAAATCCCTTCATTATACATTGAATACCTTAACCTACCTGTGTAATTATAGAACCTTAGCTTTCTGTCTACCTCATCATCAGATGACATGGACGATTTGGTCGATACGGGCAAACACAATATGTTATACCTTGAGAGAAGCTGTATCCTAAAGAAGATGCTTTCTGCTGACAGAATGTCATTGGTCTCAAGCTGAAGCGCTGCAAATTCCCATGCCTGCAATTCTGCGCGGGTACGTTAAGGCAGTACACAGATCATATTTCGGCGAATTTAGACTTTTTTCGTAAAATTTAACATTGATAAATCGGAAAAGCCATAGATAAAACATTTACTATTATTATCCATTGTATAGACGTCATTGAGTCTTAGGCTAAAAGAAGCACCCCACTACGACGTCATCACGTGACGTCTATAAATAGAAAAATTGCCTTAATGAAAAAGTGAAAAGTTCAACACTACCCCGTGGATAATTCATTTCTTTTTGTGAAAATGATTATGTAAAAACATCACTGGACCATGAAAAGTGCTGCTAGAATCCTACTCTCCAAACACAGAAAAAAATATTCCAAAGTTTCGCATGAAACCTTACCAGAATTTTTACATTTTATACATACGATCAAGGAATTGTCATGAATTTATGTTAACCACACGATTCTAGCAGCACTTTCCAAGTACTATAGAATATAAGCTTTCGATACATACGAAAATTATGTTTCACAGTATGCGGCGTAGTGTTGAACTTTTGCAACTTTGTTGTTATAGAGCGACAGAGGAAAGGCTGATCAGGATTTCAAAGCACTGCCTGTGTTCATTACAAGAAAACATGATAAGAATATATAAGCGTACCTGATTCATAATCTTTAATTCCTTATGAATCACACATAACATCCACGGTATATGCTTTAAAACTCCCATTTCATATATTTGTTTACATGAATTCTCGTCACGTTTCATTTTTCACTCGGCAAATATTTGATCAATAGTTATGACGTCATGGGTTTGGTATTTAACCCCCGTGATAAATACTTAGCTATTTATACCACCCAAAAACGACAAGATTTAGTTTATATTATGTTTTTGAATGATTCCATTCATTTCTTGGACCTAAAATTAAACTTTAAATATAGAATTATTTGTAAAGATCACGTCATACAGCTTACTATGACGTCATATTGTAAAGGCAAGTGGGATATCTCTGGGTGTAGCCTTAACATCCCCGCGTGATCTGGGGTGAATGCCTCCCAGCCAGCTGGTGACCAACCCACTACTGCACCATTCATGGAGATCTCAAAGGTATCTCTCCCCTGCCAACTTCTTGCTGGGGGTAGAAGTGGCATGACCCCGAATTCTAGCAACTTACGGGCCCTCTCTAAGGTAACTGGCAGATTCTTCTTCTTCTGTGGTGGATGGAGGCAAAAATGATGATGTTAGTGATGCGGAAGAGGGTGCAGACAACGACAAAGAAGGATGACTGAGTTCATTGGGCTGACTGGGTGTAAGGACTGTCTGGTCAGCTATGGCTTCGATAATACATGTAGGTTGATCTGAAGCGAGAATTCCACTACTCAGTGCAACTGGATCGGCAAACTCAAACAGTACAGAAGCTTTCAAATCGGGGAAAACAGCGTCAGATGATTCTGGGACAGCAGACCTTTTGGCAGAAGAAATAAGACTCCTCAGGACTTACAGCTAGCGCATGAGACAAGGAGAACTGGGTGATTGAAGGAGGGGCTGGGATCTCTGACTCAGCTGGACGAACAGGATCTGAACAGGCATCATCAGCTGGAGAAATGTCTGTTGTTGCAACTGTTACAGGTATTGCAATAAGCTGCTCAGTTTTAGGAGGAAGATCTGGCTTAGCTTGGGGTCCATCTGCATTATTCAAGGTTCCTGGTCCCTGGGAGCCCGAAAAACTTGATGGTACGTATACAGGAGGGGAGGTTCCCTTCCTAATGGACTCCACCAGCTTGGTATCCACACCCAGCAGCTTTGACATCTTGAGAAGAGAAGGCGAGGAAACAGGTGTGAACAGAGTTGGAAGTTGGAAAAACGATCCGGGCGGATGTTTTGGGACTTCCTCATAACCGACGATAATATCTGAGGATAGCGGCTTGCCTATGATGTCATCACAATGTTAAATACTTCATCTTCCACTGACATCACGTGTACCCTGATCAACCCACCTTCTATGTTGATTGTCTTGATGGTAAACTTTTCGTCTAGTTCGGGCTTTGATGGCGAGTACCTTCTCGGCTTCTTGACCACTGGACTAGGATCTTCTAAGTCTTCTGAGTAGTCTGGCTTAAAAAGTTCCTCCGGTGTGAGAGATGAGCTTCTGCCTACCTCTCAACCCTGTTCAAATTCCCGAAGTCTTCGGCTGCTCAACCCGTTGTTTCTGATCCACGTGATCATTTCTGTCCTTGCCCTAGTTGCTGCTTCACAGCTCCAGGGATTGGGCTGGACAAGGTTTTTGTAATCCTGTGGATGTAGGGCAAACCAGAATCCGTTGGCCTCAGAGTAGAAGTCTGCTGGCACGTCCTTCCATCTCCCCTCCTGTTTATGCGCCTCCAGGACATGAACCTTCAAATCTGCCATTCTACGAAGAGACTTTTCCCGCTTTCCATCTTTTACAGGACACAATGGGCACATCACACGCATCCTCTCATGAGGCCGAGTGATAAGGTGGTTCTTACGATCTCTGTTTGTTTTAAACTTATCAGGGCACAACCAGCAGGCATAGATTGCAGAAGACATGCTGAAAACGGGTAAATGAAAATATCTGTCAGGCCCAGTATAATATTCTGAGCCGAGAACAACGCCGTCTGCAGATACATATTTAATTCTAGTAAAAACATTCTAAAATCCACCCCCTACCCTACTATTACTAATAAAATATTGGTAGGATGGCCAGCAGGACAAGGAAAAGTGATACATTTTACAACACAATATACCTAAGACAGATAGCAGATACCACAACAGAGGAGATGCAACACCAAGTGATCCCGTAGATCAAATATCACCAAAAAAATAAAAAAACAAAATACAGACCCAACATCCTCTTCAAGGATTCTTCATGGTCACCAAAAAAAAAAAACCAAAAAAAAAAAAAAAAAAAAAACAAAACGCAGGAGCACACACTGGGTGATCAGGCCAGTTGTGCATCCTCAACCAAGGGCGCGACCCTTCACACAGTGCCATCCATAGACACTAGCATCCTCCTCACTTCATCATAATAAAAACACAACTTATAAAAAGAAAAATCTGCTCCCAAATCTACCCCTGTAATTTCTCAACAGGAATTACACAAAGCCCCGGTAGCGGAGAAACACAATTCCTCCCACAGGTACAATGGATACTAAACATTCCTTCCAGAAACATTACTCAAAGACCCGGATTCTCTCTGCAGCCTCCTTATCCAAGCTGGCATCCCTCCCCCTATATACTGATAAGCGATCTATGTGAAATAATTTTGCTTCTTTTCTTTTGCTTCTTTGACTCGATACGTTGTATCGTCAATTTTCTCAAGTACAATGCAGGGACCACTCCATGGACAAGATAACTTCTTGCAAATCCCCTTTTTCTGTAAAGGTTCATAAAGCCACACCAGCTGACCAATATCAAGGGACTTTTTACTGGCTTTCATGTCGTAGTGACGTTTCTGTTTTCAGGTTCTGTCTAGCAAGTTCATGGACGGAGTGAAGTTTTGCTTGAAGATCGGCTATATAATCATGGGTGTCAGACTCTGTTTCATTGGTTGGAAGACATGTAACAGCTTCAAGTGGCATGGTGATGTTCCTACCAAATACTATCATGTTTGGCGTAAAGTGTATGCTACTGTAAACTGAGGAACGGTATGCCATCATAACTTGAGGTAGATACTCATCCCATTTGTTCTGTTCTTTTTCACAATACCTGTTAAGCATTGTTGCTAAGGCACGGTTAAAACGTTCAATATTTCCATTACTTTGGGGCCTCATAATTGTGGTTCTGGTTTCGCAGGTGAGTTAAGGCTAAGTATAGGCATTTCTATGCAAATATTCTAATAAAAATGCCTAAGGACTATATCTATTATACAGAAAAATTTAAAACTTATTGTCTAATACATACTTGGTACCCGGGACATGAGATAGCCAGTACACATTATGACGTCACTGTTCTTTACTACACAAGATAATAAAGGACATCAACAAAAAAGCTTCGGCGCAAGGGCACGCTCTATTTTATTTAACTGAAACAAGGTATATTTAGAAGCAAAATATTCCAAAGTTTGCTGGTATTGCTGCACAAATATCAACAACTCAGTTGTATAATTTCTATAAGTAAAGTTTTAAGTTGAATAAGGCTAAAAACGTACAGTCCGGTATAAGTTTCCTCAAATTCCGATCAAATCAGAAAATGCCTAAGATTTGTGCAGCAGTTTTATTAATCTATAGAATATTCTTCTTAGCATTGTAAAATTTTTATGTAAAAATAAATAGGGTAATCCCTTGCGCCGAAGCCGTTTTCTTGATGTGTTTTAATACCTCCAGTAGGTAAGATCAGTGACGTCATAATATGACGTCATAATGTGTACTGGCTTTAACATATCGTGGGTACTAAGTATGCATAAGAAAATAAATCAAAACTTTCTCTGAATAATACATATACCTCTTATGCGTTTTACTTAGCTCATTTGCATAGAAACGCCTATACCTAGCCTTAACTCACATGCGTTTGTCTATATGAAATAGTTGACACATTTGCTGAAACAGCTGATCAGAGTGAATCTGGAGGGGAGTGCCAAAACGACAAAGAAATTCATCGACTAAGAATTCATTGAAAAGGCTGTCTTATGTTTGTCAGCTGGATCCATCCCAATATGCCAAAACCCAGAGTTGAGGTCCATACAGCTAAACCATTTTGACTCTGACAAAGAATCAAGGCATTCATCTATGCGTGGTAAGGGATAGGCATCTTTGACTGTCAAATCATTCAGTTTCCGATAATCGACACAAAATCTGATAGAACCATCTTTCTTGGTAACCAGGACAATAGGAGATGACCATGCGCTATTTGATGGTTCAGTGACATTTCTTTTCAGCATCTTTTCAAGCTCCTGTTTCTCCACCTCGCGTTTGCCAAAAGGTAATCTTCTAGGAGGCTGTCTAATTGGATTTGCTGGACTAGTGTTGATTCTGTGCTGTACCAAATCTGGGCTGGGATTCATAAACATACTTAAGATTTGTGCTAAGTTTCACACTTAAGTATAAAATAAATTCTTAGCTAAGAAAAAATTCTTAAGTCATATTCATATAAATTCTAAGTGCAATTCTTAGCTAAGTTTAATTCTGAGAAAATTATAGCACTTAAGTTAGGTCACCCTAGCACCGCATACAATTTCCCGAACAAAAAGCGCACTCTTTTGTGATGGAGGTATTTAGTTCCATGTGTATTACATCACAACTGATACAACTTTGTCATCAACATTGCACAATAGTGCATCTTACCAGTTGATAAACATCTCAAAGTCAAAACAAGTTTCTAGTTGGATGTAATAGCATGGTTTCTTACTGAAAGAGTAAAATGTCTTCTGTAAAGCATTATTTTTATTTTGATAAAGAAAACTTAAGTATTTCTTATCTACTTAAGACACCTCCTGAGGACACTTAACTTTAAGTCAATACTTAAGCACTAAATATGTTTATGAATTACACTTAAGTATTTCTACCAAATTTAAGTAATACTTAGGGGACTTAAGTATAAAATATAAAACTTAAGTGATTTTTTTAAACTTAAGACTATACTAAGAAGTTTTATGAATCCCAGCCCTGTACTCCCAATTGCAAGGTCATCTGATGATTGTTAAAAGACGTCGTGGTACCGGTACTTAATTAGCAGGTTCCTCAACTTTATTATTTCATTCTGCAGGTGCTTGGAACTACGTTGCAGAAGGTGAAGAAGGTATTCTTGCAGTTTGGGGGTACTGGCATCATGATTCTTAGATTCTGTGATCTTGCAACATGACTGGTCTGGAGAAGAAGACTGTTCGTAGAATGACTCACAAGTGCCGAGTTTCATATTTGGATAAAGGGTAACTGGGTTGCTGCTAAAATTTTGAATTATTGCCAGTTGAGTGGTTCAACAAGTGTCTACAATGTCTGGGAGAAGGGAGATGTTTCTGTTTTGGAAAAATTACTGCTGGTGTTTCTACTAGGCCAAACTCTGCTAAATACTCTGCTTGAGGTATTAAAATTGGAATGATTACTTTTGTTTCAGGTGGAATGATCATCGTCTCCTTGACTGAAACCCTGCACACCATGCTTGCTTCACCTCCAAGCCAGCACTTGACATCGCCTTCATGGGTACATAGAACCATTCTCCCCAGATCCAGTTTCTGTACATTCTTCATCAGGAAATCTTGACCCAGGATACCTTCATTCAGCACATCACAAACAACCACAGGAAGGTTACACTTCAGTGGACCAAGTACTGCTGGAATTTCTGCATGACCATAGACTGTAATTTCTCTGTTGTTTACATCAACCAGTGTCCTTTCTTCCTTCCTTAGCTTTGGCTTGACGTGAGGGTCTATGCTGTCAAACACATACTTGGAAATGATTGTAGCTGTTGCACCTGTGTCAACTAAAAAATTCGTTTGAATACCACCCACCAACCCCGAAACATAAAGACCATCATCCCATTTCTTTTCAGTTTTACCAATGTGTCCTAATCTGATATATTCATACCATTCTAAATTTTCTGTAGGCCTTTCATTTGTATCTTCCGTCAAGCTTCGACCTAGTAAGCTGACGGTTTGAAGTTTCCCTGACTGGTTGCTCTCTGTTGCTTGCTGCTAGGATTGTAAGATCTGTTTCTCATGTCAGAGTTTTGTTTGTTCATAGGGCAATCTCTCATGAAGTGGTCAGGGGCGTGACAGATGTAATATTCTCTGATGTTGGAATTCAATCTTCCACCAAACTTCCCTGCCCGTCCGGATTCTAGTTTTTCAAGCCTGGCGAGGAGCTGCTTTAAAGTATCTGTCACTTCCGTCTGGACTGCACTGGCACCACTCTGACTTTTTCTGATGTCCTTCTCTTCACCAATGACTCTGACAGGTTGTTTCCGTTTTTCACTATCACCTAGGATAGCTTCATATCGCTCAATGACTTCTACAGCATCTGCAATCGCCTGGCAGTCTTTATCTATACAACGGCACTTCATTTTTTATGAGATACTTTTATAGAGCTGGTTAATGGACAGCGCCTCTTGCGCCAGGGCATCGAGGTTAGGATAGGCTTTCTGTGACATCTGCCTTAAATCGTCGGCTAAAGCTGCTATAGATTCGTTTGGTGTGCGTCTCCTTGATTCAAATCTGGAAAGCGTTTTTGTTTTCGGGAACTTCCAAATCTTTGCTCAAGCTTGTCAACTAGGACAGCATAGGGTTGCTTAGATTCAACAGGTAGACTAATGTAGAACGTGCGTGCAGAGCCCCGTAGACATGCAGCTAGCGCTAATACTTTGTCATGGTCACCCCATCTTCCCAATTCGGCGCAAACTTCAAAGTGTGAAATATATTCTTGCCAATCGTCGCTGCCATTGTAAGGTTCCGGTTTAAGATTTAAACCTCTCACACCTAGTCTAGGTTGCCAGTCAACTCCACCTCGTCTATCTAGGTCAAAATCAAATTCATCTTCGTGCTCAGATAGCTGGTCGACCTCATTCTGTTGGTCTTGTGGTATATTTAGAACAACTTCATTATCAGGAGATGCCATTTTGCGTCAAACAGAGATCTCAATCACAAGAAGATACTTAAAAGAGAGAACATAGCAAAACTTCAAAAATTACCCTACACAGAAGACACAACTGACGAGAGTTCGTATCCTGGAAATTACAAACATGTAAAATCCCACTTCTGACACCAGTTTTTAACAAGTCGAGTGGACCCTTGTCACAAAATAAAAAATCCTTTGTCAGGCATAACAAGTTTTTATTGAGGATGGCAACAATCAAGAACAATAACAACGAATGAGATGCTGACCATTCAGACAATAGGTGACCACAAAAAAAAGGGGGGAGGTGAACTTGTCTTGCGACTACATTACACTTTTAATCTATTTTAACAAGTATCTGCAAACAACTCTTTGTTCTCGGACTCAAAGTAAAACAATTTTGCTTAAATAATTGCTTAAAAATAATTGTAATTGATTATTTAGAGAATTGCCAAAAATAATTCAACAAGCGACGATCCGGACAGTTCCTAACCATTTGGGAAATCCAAATAAACTATCTCTGTACTAAACTTTTAGATATGCCTAATATTAAACTCTAATGCCACTTATGAAGAAATTATGCGTAAACTATTCAGAACATGTATGTACTCTCAAAATGAATTTATTTTCAGCTCAAGCTAATCCGAACAAATATTGCCAAATCCGGACAAGCCATTCCGGACAAGAATAACCTAAGTGAACTTAACTGTGAGAACTACTCTGGACATCCGAACAAACGATCCGGACAACTATTACAATATATAAACGTGACATAAACTAACAAATAATCTTCTGTCAACTTGGAAACGACTGACTAATATAAATGTTCCGGTCATAAGTCCTAATTAATAACTCGAACTGTAAACAATTAAACTACTGGTCTACATGACTGGAATAATCTCTATACTCTTAAAATTGTCCTGTCCGGACGCGCAAGTCCTTATAAAAATTAGCATCATCCACTACAAGATTTAACAGTTTGAATACCTTGGACTTTCTCTTAGGATCTAGTTCTAACCAAACAACCCAAAGGGATGAAGAGTCTAGAGTTTCGAGATGCTGAAGCTGGGTCCTATATATATATATATATAAGCTTCTATGACCAATCAGCTTTTGTCCTTTTTGTCAGGAAAATTTATATCCAATCCAAACGCTGAACGGATCTATGGAAATTCCTACCAATTCCCGATATCCGGACAAGCACAGTTACTCTACATTCAATTATCCTTTGCGAGACTCTTTCATTTTATCCTCTCTGGAGCCATATTTCTTCATCGGTATTTATTGGACATAGTCGGGTGATTCTCTCTCTTTCATGCCGTGTTCGCCCCAACATGCACGGGGCTCTGATGGTTAATGTGAAAGTGTGATTTCTAATAGTCATGTTGAATTTTATTTCCTATTCTATTCAGAATTTCATTCAGTTTTCTTTCTTAAGATCAACTCATGTTCAAAGAATTGTGGTGGTATAAAGTATATTATAAGGTTATGGTGATTATTTTGATATTTGACGCGATCATTTAATAGCTTATTATTGAAAGCCAAGAACATACATAAATATATAATTTTTTGAAAGATAGTGAAAGAAAAAAAAATACATTTTTTTTAATCAAAAAAGTAAACTTTTTTAAAATAAACTTTTAAGCTTTTAAACATCTTTTTTTCATGCAGTTTTTGTAGTTTCAGTTCTTGATTTTAAACTCTAAAGAATCTAAACAAGAGATATAGTTCAAAAATAGTTAATTTTGAGTACTCTTAATAATAATAAAAATTACTACCGACACATTAGAATACGAGGTGTCTAGTGTTCAGCATTAGTGTTTAAATAATGAATCCCAAGTACGATGACAAATATCTGACATGTCATGACTTACTGTGCAAGGATGTTTGAAACTGGTTTTCGAGGTTAAATATTCTTTAAGAATAAATTGAACATGCATATATGCATTGCCACTGGGATAGTTGAAACATTCTGCAAATTTACATTGACATTTGTCACTCAATACTTGGAAATTTGATTAAGATTACCGCGGTCATATGTAACTAGGAACAACAGTTTACTTCAACTCTTCAGTGTGCCATGACATGCATTATCGAAGTGTCGGTGTTGTAGAATAGGATTTCTCCCATAACCAGCTTTCCCCTGGGATCTGTACTCTAGAGTAGGACTTCCCCCCAAGGGGAAATCTCACTCTAGGACCATATTTCATAGTACGATGAAGCAATTTTTGACAGAGTTATGCCCCTTGGATTTAGGAAAATTCCAATTTGCAGTTTCCATTCATTTTCTTTGCAGAGTTTGCACATACTGAAATGAAATTTGGTATACAGATTTATAAAAATGTCTAGGTTAAGGTCTGTTTTGGGTACGATCGAGCAATTTTTGACAGAGTTATGCCCATTGGACTTAAAAAAATTCCAAATATGGGGGGGGGGGAGCATAAGTGTTTCACAAACATCTCTTGTTTTTTTTTCTTTAATCGAATTCGGTTATGGAAAATATACAAATATCGGATTGCAATCAGAAAGAAACACTACTTTATCCCCACTTTTTTTTTAATACAACATTGATAGAAGGCTTATTCCAAGGATAAGAAATCTATGTGCTATACTGCTCGTTAGAAATGTTTAACTAATTATTTCGATTTCTGGCACGGTAGCACTTCATTAGTTAAGTCGAATATGTGCTCTTTAGTTAGGCTACAGGCGACCTTGATGCATCCCCAACAAAACGATGTATTTCATTATGATGATGTTTTGTCTTCTATTTCCAACATGTTTCCGGTATTACATCAAAGATGAACACAAGTTTCACAAACGACAGCTTGATCGTTTGGTCTTTCAAACAGCATCGAATTTGTCTCATGATTTTACTAAATTGAGACCCCTGCTTTCATGGAGATTTGTAGATTTTAATTACAGACTGTTTCAGAAACTAAAAAAACATGTGAGCGTATAAATGAACTCAATCTTTTTTTAAAAGGGACTATATTTTTGAACCTATCAATAAATGACGTCTGAATCAAATATTCATACACAAGGGTACCATGTGGTATCTCATACTGTGTCTTATGTGAAGCTGCCATGTATGTAGCTGAAAAATATTGATCGCAGATTACAATTTTCATATTGACTTAGACCTCAAGAGTAAATGAATAAAACATTATAGTTATTGACATTTATTCTTATATGCCCACTTTTAATCAAGTTTATCCTCTTAATTCCTATATCTCTGCATCCGTCCTTTGAAGGTTGATTTATTGTAAAGCACATACTATCCATTTGTCAACTTCAAACTTTGAAAACTAAGCATTTTATGTAATTTGTTTTGCAGTTTTTATCAATAATTTTTCTAACTTCTGTAGAAATGAGAGAAAGATCCATGAGGGATACATCTGTTTTGTGTTAATTATTAATAGCATAACCATTTTTGATGATTATTTTTGATAAAATCATCTACAAACAGCAGATGCTTGATTTGTTTACTTTTTTCCCCTTCGTTTAAAGCGTTATTTACTGTATATTCTTATTAGGAATATGATAGGGTTTTGTTGTTTAATGTTTGTAGTCAAGCAAATACTGTGAAGAATGTGTAAGCAAGACGCCTTCTTGGTTGTAAGTATTTTAATTATATATTTTCTGTGTTTTTGACACCAACTGGTTCCTCTTGCTTAAAATACCACTGGCTGTGAATGTTTTTGTTTTTTTTTTCTTGGTGGTAAGCAAAGACGATGTTATTTATCAACTTTCCTTATTCGATATTCAAAAGCAGTTCGGTCAATTTTTGTCTACTAACACATAAGATTTCAACAACCTCGTTTAAAGTCAGCTTTTCGTTAATTTTACGGTCGTAATAATGATCTTGTTAACAAAAATAAGATATCATTTGGTTGTATTTTGACTGACATGTTTCATACCAATTGTTGGGACTTTGTTTTAAGACTGAATTTGACTACGAAATGTTCCGTCTACCTGATCAATACATAGGGCTTACGGCGGGTGTGACCAGTCGAAAGGATTGCTCACTCATATTAGGCACCTGATCCCACCTCTGGAATTTCCGGGGGTCCGTATTTTATGCCCTGTTCGCAGATTTTTGTTGTTTGTAGATTTTTTTGAGATCGATCACTATTCATTATCTTCACTTTCTTCATCTTCACAACAGTCAATAGACATTGCAAGCAATTTTCCTTTGTCACGGGTAGAATAGATTAAAGCATAATCTAATTCATAGAGCCTTCGTTTTCTCTACCTTTTTTCATGAGTTTTTGTAAGGACGTTCAATTTTGTAAGCTTTGGTCTGCAGGATACTATAATATATTGCGACAGCATGTGATGGATTAGAAGAGATTCATCGACTTTGTCCAAGAACAAGAAAGGAATTGCGCGTCTCGAGAGAAGATTTATAAAATTAATGAGCAAATGCTGTAGGGCTTCTCTTGGATTTAATTTACTGAATAACATCTGGTACCACAGATCTTCAATTCCAAGATTATTATAATATTATTTGTTTTTACTATAAGAATGTTTATGTATTTTTGTACTTTTACTATGGAAGAAAAGTTTATTTGATTTCAAAACAGCAGTTATGAGTTTAAATTGAAAGTGGAGGTATGTCGTTATGTCTACTGAAATATAAAATGCTAGTTTAAGTGATTTACTAATGAAGCCTGAATTTGAGAATTATCAAAATGCAAAACATACACTGTAGTACAATGTATATTATAGAATAAATACAAATTAATCTCTTTTTTTTCTTTCCTGCAGACTTTGGTACATTTGCAAAACATGAAAAAAATAAAACTGAGGAATCCTTCGATTGGATAATATGTTTCAACTTGAATTAATCTTTCATTTTCTGGTAACATTTTCAACCAAAAATAATCAATCGTTATAAGAATATAAGAAATGATATATGATTATATATAATCATAAGAAATAATAATTTCGGATAATTATAAGCTAGACTGATTTTAACATCTTAAAAATATTACCTTTTGGTAAAATATTCAGAGTTAAACTTTTAAACAGTATTATTAGCAGTTTCAACAACAATTTTAAGTCTAACGCACTGCATTGAGATTTTGTGCTGGTATGTCACAATTTATCAGCTAAATGTTCTCTAAAAATATCATGTTTGACAGATTTTACTCGCAATTTTACAATTTGTAATTATTCTTTCACCTTTTTATATCAAATGACAAAATCTAAAGTGCTGTTATCAAAGTTTGTGTATTTCAATTATTTTCCTTCAACATGTATTCACCCTACATCAGAGAACATCATTAATAATCTGACATACAGTAAGAGAAACTATTAAGCATGTTTCAGAAATGAAGTGATCGCTTTGTGAATGAATTATCTTGTAGAAAATTCCACAATGAAGATAGAAAACGGATAGATTGTGTCAAAACAATGGTTAACATACCGACATTTTGAACAGACACCAGTGTGCAGTATTTATCAACACTCTGAAAGCCATCTGAGCACATCAATCGCCACAGCGATAAAAATAAATCTTCAAGACAACAATGTATCTAGAGGTTATAGAGCCAAAATAACTAAACACAATCTTACTAAGTATGCTATTTCTAATAAGATCAAAGGGCTTCTTTTGATATCTTTGGAAAGTAAAATAGTGTTTTAATTAATTTAAGACAGGGTGGAGCATTAAATTAAATAAGAGTCATCCAAAAACTGATTCTGAAGACTGTGTATCAGAGAGAAGAGAGTAAAAAATTTAATTTCAATTTAATGATGAAACTGTTTTCGAATATGTTTAACTAACGATAATGAACATTCTGTGTCAATGTTTGAATTTATTCAATTTTTTGCTTCTTTATTCTTGGAATAAAGGTAGAAATAATTTCAGTTATTTCTAATAGAAAATTTCCTATTTTGCAAATTTAAATTGAAGGTGGCGTTCAATAAGCATCATTTCCTCCATGGTTTTTATGGATCTATATTAAAGAATAATACAAAGAAAAAAATAATATATATTGTAGACTAATTTAATAACAATTATATATTGCAGAACACACTTTTCTTATAATATTAAAATTAGATCAATGATAGATTTTACTTAAGATCATCTACCATGATACTTGTATGTCGTTTAACTACTTTTAAGCGAACTTTCCCTCAAAGCTAACATCTTGGAATTCAGTTTTGTGACTTAAAACAGTTGAAAGCACAGCCAACGACTTTTGAGGAAAAATTGATGGTTTGCATTTAAATTTCCCCTGGGAAGGTTTGAATTTTATTGCGTTGTATTTAACGGATTAGGAGTAATTTCTATTCAAAGTTAAAAATTATCAGTGTCAAAATAAAATGATGTTACGTTATTGTTACCTTCAGTTGAAAAAGTTGATGTCCTACACAAGTACATAAATTTGCAAACTACTTGTCATGGGAGTAAATATCTTACACTCACACACTAGTATGCAGTAATATCAAATTATTTAGCTTAAAGGTTTTTATTTTCAATTTTGAATTATTCCATACCTGAAACATTACCTGGCTTAAATAAACCTTTAATCAAAAATGCATTGTCATGTTCCATGCTCAGTGATGTAATTAACAAAAATTATGTGTTTAATTGATAATTGCTGTTATTCACTTTAATGCACCCAGGAGGTCGTCAAATAAAATTAGTCCCACTGCAATATAAATTTGCCTTCTATTTATGCCCAGCACGCACCGTAAGATCTAAGCTCTACTGCTGTCAAATGTTAAGTCCATCCTGTTACACACCCGCATAGTCTTGACCTTTATTTCTTTTCTTCAAAGTATATTACCTTTAATCTTTAGCAATGTAAGCATAGAAAATAAATATTACCCCAAGATAACATGATATAAGGAAGGAAATTATTGACCAACAGACCGAGTAAAGCTCATTGATTCCAGTGTGTCAACAATAAAATTAAGTCACATTAACGGTATCGTTGTCATTTTATTTCAAGCTCTCAAGGTAATTAGAAGAGAAATAAACAGCTGTTGCATATGTAAAGAAAAACACAGAATTATATTTCAATGAGAAGGGTTGGTTACATTTCACATTATGTTGATGAATTGCAAACACTCTTCCAAGTGATGTTTCGGTGCCATGTAAAGGACCTAGGGGTTTTGAATAATGATAACAATATATTGAAATCTTTAAAAAAAAAATCCAAATAAAGGGACAGTTGACAGGCAGAGAGATGGACAGACTGTTCAAAAATAGGATATATTTTACCGTTTAGTGATAAGTTCAATTGAACTTCAAATTAGGCTTCAATGAAAATATACTCTCCTCAATTTAACAGATCTTTCATTACAGAATAATATATCCAAATTATGATTTGCCTGTAGACATATAATAAGTTATTTAAAAAGTTCTATTAATAATTCATTCATCTCCAATTTTTTTCAATTGAATTCATTTCTAATTCAAAAGATATTTGTGCTTTATTATGGAAAAGCAACAACAGAGGATAGATGAACTTTTACAATCAAGATCAGTTTGATCTACATGTACGTAGATATTGAGTATTTCTAATTCTTTTACAAAAAACTAGTCATTTATCTGATTTTGAAATAGAAAACCATAAAAAGACTGATAAATGTACATGTATGTATATTTCTTGAAATTAAACGGAATCTTTGCAAATTAAATACATGTATATACTTTATGCATTTACAAACTTCTCGGGGGGAAATGAGAGGCAATATACATGTAGTCATTACAAATTCAAAAATTATCTTACGTAATAACGCGCCAATAATTACGAGTTTGAAAATTATGGCTAATATTTGTCCATCAATACCAAAATTAACAATTGATCTTGGTCTTGTTAAATTTTCCATCATTATTGTCAGTGGATGGCATGTATACATAATGCATTGTCTGTAAGTACAGAACACCTGCACCTTTAGATCTCAAGTTATATTTTGTATAATAGTTCCAGAATTATAAAACATGTATTTTCATTTGTGTGTTGCTTTCGTCTATTACATATATGCTTAACAAAAATCTATCACAGGTATGTTTTGACACCTTTTTAAGTGTAAATATAGATATAATTTTTTTAACAATTACTCCACTAGCATACAGCCGCTAAGGTAAACTCAATTAATGAGACATACATAATTTCCATCATCATGCTTTATTTTTCCCCCAAGAAATATGCGTGCAATTTTTTGGTGTATGCTTTTGCTGAAATCTCTAGCAACTGAAAAGAATTCAATATCGGTGGGTAACAGTTTGTATAAAGAACAGTACAAGGTGAATATAAGATAAATCATCTTTCGATACTACATTTTTTGATGTTAAAGATGCATTTTATTTCAAATGAATTCCAGATACGTTTATAATCTTTAAGGTCTTTTTTCATGTAGTAAATCTTTACCAGATTGCATGACTCTATTTGAGGTTATTTTGAATCAATTTATACTCAATAAAAAAGAAATCAGTTCCCTGATTAAGAAGAATATAACAGTTAGGGTAAAAAAACCCATCATGTTCACATGTATTAACCAACTCTAAGGTTAGAGTAATTCTACCGATAATCTGGACTTGATAAAAGGAGACGCAGTATGCACGAATGGTACAATCTTTGCAATGCTAAACATGTTCTGAAGCGAATGTATAATTAAACATCATACATCACTATTTGACAGATTTTTGTGACGGGAGCTCAAGCATGTCCCCGCCCTAGATGTTAAGTAAAACCTATCAGTGACATTGTAATTCATTTCGGTCTGTCTCGATTTTTCCGAAGTGGTGCAAGAAATTTAAGACATATTTCGTTTAAGGTCATAAGCAAAGAATGTAACGTAAATTCTCTAAATAAAAATAACTGGTATTAAGTGATTTAATTTTGCTTACAATTTTATCTTATTTGCTGGGTTGTTTTGTATGGTACGTGGTATCATTTTTAATGTTTTGATATTGATGGAAGGCATGTTAAGGTTTGAGTGAGTATCGATAAACAAACCGTTTCATTTGAGAATCAATTGCTTGCTCATCAGTTCAGTTTTGCTATTTTAGGGGAAGTTTATAGACCTTTTATGGTTTCCTTCATTATTTTTCACACAACAAGAATTTTCCACGACTGATATTAAATGAAATTTTAAAAATGTAACCTATCTGGGGTTATTTTCACTTGAAAAATTTTATGGTGTGTTTGCTTCATTTTCATAAGTCGCTAAATTATCAGTAGTGAAAGTGCAAAATAATTATAGACGGATCGTGATACTTCCAATTATAATTAGAAATTGAATTGAACATGGATTTTGAAGGCTGCTTACGTAGAAGAGAAAAATCAATTTTTATAATGTTAATAACGATGCACTTCAGGTTTCTGTAATTAATGGCAGGTAAAATATAAACATCTATTAGTTAAACAGACCTTAGTGACCTTTCTCATTATAGTCATCGATTTACCTTATTCTTTTGCTTCTAAGGTTTCAAGTCGATACGATCTGTCTGAGCAGATCGATTGTATCTTTACTTGTTTTAATTAACATTTGAGACGAAAAATTGATTTCACGGCAATATTTTCACACCTCCCTTGATCAAAAAACAACCTTTGCTTAAAATTTTTGCCATTGAGGGACGTGGGAGAGCCAAAATCACATATATCACATATGTCAAACATTCGAATGCCAAAAGTATAAATTCTAAGTTTTTTTTCTCTCCAAGCTTTTATCTTTTTTTCCTATCTTTTACAACTCGATTAATGTGAATGATAAAGAGAAAATTGTTCTGTTGATAAAATGCATTAGAATTTAGCTCCAGGATCATTAAGCAGTTCTGACTTGTCGGAATCTTTTAGTTGTCTTATAGTTTTATAATAGAACGCCTTCAAATTTTTAAATGTTTCTAAATTTGCGTTCCTTCATGTTTTTATTTTATTTTTTTAATTTTGAGTGTCATTTTATAAGAAATATTCATTTTATGATTAACCGACTTAATTCTTGATCCTAGCCTGGAGCCAGGAAAATAAAACAAAAAAGGAAAAAGTCAAAAAAAGTTAAGCTTGGAATGAATTTCCTGATCTGCAGAGAATTATAACAAGGGAATCAACTTTTTCATGTGTATATAATACAGAAGGGTATGTTACAACACACGTTGAAAAATTACGCAGTTTGAAAAAAAAATTTCGAAGTGCGTTGTTAACGCAGTTTGAAAAAAAAAATTCAAAGTGCGTTAATATCAACCATATCAGCACACTTTAAAAAAAATGTGTAAGGCTTAGTGAATATTCTTTCAAATTTTGATAATTTAATTATTTATTATGATAAAGACTAGATAGACATGTTTTATTTATCATTTAAATGCCATTTTATGAGGAATCATTGTGGATACACTTTGAAGGTTTTGCAGCTCGGCGGAATATTTAACAGACAACCAACGGGTTATATAGCTAACATGATCAGTAGTTTTTCAAAATCCCATGTAGTTCAACATTTTACTTTCTAATAACAAAAATGAAGAGCTTAATGAAATTTTTATCATTAAAAGGAACAAGAACTACATCACTTACCAGAACAACTGTACTTCGGTTTTATAAATAATTCATATTAATTTATAAAAGCTGAGGGACCCTCTACCTGTCTTCTCGTTCCCGATGAAGGTAGATCAATTCATCAGTTTTTCGAAAGAAATATAACAAAAGTATACCGTCTATTATTAAAATCGAAGGCCAGAACTTTTGTTTTATACATATTTTTTCAAAGTGCGTATAGTGTCTCCATGGTAAAATATATTGACACTTATTTCTCGTGTTTGTACCTTTTAACCAACATTTGTTGGTTATCCAATCTTGCTGATTTGAATTACTGCCTATGAGTCAGCGTCATGTAAGCGCTTATGGTAACGAATTAGCTCTTTATGTCCTTTCAATAAACTTATCATTTTTCCCTGTAACATTTGACAGAAATTGCAGGATCGGGAATGACAATCTCTGTGCACTTCTCTAATCCCTGATGATCCGAGTTTTATCTTTTTATTGATGGACGCTAATTAGAAAGAAATATTGTCATGTATCTCGAGCTCCCTCTTCTACGACGTTAGTAATTGCTTAAAGATTTTTAAAAAAAAAAAAAAAAAAAAAAAAAAAAAAAAAACTCTTACCGACGAAAAAGTTAACGTTAGTACCTTAAGGTCAGGGTTGAGTTTGAAAGTTTGGTTTTCAAAAATGAAACTATCTCGTTTACTGTTAATGATAAGAAAATTTGATCGATTTTTTAAAAAAAATCTAATTGATGTCTTCAAAATATTTCAAAGAAAAGGGTACAAATATTTTTTGTTTGGATAAGAGTAAAATAAAACCTCTTAAAGTTTATGAAAAGAAATAAAATAATTAATAACTAAAATGGAAAAGAAATCCAGCGTAATTTTCAGAAACTTGGCAAATACTTTTGATAAATACATGTAAATAAAATTGTCAAGATGTTTACTGATTTAAAACGAATGCTTTATCGGAATAGTTACACTGTACTTATCGTGTAATCTTAAGAATAATTAACAGGTAATATTTTGGTAAAAATGTTCTTGCTTTAATTTGTCAATTAATTCTTACTTGGTATTATTAAGCCCTAATATCTAGTTTTTCCAATGGACACAGTTATCACTACCAAACTCCTTTTCTGAAGTTGTGTAAAAAAAAAGGATTAGTTTTCCAAGAAAACGAAAACATAAGTCAAAGTAACATAAAAAAGGGAGATTTGAACACTGATCTAACTAAAGATGGCGTTACCCAGTTCAACAGGCCGTATCACAGTCATGTTTCAAATTCTTCTAGCAATATTTTTTATATGACTTGTTCAATGATGTTTATAGTCATTTGAAAGTTAAAAAGACTCTTCATTGTATGAATAGTTCTTTACACAAGATGAATATATTTACATATCACACACAGTTTTTAATGGGACATACATGTACTTTAAACAAAACAGTGATTATTCTAATCTTGACATCTTTAAAGCAAGGGTCATACTACAGCTAGTCTCAAACCATTAAATTGATCAACATGGATGTAGATATGAAGAAAAAAAACCCTGTTGACTCTTGCACGACAAAATCCCCATTCTGTTCACTTTTTGCCCATCTGTGTAGGGGCTTAGCATGTTAGGTAATTAATCATTTTATTTTCTTGATCACTGCAAAAAGACATCTAGATAAAAATTCTACAGCCAATAATATTTGAACATGGCCATTCAATGAATTGAATCTTATTTTGACACTTCAATGCCTTTCAACAAAATCAATTGTAAATGTATTTATGTGAAAAATTAATTTTTCTTTTTTGTTAGCAATGTCATCAGTGTGACGCAACACATTTCGGACGTCAAATACACAAAGAGTTATTGTAAATCAATATATATTTTTTCTAAGGATAAACATTAATATTTGCAGGTGACTATAATTCTTTTTTGTCCAAAAATTATGTAATAAAAGAATAAGATAATGAAACATTATTTTTTGTAGCAAAAGCGATTTCAGGTGTCCCAACATGAATATTCATTTAGATAAAAATAGCTTACTGCAATCCCTATCGTTCTTTATGCTATAGATGACATAAATCGTAAATGTATCAAATTTATAAGAATATTTTCTTGATATCAAGATTGACACAAGATTTCAAATTCTCTCTGATAAATAAACAAGATGTTTGTTAAATGTACCCCCTCCCCCCGACGTAGCCAAGAAACTATTTGTATACGTGTATTACATACAAGTGTACAGAAAGATGTGGATTTTTTTTTTGTACTGAAATATATATTTGCCATTTAATTCAATCACCTTTGACCCACTTACACTTTTGAATTATTTATAGTTTTGCAACCTGTTTTTGTTAGAATGTAATTTAGTGACTAATATGAACCTTATGTTCATTTGCAACATATTAAGCATGAGAAATACTAAACTATAGATAGTGATTTTGACATACACCCGTGGTGTTGTATCATCCCCCGGTGCTTTGAACTGTGAATCCTAATCCTATAGCTAGATAAGTCAAAATTTACAAAGTGTGTACAAAAATGATAATTAAAATATTCCAAGAAACGCTTGTGTCGCCTACTTTATACATGTAGCATCATCAAAGATGCAACTAAATTTTATAGTGGTAAGCTATTTATTTAATTTTACTAGCATTATAGTTCATGGATTTAATAAAAATAATATTCTACGGATAGTTAGACTGTTATAGAATCAGAAATATGATTCCCCCACCCACAAAACTAGAATGAGTAATGAAATCGAAATCATTAGAAATAACTATTTATCATTTTATTGTATGTTTAATCCAAGAATCCTCCAAAAGAGTTTTTATAGTCTTTATTGCAATTGTCAGTCTACAACCATCCATTTTGGTAAACCGATTCCGATTAAATATTAAATTCTAGTTTGTGTGGTAACTGTATATATCATACAGTTTCAAAGTACAGTGTCATAATCTCATAAGTATGTTATAAATAAATGCTCATTATCAAAACCCTGCCTCTAAACATTCAAAACACGTAAGCTGAATTAACTTCCCACAGTATTTTTGCGAAGTAGGTTCAAGGTCAAGTGATCTCTAACGCTGTTTTTTCGTAATATTTTCTGACAAGCTATGCACATGCTAAATAGCACAATCTTACCTCTAATATGTCAAGAATGTGCTGTATATCGGCACTATGAACTATTTTGAAAAGTAGATAAAAGGTCAGGTTCAAAGGTCACTAGATCGTTAACCATGAAAATTTGCAAAGGCCGTAATGCCAAGTAATATATGTGCAAAATATCAAATCAATACCTTTTTCACATCTCAAGATATAAGGTATGACAGACGGACAGACAGACGCCGGGTAAAGTGATCCTTAATAAGTGTCGTTCTGCTATGCAGGCGACACAAAAACGATATTGTCTACTTAAAAAATAAATAATGTTAAAAGGATCACTGGGAAATGAACCTGGTTGGTCTTGTGAAGGCCGAAGGGCCTGTCAGTAGATTTGATCATACATGTACCTACTAAGTTCATTTCAGAGGGAACTTTTTAAGTTTGTTGTTTATTACCGATATTTATATTTGAGGCGATTAATTCGAACAAAATAGTACACTTACTACCCATCGCACGCTGCAATAAGGTGTAACCTAAAAATGTTGCAAAATAGTTCAATATTGTTTGAAATATTTTTATATATCTATAACCTATGGTATATTTATGCATTCAGAAAAAACGAATCTGTTTTCGTTCTGTTTTAAAATGAAATTTATGCTTCTAAAATATGTACTATAAATCGTTGGCACTGCAGGTAGTTAATAGGTCATGCAAGTTTGACAAGCTCTTACATTTAAAACTAGAGGAACTGTTAGCACTGAGCTCACAAAATGATAGCCCCGCCTCCCATATGTTTATAATGGCAGAGTTCGTGTTTTGCTAAGGGAGACTCGAAATAAGTCAAAAAGTAAAATAGTGGAAATCGTCTTTTGCAGTTAACCAGCAGTCAATTTCGGGTTTTAAACGGGTAAAATATGTACCATAGATAGAATGTTCTACCGTTAAAATGATAAATGTCCTACGGATCCGGTTGCTGAGGGCCTGTCCCGAGACACAGTTAGATTATTCTAACTAAGTTAAGAGGCCCGTGTTTGCTCTGCTTTTGAGTTTGAATACTGTTCGCTATCTACATATTTCACTTGAATATTTCAGTTGGAGACCTAAACACGATATGCAGGTGATGTTAGAGTAATATTACATAAATAAGGGAAATCGGCGATTTAAAAGCTAAATTCATCCCGTTTGTCATACAGTTTAGTTATTTCTATACACTAGTGTAGATGGCCATTGTCGACTAGAATGAAACAGATGTGGCAACATGTGTAGTGTCTTTTAATTCGAGTCCACAGGGATATATGAATAAAAGTAACTATAATTGTTAACTGATAAAACGTCGTCGAAATGTCGAAATGTTGAGTTGAAAGCCACAGCAAGAGTTTTCTCCTTCTCATGTAGATGTTGTATGAATTTTAGATTCAAATCTATGCAATTTAAATACGTAATGTTGCGATTCATTTTGGTGTTTCCCTTGTGACTTCATTTAAATATCATTGCGCCCTGTGATTCGGTCACGTCATGATTTCTGCAGGACCCCTAAAAGGTTTTCACAGAAATGAACGTTTGATCTTCAACTAAAAAGAAATATTTGCAAATGTAAATGTTATCAGATGCCACATACAATGCGTAAACATGCAACACTTAACAAAATGTTCTCAATTTGATATTCCGATGGAGTAGCTTTGTATATTAGTCGTGATCATTCCTACATCTGTGGTAACCTTCCAGTAAACACAGATGTCAGGATTATGCAGACTAGTATATTATATAATACCAACTTATTTATATATTTAAAGTATATATACGATTTGAATATACGTACTAGTCACGTACAAAGAACACAGACTCTTTAATCGGAGAACATTTGAAAGGAAATTAGTAGTTGAATATGCGTGATTACATGAAGCTTTATCTACCGTGATAAATGCATGTAATAATGTTTTTGATTGATTGTATGTTGTTTTACGTCCCGTTCGAGAATTTTTCACTCATATAGAGACGTCACCATATACCGGTGAAAGGCTTCAAATTTAGACCTTTACTTGGCACTTTGGCACGGCCAGGAACACGTTAAGTTCCTAGACAGTACCGTTGTCAGAAACCTTTAAAGTTAAGCACTGAAACTGGTTCGTTGTCATGAACATACAGGTGAGGTTATGATAAAATCGGTCCGGTGTCATGACTTAAGAACACAGACTGTGAGAAGTTTTTCATTTTTCGAGTTAAATTATCTATAACAATATCTGAAATTGCAATGGGAAACAGGGCTGACACCCTATTTGGTGTTGTATGAATTTCAGCCGTTAAAAAGAAGTAATAAAAGAAGAGTTTGCGTTGGCGACACTAACCCTGTTGAAATCACTTGGGGATTTGATTCATTTTTCTACTGAGATGTTATATTTTTCGTAAATAGAATATATAATATACACACCAATTGGTGCAGACAGTATCAAGACATGTTGTAAGCCTTTACAGAAAAATGAGAACAAATTAAAACTGAAAATTTTGATTTATTTCATTTTTTTGTCCGTTGTCATGACAAGATACGAAAATTCAGTCCGTTGTCATCGGTCCGTTGTCGCTACTGTACTTTCTACACTACGAAGGACGATTTTATGTTGTTTTAGGTATTGTTAAGCATGCCATCAAAAAGAGGGGTGTGACGGTACATATTGTCGTCGGCAACAAAATGTACCTACCCTGACTGCACATATCGTCGTCCATCGATACATATTGTCGCCGGCGACAATTTGTACCGAGACGAGCCTTTTCTTCCTCCTACGTAATGAAAGACAAAATGTACAGTCAAGCATGGGCACGTTTGGTCGTACAATATGTGCAATATGTACTATGAACATTTGCACATTTTTTCGCCGATATTTACTAAGGTTGACTGAAATTAATTCTACGTTTAACGTCACCTATAAACTTCAAAACCTACAAGGGCGGGAGGGAAAAATAAACAAACAGAATTTTCAAACAATGAGTCGTTACTCATCATGAATTAAAATACTGTAAGTATTTGTAATCATGTACAGACTCTTGGTTAAATAATCATTTTCAGTAAACCTGTATCTTTAAATGATAGACTGATTAGACTCGATCAGCTCAAATATACCTCGTAGAGGGCCCAAGTATTGTCTATCACTATGGAATGTAGTTTTTAGATGCTAAAAGTAAGAGCAAACCGGAACAGAAACATTAAAAATGTGGATTTGTTTGTTTTTTTTCAAAGTACCAATTTCTCTGAAACCTACGCGCGCGGGTGACGTTAAACATAGAATTAACTTTGGACAGCCTAAGGTCGTGAAGAGAGAGAGAGAGGTTGACACACATGCACAGAGAAGGAGAGAGAGAGACACCTAGACAGACAGAAGGATAGACAAAGTGTTTGGCTGATAAATAAGTAAACAAGTTGTATTTATTTAGCATAACTCGCAGTACTGTCGGGAGAAATGGTGTTGCTCGTGTCCAGCATTGGTTTACTTGACTATGATATGTTAAAATACCGTAGTTCTTGAGATATCTGAAAAAATCAGTCTATTCTTTTTTCTCATTATATATACATGGATATGAGATTGAAAGTTATTTGTTCAGTAGTAATGTTATCTGGAATTCATTTTTTTTGCTTAATTCTCATACGAGTGCCGATATAATTGGTGTAGGGGTTGACATTTTAGCTCACCTGAGCTGATAGCTCTAGTGAGCTTTTCTGATCACATTTTTGTGTCGTCCGTCTGTCTGTCGGTAAACTTTTCACATTTTCAGCTTCTTTTCAGGAACTACTGACCAATTTCAATCAAATTTGCCAGAAAGCAAACCTGGATAAAGGGAGTCAAGTTTGATCAAATTAATGGTCATGCCCTCTTTCAAGGAAGTATAGTTAAGAATTAGTAAAAATTTAGTGACATCTTTAAATAATCTTCTCAAGTATCATTGTGTCAGAAAGGTTGAAACTTATGTGAAAGCTTTATTATAAAGTGTAGATTCATTTTTATTCAGATCATATCTAGGGAAGAGTGGGGCTACAATAGGTGATCAAAGTTTAAATAGAATACTTAAGAATAACTCTTTCAAAATTTTCTTCTCAAGAACTTCTGGATCAGATCACTTATGTGAAAGTACATAGTGTACTTTTAATTTTGTAGATTCTGGCACGAAAAAGATCCCACACTTCTCACACTTAGCTGTAATATGCTTTGTATTCTTTTAAATTAAGCGTATATTTGATCATTTCTGTTGCATTTTATTGATTTACTTGCATGTTAAGAAAAATGACACCGGACCACATAAACTTAACATGTACTGACAACGGACTTTTTGCTTATAAATTGCGATTTCTTAAAACATGTTAGCTACAAAAGGCTGTCAGTTGCCTAATACATTTAAAATGAAGTTTTTCTTCATATTTTAAAATAAAAGTACCATTTCGATGAATTAAATAAAAAAAATATATAATTTTCCAGCTCACGATCATGCCCTCACACATGGGCATTTGATCGCCAACCAAAACTCCTCAAAATGTATTAAGGATATCAAATACATAAGTCTTTGTATGGAATACTGAATGTTGTATCTGTTTCCCAAAATTCAAATTTTTTTCTCAGAATTTGTCAAAAACGTTAAATTTTAGGCATTATGTACAAAGTCTTGTATCTTTTGCATGACACCGGACCGATTTTATCATAACCTCACCTGTATGTTCATGACAACGAACCAGTTTCAGTGCTTAACTTTAAAGGTTTCTGACAACGGTACTGTCTAGGAACTTAACGTGTTCCTGGCCGTGTTTGGGCCATTGAGCGGTGAGGGTTTTTCATCGTGCCAACGCCTACCGTGACACGGGGCCTCGGTTTTTAAGGTATCATCCAAAGGACCCGTAACTGCCACTTCAAAGTGCCGAGCGCTTGACGAACGAACAGTTACTCCCCATTTTTATTGACTTTGGTCAGTCGCTCTACCGACTGAGCTACCGTGTTTTTGCAGAGAGAAAGAGAGAGTGAGAGATCATTATGTCGCCGAGGATAAAAAGGATCCCAATCATCGTCAAAACATGATATAAAGGTCTGTGAAACTAGATCTTTTTCCTAACTTGTTTTTCCAGGAGCGGATCCAGCAATTTTTGAAAGGGGTGTTCCGAGGTCGATGCCCCCGACACTCATACATAGAGTCACATCACAGGCACTCCAGGCTCTTAGCATCGGTTTTCAAAAGCATTCAAAACAAAACTACAGCAGAAAATTATTATCAGGAAAAACGTGAGGGGCCGCCCCCGCTTTCTACGGGGACGTTTAAAACCTTTCTCTTCATTAAAATATTCCCATACAATAAGGAGAGAAACATTTTCTGATGCACGCTCCCTTTCATGACGTTTTATACTTCTTAAAGTTAGTTACTTCAGAAAATGGTCCAAAAATGGTATAGCCAAAGTTCGCCGGAATCTTCCGATGATATTTAATTGAAACTTTGCATGTTACTAATCAGGTATAGGGGATTAAGTAGAACATTTTTCTTTCAAACACTCATAAATGAAAACCCTTTGTGACAGCCTTATATATGCTAAGACTCCCTTTTGGCCCCTGGTTTAGGATGTTTTTTTAAGAACGATGCAAAAGTTCATCAGTTAAAACTTGTTGTCATCCCTGTTAAAAAACGAGATATAATTCTGGATTATTGGATATATAAAGGTCATAAAAAAGTCATAAAAAATCTGACAATTTTCGGATTTTCTCATTTTTACAGAAATTTTCGTAAATTGCACAGTACATTTTATTCAGGAAAATACAAAGCACAAGCTTGCATATTTACCAGAGAAGATGGGTGAAGAAGGCGCGCATTGCTTCAGATATATATAATTCATAATCAATTCTGAATTTAGTAAAGTTTTCTTTATTGATAGTCGCCCGCCTGGCGCAGTGGTTAGAGCGTCTGCTCTAGAGTCGCGGAGTAAGGAGTTGATCCTTACGTCGCGGGTTCGAATCCCACTGCGGGACGTGGAGACCGGTCCTTCGGATGAGACTGTATAAACCGAGGTCCCGTGTCGCAGTAGGTGCTGGCACGAAAAAGATCCCTCACTGCTCAGTGGCTCTAAGAGCCGATTATAGGTCAAAATTTGTAGCCCTCCACTGGCAAGTTGTGGCGTCTCCATATGAGTGAAAAAATCTCGAGAGGGACGTTAAACAACATACAATCAATCTTCATGTCAGAATCGGGCAGTGGATTTGTTCTCTTCATATTTGTCTATCTTTCAAATGGATTTTATGGTGGCTTCACCCCATGCATGATCTGAATTCGGGTTGTTTCCTTTCTCTTTCTATGGTTCTTCTCCATGTTTCCTTTAGTCTTCCTTGTCTTTTTCGTCCTTCAGGTGTCCACCTTACAATTCTGACGTGGCTATCGGCTTTCATTCTTACTTAGTCTACATGACCTATACATTTCTTGGTTCTTATGACATGTATATTTACATTTCCAAATATTTTCCCTTAAGACTCTTTCCAAATTAGAAAATGTTTACGTTCTCATGAACTACCATGGGTTGAGTAAGAATATTTCCATTGTGACATAGTTGAAGTCAAAAAATAGTGCAAACTTTTTAAAAGAAAAAAAAAAGATCGTTAAATGACGAAAATATGTGGCAAGTCATCAGAAAAATAATGTAAATTTAAGAAATAAATTTAATTTTTGAGAATCCATGAAGTACATGAACTACAACGCTTCACGCCTGCACATTTATGATGAAGCGCTAACGCGCTTCATGAAATATGCCGGCGTGAAACGTCATAGTTTATGTCCTCATGAATTCTCAAAAATTGAATTCATTTCTTAAAATATTTCCCACCCTTTTAGAAAGTACACGTAGTTGGAACGCATTTTGTGGATCTGATTATAACTTAACCGTAATGAAATACAAAGCATAAGAATAAATCACTTTTATTTAAAACATGTATATACGTTGATACAATGTTTCGACACATTACTTCATGCTCAGTGTTTCTTCGTCTGAGAGTTGCTTCTCTTTGTCTAATTCTATTAGCTTATTAAACTTTCAATTATCTTTCTTATTTCATGTTTATGACCACACCTAGGTCAACAAATTTTCTAAAATGGTTAAGTGGTTTCTTCCGACTGCATCAATTTAAACGGAACGCCTGACATTACTAACGCGGGCTATGTATGTTGTTACCGTCATATCCGGTGTAAGACATCAAAAGAGAACATTTAATTGTTTGAATATTGCCATTGCACGTGTTCCCATTCGAACAATTTATATTTTGTCGAAATTTTGGCATTTACTCCAATTGTGGTTAAAAAGTATTCTTTACCTAACATAAGCATTTTTTGAATATTTTGCTTGAAAATGAGCGGATGTAATCTGCAACCATACAAAACTCTGCATTCGATATTACTCCATTTAATTTGTAAATTGCATATAACATGAATTATATGCCAATTGTAATATTTTTACCTGAAATTTCTAGACTCCAAATTACACCCCCTCTTTTTTAATAAAGGGATGTCTCCGCTCTTTCTTCCTCCATTTGTACTCCTGACTGTCACTATATTGCATGCCATAATTGAAACTTTGATGTAATGTTAACAACAAGTGAAGGAATAAAATATCGTTTAAGTTGGCAATTGCAAAGCTATTGACGTCAGGAGATTTGTTTGTTACATGCATAATTCAAACATTTTATAGCCCAGGGTTCCTGATCCTTGAAATATCGCTGAGTCATGATCCTTACACATCTTTGGGTCATCAGTAGCCATGTGCACAAGATTGAATACTGTCCACTTGAAGTCTTCAGTAATCATATACTAAAGATTAAAGCACTAGATATGGTGAAGACCAAATATGGCCGCTTATTTGTTTTAAAATCAAACCACAGATAGTTTGCAATTTAGAACTTTAAATGATGCTTATTTAAAAACCAAAATGAATCTTTATTCAAATCGAACGTGGAGGCCACAGAAGATATACAAAGTAGATCATTTTACCGAATTTTCTCAATTATGAAGGAATTTTGTAAATCTTTAGGTACATATAGGTTCGGTTACATAGAGCACAAGATTGCTTATCGGACATTTTTATGTACAATGAAATGTATCGAGATAATAAACAATATTCAAGCTACAAAGTCCATTAAACAATAAAAATTTTGGAGCAGAGCTAACACGGACCTCTAAAACATCAGAGGTGGGATCAGGTGCCATGGAGGAGTGAGTATCCCCTGCCGACCGGTCACACCCGCCTTGTGCTACTTGTCATGATCGGGTAATAACAGAAAAATCCGTCGACAATTCAGCGTGTAAATAATAGCCTAACAATTAATATGTAAAAACGTCAGTCAGCATTTGACTTAATGATAAATTGTATTTGCTGACAAGGTCATTGTATCGACCATAGAACTTACGAAATGACGACTTTAAACGAGACTGCTGATATTCTTGTTTCATCAACTTGTTTGTCAATAACTTACCTCGTTTTAGAAATTGTTCATACGTAGAGCATGCTCTTGCGTATCGAATCAACTGAGAGATATAAACCCCATATGCAGGTGATGAAGGTATATTGCTGCATAAGTAAGGGAAGTTGACGATTGAAAAGTTAAAGTCATCACGTTTGTCACAAAATTTGTTAGATTACCATTAAAATCTTTTTCAAGTAAAATATCAAAATATGAAACAGATGTGTCAGACTCTGTGGTATCTTTTATTTCAAGCTCACTGGGATATATCGTACAGACATACGAATGGAAATAACCATTGTTAACTGACAGTACGTCGTCGATATGTCTAAATGTCGAATTGAAGGCCACAGCAAGTGTTTTCGTCTTTTCACGTACAAGATTTTGAACAAATTCTGCTTCATCTGAATACAAAAATAGGTCTGCTAATAACGGGGCGCAATTGGTACCCATGGGAATTCCAATAAATTGTTGGAAGACCTGGTCTCCAAAAACCACATAGACATTGTCAATCAGAAACTCAAGCATCTTTTTAATATTGACTTCAGAGTATCTGTGTGTACAATCAGAATGTTTTTTAACAAAATAATTTTGCAAATGACCAATGACAAGATAAGTAAAGATACGACTTCCATTTTTAGTGAAAAAGCAGCTGTCAATGATAAAAAGCCTGTACTTTAATTTATCGTGGGGAATGGTTGTATATAAAGTTGAAAAGTTGTAAGTTTTTATGTTGTTGATTTTGGTAAATTTTTGTGATTTCAAATTTTCCAAAAGTTCCTAGGAATTTTTTACTACCCACAACTTATTTACACCACTTCTCGCATATATTGTTGCACAGTACTCCTGAAGTTCCTCCTCTACTACTTTTGATATTTTAGTGAGGAGTAAGGAAAGAGGCTTGGTAGAACATTTACTAGTACCCGCTATATATCTTTGTTTGTAAGGACTTTTATGAAGTTTCGGAATCCAATATAGATATGGTATTTCGATGGTATTTCGAATTCATGTTGGTTGTTAGGAATATTAAAAATATTCAAAACTGACAAATGATTTTGAAAATTTTCCTCCTTAAAAAGGGAGCCATGGGTATAAGTCGGATTACCACTTGTTGAATTAAATCCCAGTTTTTCTAAAATACAATTTAAATAATGAACCTTACAAACAAAGACAATGTTGTTACCTGCTTTGTATGTATCTGAATCTTGTGCATGAAATATATAAATTGGGTAGATAGGCAAGTTTTGCTCTGTGTGTTGTTTTTTTTAAAACAAGATGTGCTTTAAAATTGATGAAAATTTGAATAAAATGAGAAAATGCGGAAATTGATAAATTTTGTGACCTTTCTGGGCCTCTGTGTATCCTATCATTTAAAATCAATGCTAAATTTCATATGGAATGACAAACAGGTTTTTGATCATGAACTACCACATCGTACTAATAGAAAGCCCAAAACATGGACCAAAGATTGGTCTTAGATTTCTTGCTTTGAAGTAAAAAAAAAAATGATTTTATATACATATATAGGACAGTATTTAATGAAAGATATTTCCTGTAAATCAGTAAAGTCAAATTAGAAAAAAAAGAGAAAATTAATAAAAGTGACTGTCACGAAATGGAACTCGTAAAAAAGAAATAAAAGTTTACATTACACGATATGTTATAAGATTGTTGGGAACAAAACATCAAGATGGTACACAACATATATGCCAAGTTATTCCTCACATATTTTAAAAAAAAAGTTTTTGTATTTTTGTCTGAGAAACAAAACTTCTAACCATGCATGATATAAAAGAAACCTTTCTTTATGAAACCCACGTACTCGTAGTTTGAAATGTAGCGTATGAGACCTCAAAAAGAAGAATGTGAAATCAGACTTTAAAATACTGTAAAATCACATATTTTCGTGGGATCAAATTTTCGTGATTTGAGGAAAAATATGGGTTCGTGGGGATTTAATTTCGTAGATGGAGAATTGTAGAGTAATTATGTATATGTCATTTCGTGGGGGACAAGAATTCGTGGATCTCTTCATACCTCGAAAACAACGAAAATTAAGTCTCCGCGAAAATTAGTGTTTCACAGTAGTCATTACATTGCGCGTAAAATACTTAAGTAACCTTTGATTTAAGACTAAATATGTTTTAGTGCTTTTTATTATTTGTTACTAGCAATCAACTAAATATATTGTAATTGATATATCTGTGTACACTGAGATATGTAAAAAGTAAAATATAACATGGTTTTTGATTATAACATGCTGCACTGTAAGGTCTCTGAAAAGAAAATGTTTAACTCGATTTCAAGAAAATTATATATATATATATATATATATATATATATATATATATATATATATATATATATATATATATATATATATATATATATATATATATATATAAACTGTATTTCACTTCCATCCTCAATGACCGTGTAGTGTAGGACAGCGCCGCGAGAATTCCATCGTTTTTAGCTCTACTGGTCAGAGATTAGAAGCGCGTATGCGATAGTAAGGTGTCCGTCTGTCTAGTTGTCTGTCTGTCCGTCCGTCTGTAAAAACTTTTTCAAAACGCTACTCCTCCAACAGTTCTGGTCTGATTTCTATACAATTTGGCACACAAGCAGACTACACTAAGATACATAATTCTGTGTATCGGTTTTTGATTTCAACGAACGGTGTTGCCATGGTTACGAAGAATGGAAATTTCTGTGAAATACTTTCAAAACGCTACTCCTCCTACAGTTTTGGTCTGATATCAGTATAACTTGGCACATAAGTAGACTATACTAAGATACATAATTCTGTATATCGGTTTTTGATTTCAATGAACGGTGTTGCCATGGTTACTAAAGATAGAAATTTCCTTGAAAAACTTTCAAAACGCTACTCCTCCTACAGTTTTGATCTGATTTCAATATAACTTGGCACACAAGTAGACTACACAAAGATACATAATTCTGTTTATTGGTTTTTTGATTTTGATGAACGGTGTTGCCGTGGTTACTAAAAATAGAAATTTCTGTGAAATACATTCAAAACGACACTCCTCCTACAGTTTTGGTGTGATTTTAGTATATCTTGACACACAAGTAGACTAAACTACGTAGTTCTCTGTACCAGTTTTGGATTTTGATGAATGGTGTTGCCATGGTTACTAAAAATAGAATTTTTCTGATATACTTCCAAAACGCTACTCCTCCTACATGTTTTGTTGATTTCAGTATAACTTGGCATACAACTAGACTATACTGAAATACATAATTGTCATTATTGCTTTTTGATTTTGTTTAATGATGTTGCCATGGATACTTGAATCGAAATTTCTGTAAAATTATTTTAAAAGGCTACTCCTCCTACAGTTTTATTCTGATTGCAATAAATCATGCCACATAAACAGACTAAACCAAGGATCATTATTCTATTTATTGCTGTTGCAAAGTTTCAAGTCCAAGTGCTACTTTTATCTTCCTTTATAAATACAACCAGTAGAGCTTCAGTCTCATGAGAGACTTCTGGTTTGATTTCTCTAGATGGCCGAGCGGTCTAGCACACTGTTCCTGTACTGCTAGGAGACAGATTCCGTAGGTCGAGAGTTCAACCCCGGCTTTTGGGCGGAAGTTGGTATCCTTGTAAAAGGGAATTTCTTTGTGCTTTCTATATTAATATTTCTTCACTTGGGGCAGTTTTGTTACATGTAGTTAACGAGTTGTTGTAAAAATGTGCTTTAAGGTAGTCCGATCCTTAGGTTCTGAAAGTCAGGCATTGAATAATTGAAAATGCTCATAAAAATGTCTCTGAATTCTCAAAGATATGTGAATTTACCCATGGTAATTGTTCAAACTTCATCATTAAAGTTAATGATATTATATAAGAAAAATTAGTAAATCTCAAAAAAAAATTCAGGAAATGCGAATAAAGACACCTACTATGCATTTTCTAGTTGGAAATTGATCAACAACAACATTTTAGGATAAAAAAAAACTATAGGTATCCAGGCATTTGAAGAAAATTGCATGAATTTTATACTTATACAGTACTTGAGTTTCTTCTGTGTACATCAGTTATTTTATAATGCATAGTTTATTAAGTGTTTCCTATCATTGCAAAACACCATGAACCATTCCTTACTAGTATTTCATATCATGCTTATTAGCATCAGTATCTAAGGTTTAATTAATGGAAAAGTCAATTTCTTGAAATTTGTATTTTTAACATACCTTTATAGGGTAAAAATATCAATGTTTTTAAAGACTGTTTCTAAAACTTCAAAGAACCTTGAATCACATTGTTTTATTTCCATCTTTGGCGGTTTCAGCAAAATTTTTGATATAATAATTAATTTTTGTTTTCTTTTTCCCTTTGTATTTCTGATATCTGATAAGCATTGACGAGTACCTTTGTAAAAAAGGCGGTAAATCATTTAATTTGAAGCATCTGGTTAACCGTTCTCATATTTTTCAATACCTGTCAGATAGATTTATTTACTTGTGTATAAAATTTTAATTATATATGCGTTTTCTCCTGCGTCATTGTAAATATGAGGCAACATGATTTTGATCTTCACAGTTGTCACATACACTGTACATAGTAAATGACATTACTTTAATCAATTTCATTAGGATGCCGATATCAATATAATTTGAAAGATTTAATTTACCTGTATTCATCAGAGTTCTATTCAATGATTGAAAAAAGTACTTAATTCTAATTTTCTTTTTTTATATTATTTGTATGCCAAAAGTGGTCAATATATTGCTGTTTTTCTTACTATTCTATAAAATAAACTCTAGTACTACATGTATACTCGTATATTTGATAGACTGAGGATGTACAATGCAGGCCCTTAGGGAGTAATTTCAGTTAAAGGGGGGGGGGACTGATCAGCTTTGATGTATGTCTGGTGCGTAATCGTTATTGGACGCAAAGGTACATTTGTGCATCTGTAAAAGATTTGCAACAACAGGTATATCTCTTAGGGAAGCGTGACTGATGAGAGAAAAAATTAAAGATGCCTGTAGAAAACAGAAACGTTCGTTTTTGCCAAACAATTAAATTTGCAGCGTAACAATGCGATTTGTAGCTACTCTTCATTTTTTTCTTGTTGGATTTTTAGCTAGTATGGATTCCTTGATACAAGCTTATATCATAATCATAAAAAACAATGTCGGACAGTAAATTTGTTCTTTCAGATAACCTTGGACTCGGCATAACTTTCCTCATGTTGAATTAATCCTGACGTGTAGCTTGGATATAAACAGAAAACTCTCACGTAAAAGATAGAGAAAAATTGATAATTTTCCTATGGACATATCATAGCACGGTGGCATGTGTTCCTAGGTATTCACCGATATCAATGTCTGCAGGATAGTGTAAAGAATCTATTTGAAGAAAAAATCATCTTTTCAGACACAGCTGAATTTTGAAGCATCCCTAAGCTCTTTATGGGCTTTTTATGAATAAAGCCTATGTGGTTCTTAATCATTCAATGTACGTGTACATTTCATGGCATACCAAATTATGACTAATGGTATCTTTTACTCTCAATACATATAAAACTAGGCTAGGTTTATTTCATTGTGTGCCAGTTGGGGACAGAGACATAAATTTTGAGATGTTGGTCAAAATACAAATTTAAAAAAAATCATTTTTTTTAAAAACTCTTTCAATATTTAAGCTCCATTTTTTTTAAAATATGTGAAAAGTGATTGTGTAGAAATTGTTCTAAAAATATACTTGAGACCTTAAGTAAATATTCCCATCATATAACAGACAGGGAGTATTGGGGATCGGGGTTATTTTTTTTTCAATTAAGTGTCAATTAATTTTTCTGGCTGCCACATTCAAAAACAATTCTACATGACTGTATGTACTTGTTTTCTTTAAAAGTTGAAATATTTCATTTGTTTAGGTTTAATATTGTTTATTTCACCCTCAAATGGACTTCATTTCTGCCATAGTTTTATTCATTTCATCAGGTACATAAGCAATCCTTTTCTGAAGAATGTTGCCTAGACTGTAAGCTATAGCAAAGGCCTAAGCAATGTCTCTGGCTATAGCTACCATGGGCAAGTTTTAACCTGTGTGAGGAAATTAATTTACATGCAGATACTTTTGAACACGGATACATAATTACCTAACCAACATGTCATTGTGCAACAAAGTCGTCAGCATTTTATTTGTCCCCTGAACGGATGAAACGTTTTGAATGGCACTCCTATCGATAAATTTTACACTAAACCAGCTATGATGCTGCTATGGACTATGCAGATCTACCTTTTTTACCCGCCATGTGTTCATCTTAAACCGGAAGTACGAGTTCGTAAATTTGAAATCTCGATCCCGACTCAAATTCAACATCGGAAAGAAAAAAATCCATTTTTCTCAATTTTATTTTTTTTCTAAAAATTCAAAAACTTGAGCGGCGGGTTTGTGAACCTAAAAATAAAAAAATGCTGGCCTTAGGAAAGATATCACGAAAGCTGATTTTTTTTTTTCCTTTTTTGCTATTAATCCAGAACGATTTTTTTTTCAAAGTTGATTTAAAATGTAGCGTTTTTAAGTATTCATGATTTCTTCCCTTTCCCCACAAAAAAAATCGAAGATCATTGTTACAGGTACTTTTCATGTTTGAATTAATCTGAAATTTATGTTTTTATGAAGAGAATCTAGTTCTATTTTTAATTAAAAAAAAAAAAAAGAAAGATATATTTCGATTTGCTTTTACTTTAATTTAGCAGTTAAAATGTGCATTCCATAGATTTAACCTTTTTGGTCCTTTATTAAGTATATTTGGGATCCTCACTGAAGCTTTCATTTTAACTGACAGATTTTCAAATAAAAAAATTAAAAAAAAGATCATTTAACAATAAGCCTATATGTTAATCAAAGTATTAACCATATTTTGATTCATGTCAATGAATGAATATTACATGTACTAATTTTTGAAATCTTTGAGTTTGATGATTTTTTTTTCGTTTAAATAATATTCCCTCCCTCGGAGGGTATTACATGTACACTTTTCTTCATAGTTATACTAAAACTTAAATAAACTAATTATCTATAATTTATAAACCTTTAAATAATCATAATCGGAAGTCTCGATTTTTGTTATAGTAGCACTGGTTTATATTCTGGTATTAGAATTTAAAACGGACAAATGACCAACCTTTGCAGTCTTCCGATGTGATTTATTTGCCTATGCTAGTGTTGAAACAATATACGTCTCACAGTCTTAGGACTGGTTTTATTCCAAATTCCGTGAGCACGATTATGTTGCAAATAAAATCAATACATGTATACACACCTCCACACATATTACCTTAAAAATGACCCTTTTCTAACACATACACAAATGGTAAATGGATCACAAAAATATCAAATGAGCACAACTGAAAATTATTGCATTATTGTTATATTTTTATGCGTAGGAATTTTGAAGCAGCTAAAATTCTTTCAAATTGATGTTTCTTATTGATTCAGACTATAACTAATGTAATACGATGAATTTTATCTCGTTTACTCATTAGTAAATCAATTTAGTGAGTGATCTCATACAGAGGTCTTTCAAAAACTCCCATATCAAGAAAATGTGTGGGGTACTTTATTCAGGTTTGATTTAAACAGTCATAGCTCTGAGTTTTAAAAATTGATTTTCAAAATGCAAGCTGTTTCTCTATTTAAATTACCATCAATCATCAAATTGAATAGCGAATAATGACTTCATAGGCATATAATACTCATGTATGCTATGCTGATTTAAAGTAAATGCGTTTGTAGTGTAATTAATTGAAATTAATTGAAATTGGTTCCTTTAAATTTACGAAAGGCGTGTTTTAAATCTCAATTATGTGTGCATACATGTGTGAGAAGGAATGTATGTGTGAGAGAGGGTGGGACTGTGAGAGTGTGAGTGTTGAACTATTTCTATGGAAAAAAGATATGGCCAAAGTTCTGGCTTACAATGAGAGTCATTCCTCTTTGCCAAATTCTCTTCAGGATTTTTTTTTTATTAATTTCCCGTCAAGCACGGTAACACCACCACTTTTATAATCATCGTTTATAATCATTATTTTGTTTCTTCACGTCATACTGTCGTTTAATCATGGTCAGAAGATTAAATGATTCTGATCAAAGTTCAGGAAAGATAATGAAGGAAACAAAAGATGATACTATACCGTTCATTGACTTTTTTTTTTCTCTTGCACACCAATTATTAAAATGACAATAGTAGAGTTCCTTCCAACAGTCTGTGTATTTTTTTTCCCAACACAATATTTTAGCTTTGCTTGCATATATGAAAATAACAGCACATCAATTCAAATGACCCAGTGCTATTGTCTTTCTGACATATTTTCTATTTATCAATAAAAATCTGCATTATGATTACTTTCTGATACTAGTTATTCTTGCAAATTTAATATAATAATATAGTTGTATGTTACATATAGTAGCTGTGGATCTAGATATGTAGCTTGCTGGTCTGAGAAAAATTGGGATGGACGATTAAAGACCTACAGTGCCATCCATTGAGAAAAGTGGATATACTTATTACGCACAAAAAAGTGCCCTGTTTCCTGATTTATTTCTCCGTTTATTTAAGCTGCCATCTCAAACTATTACGGTGTGGTCCTAGCATATTCATTTACTACTTTCACAACAAAACATTTGCAAAACCGTTATTAATAGACCTCCTTAGCCTGAAGTTGAGACCATCGAATATTTCACCTATTTATTTTATACTGCCATTTTGGGTGGCAAGACAATTTGGTCGAATGCGCTTCGTGCATGACAGTTTTGTTGTGGAAGCAGTAAAAGAATATGTTAGAAACATAGAAACACGTTCACCATTTGTAATATTTTGAGATATACGGAAAAATGAATCGAGAAACAGCACATTTTTGTGCGCACTAAATTTTTACTATTTTTTTCAAAAAGGGGGGAGGGCACTCTGGTCGTCCATCCCAATTTTTTCAGACCAGGTACAGATCTGCAGCTCTCCATATAGTTGCATTTTCGATTAATGATACCGGGTATGAAAACAAAGTTTGAAAATGAGATAAAGTTTCCTTTTAAAGTTTGTGATCCCATTTCTGCACATGAGCAACTCATCGCTTGCAAACTTGAAACTCTCAATGGAAGTTTGCTTTCTCCTTTGGATATCCCCACAGATAAAGTCTAATGGGCATAAATCAGGGAAGCTATTGTCCCAAATTTCAATTGGAGAACTTTAACAATTCTTTGATTTGGTTTTCCGTGTAATAACAAGGCCGATAGTTCTGCGAACATTGCACTTTAATATGAAAATGTACCTTTTAAAATTCCTTACACCGATCTAAAGTATTTAGTGAAACTTTACGTAATTTCTCTTTGGCAAATATTTTGGGATTTTGATGATGATAATAAACTGTATGCCAAACAAAACAAAGTTAATCAGTAATCTTATTTCCGCCTGAAACGTTGGGACGAATTCGTTGGGTCAAGAATACGTATCGGACATTCAAGGTTTACCCATTCATATATCTACGAAACGGAGAACATCGACCTGAATGATTTTTTTTACAAACATTAATCCTAGTTCAATTTTACAATACTTATAAGTAACTGATTTTTACAGTATGGTTTAGATGTATATATTTTAATTAGTTTTTTTCGTAATTTTCAATTTAATTGTTTTCATATATTTTTAAATTTCAAGTCCGTCGGATGGGACGTTGAATGGTGTCCTTTCTCAAGAATAACAACGCCCTTGACACGCTAAAGATCGTTTATCTGGTTTTCGAAAAAGAGTAGGTTCATTGCTGACCACCAGAGAAACCCAAAAAACTTTCAAAACCATTCAAAGAAAATAAATATGGCTGAGATATTGCCGACTCGGCGTAAAACAACAACAATAATCAATCAATCAAATCAAACGAACAGAAACAGTTTTATGACGCCATAACTCATGGTGACATCAACGTTTTTAGTACTTATCTATACTACTATATTAAAATAATAGACTCGAATTTTTGGCCTTTAATACCGATAAATCGGAAGAGTACTGTCTTTTGTTTGATATATTTTAAACATCATTGGTACTTGAAGATTACCAATTTGTTTTTATTTTTTCTCAAATAAGCTTCGCTAATTAATTATCAACGAAAATTCCTCAAAAAATTCCGGAAATCATCTGGATTTTTTGGATTTTACAATCTTGCGCGTGCGCATTACATTCACAGTGTTCAAATTAATCTCCCTTGCAGAGTTGTCGTTCGTTTCCCTCTCATACACGAATGTATGAGCCGATGGTCGAGAGTGTGTTCAAATCAGAGAAGACAAAAGTAAATACTAAGTAGATATATATTTGTTATTGTATAATTTCTCTAATAAGAAATCATTAATAGAATATATGGCAAATTTCCAATGAAAATTTACACGTATTTGTCATAGGCGTCGGAACGGGGGGGGGGACTAGGGGGGCTTAGCCCCCCCCCCCACTTTTTTTTTTGCAAAGATAGACATAATATAGGCATTGAAAATTGGGGCTTACCTTTTTTCGTTGGTTTAGCCCCCCCCCCCCCTCAACTTTCAAATAGCCACCCCACTTTCAATTTGCTTCTGACGCCTATGTTTGTATTATCGTAATCGTTTCTGAGTTTATATCCATACAAATGTGATATTGAGGCCACGTGGGTGGTAATCATTCGCTATCTCGGAGACACATTTTTTATATGTTATTTAAATATCTCTGGCCATCTCAACGGAGGCAAAAAGCTCTTGATCGTAGGAGCAACATTAATGTAACTACCCAATTTTTTTATTCCCCCTTTCTTTTATGCTTTTTTGAGGGGAACTGAAGGGGTTAGAATCACATCTTAGTGAATTAGGCATTCTTTTCCCGCCAAAAATTACAATAACTACTATATAAAAATTACAGACTCGAATTTTTGGCCTTTAATACCGATAAATCGGAAGAATACTGTATTTTGTTTTATATATTTTAAACATCATTGTTACTTGAAGATTACCAATTTGTTTTTATTTCTTCTCAATTAAGCTTCTATTTTTATTACTTTTTCTATGTACTTATTCAAGGATATTACATTAATTTTTATCAAAACAGACAGTCTTTTACAGATTATATACCTGTCTATTACCTGTGTATATATAAAGTATATGCATTAGCAGTGCTTAACCCTTTTATTTTTGAACAAGTTGAGGCCTGCAGTGTTAAAATTGTTACAAAAATTTTTACACCTTTACTTTAATAACTGATTGTGTAAAAATGCCAGCTTAGCACATTTCTTCATTTTCATTACTTTGCTTGATATGTATCAGCAGTGTGCTCAACTCTTTGCTGTTGTCATATTTTCAATGAACATCCATAATTTCTTTTACTAAATTTGTTCGATAAGGTGAAATTTATGTAAGCTCCGGCGTGATTCGAACTCAAGACTTGATTTATAGCTAACTGGTGGTCAAACCCATTCTGCGCTACGCCGTTACGCAACAATTAAAAAAAAAAACAAAAACAAAAACAAAACAAAACAAAAAAAAAACAACAACAAAAAAACCAGAATTATATTCACATTCATTGTTTATTTCAAAAATACCTTACAATATGAATGTGTCGATGTATCTATTTTGTAAATGTCCGATATGCACATGGATGCATTCATAACAATGTCAACCCGTGCACGCACGGGTCAAAGTCTAGTAGTCTATTATTTATCCATGAAAATGATATGTAAAGCAGTTTAAAATAATGTATAATTGAAAATATGTACTGTGATTGTTGATGATTTTATTCAGTATCAAAGCAGTATGAGATATTTTGGATAAAGGATCCGTACATCGTATTTAAAAAAAAGGCGTTTCATGTTCTTAATCTAAGGTTAAGCAAACCAAGAGTGACACTAGGTACATGTACATGTTCTTCTTGTTTATGTCTTTTAGCTGACTTGTTGGGGGCCATTAAGGCAGTACTGTATTTCTGTATATATGATGTACCTTCAGCCTCACAGGAAGCGTTTTACTTTGAAATTCAATTTAAGCAACAGAATCATTTGTGAATTCAATGATTTTGCTCTCTTTCCTTCCAGGAGAAAACGATTCTTTGTACCATACCCCAATATCATGTTGTTAAATGTACGAACTCTTCTTCAATACAATTTGTCAAGTGTTGTGGTATTTAATCAAACTGATGTTTACATTAATTGCCAACTGTTAAATGCGACTCAAATTCCTTACCGGTTATGAAAGTGTCATGTTGCAATTTTTCCTAGATTTCAAATGTTCCACAAAAACAACCACCAGTATCTTACAAACTTTCATGTTTCTCTGAAACAAACTTAAGAAGGTAGTAAAAAATTCCTCATCATTGTCAACAATCTATTCTTGACCTTGTCAAAATATCACTTAATCATATTTATGACCAAACAATTAGATGGTTATAAACTCTGAATTTGCATTATGTTTCATGCAGAATTTCATGCTTTTCATTTCTGAGGAAATGTTTTTGTCAGAAACGGAAGTCGTGCCCTTTGACCCATGCAAAATGACGGCAATCCAGCATACACTTGGTCAGAACAAAACCAGCTGCAGATATGGACTTCCTACTCCAAACCCTTTTCAAATTACTGGACAGAAAAAAGAATTCTACTTACAGCAAATGAAGGCGTGCGAGAGCTATGAGCAATGGCTCCGAGAGCATTCCAACAGAACAAAGTATGATGCTAATGTACATCCAAATCCAAAGTATTTTCAAGTTTTTGTAAAATATCAAATTATTAGCACTAAAGAACATACCTCTTTTAATAACTAATCTCTTTACAAATCAAAGTTGAGCTATTCTTTAGAGTATCTTATGGTGCAGATGTGAATATTCCAAACCAAAAAATTCCAAATTTGCTAATATAGCGACAGAAGACACGGCCTTTATATAACACTATCACCGCTAAGCTCGTGATAAGGCCCGAGTATAATGCAGATATGGTTATCCCAAAACAACCAATTCTCATATCATTGCTCATAAGTCAAAACTCATTTTTTGTATTGTACAAATGTTTTCAATGTAGTCATTGTGACTTGTGGAATCTGTCTACTGTCCCAGAGAATAAGACAAAATGTATTTTTAAAAGGTTCCAATAATAGACAATTTTTTTTCAGGAAATAAAAAGCGTTTTTTTTTTTTCAATTAAGCCCTACCCTGGTACATTGTACATGAATGCAACAAAGAGGGGTGTACTTTACAATTCTAATGGAGGGCTTGTTGCTCAAAGAATCATGCGTTAGTTTATCTGCTAAATATTTAGAAATAATATACATTTATTGACTGGGTTCGAGGCCAGCATGCGTTTTGTCGGACCCAAGAACCAAACAGTTTGGTTCGAGGGTCGACAAACGCATTTTGCGCGAGAACACAATCAATAAATGTTTTGTTATACCTTTTATTTTTCAATTTTTTTTTTGACATGCATGTATATTATGCTATCTTCCGTGATGTAAACTGAGGTTATACTCGGTCAATTCCGTCACTGCCGAACACCAACGAATGCAAATGAGTGTTAGCTCCGCCCATTGTGTGAAGTGAGTGGTCCGACATCTCATCTACAGGTCCAATATCTCATTCAGCGGTCAAACATCGTTTTTTTTATGACCGCTCAGTAAAACATTGGAAATGTTAGACTTTTTTTTCGTATAGATTTGTATGGGAAAAAAATTTTAAAGGTAGAACAATAAAATTATAATTTAGGAATCATTCCTCCATTCATTCCTCCAGGGGCATGAAAGCTAGAGTATGACGACATTAATTTCACAATTAAGGACTTTAAGCCTGGTTGTATTCATAAAAGAATTTTTGTCTCCTAAAAGTCAAGGGATAAAGACACCTACGTGGATTTTCAATAATGATGAACTAAACCCATTCATGACAATATATCAATCAGCTTAGGAATATGAAGCACATGTTTTTGGTAGGAGGTTCATTGCTTTATGGCATTAGAATCAAGTGTGCTTGATATATGCAGGAGTATAGAAAGAGATCTACATTTTCAAAGATATATAATTCATTTTCAACTTTTGATCAATTTTTTTCTCATCGTGGGACCTGAAATTACTAAGGGGATATGAAAAACACTTTTGCCAGAGGGTTCATTGATCATTAAATCATACAATTAATTGCTCGACTATATGATCCTGTTTAAAAGACATATGTATATTTTATACACTTATCCACTGGTGGTGAGTGGGATAGCTCTTTTATCAAACCCTTGACAGGAACTATTCCCCGAGGGCTTGCCCGAGGGGAATAGTTCCTGTCAAGGGTTTGATGAAAGAGCTATCCCACTCACCACCAGTGGATAAGCGTTTTATTATACTGATGTATATAATAATTTCTGAGGGTTGAATTACTTGATACTACAGTTTCTTAGGCAAAGCATGAAAACTTCAACAGAATATTTGTAAAAGTTGTGAGCAAGTATTTGGAGTAAGATTATAACACTGCAAGAATGAGCTGAAAACCTGATGACGTCACAATACTACTGAAGTCGTGATTACATCATCAGTCTATAGACTGATAACAGGAAATCAAAATTGGCGGCAAAAATTGCATGAACATTTTCCGAGGGGTGGATAGTATACACCTATTTACTGGCTATGAGGACATTTTTTCCATATAAAAAATATAACGAATAAACATGCTATTTTCTCCAAACAGCCCCTACCATGGAAAAGTTTTGTGATGCATATTGCACCTGGGACCAGGGTATAGGCCCCAGGATGTTGGTTAAGTTGATAATACATGTATGTTTTATTATACTTCTGTTAAAATGTTTCTTATATAAAGTAAAGAAGGTAAAATAACTATCTTTTATAGTCAGAAAATTTCCACGCAAAGCAAAGCTATACCCCGGGGTATAGTTTATGTTATTATACTTCTGTTAAAATGTTTCCTATATAAAGTTAAGAAGGTAAAATAACTATCTTTTATAGTCTGAAAATTTCCACGCATAGCAAAGCTATACCCCGGGGTATAGTTTGTGCTATCCACCCCTCAGAAAATGTCCATGCAATTTTTGCCGCCAATTTTGATTTCCTGTAATAAATCTATAGACTGATAATGTCATTATGACTTCAGTAGCATTGTGACGTCATCAGGATTTCAGGCTCATTCTTGCAGTGTTATAATCTTATTCCAAATACTTGCTCAAAACTTTTATACATGTAACTATTCTTTTGAAGTTTTCATGTTTTGCCTATGAAATGTAGCATCAGGTAATTCAACCCTCAGAAATTATGATATACATCAGTATAATAAAACGCTTATCCACTGGTGGTGAGTGGGATAGCTCTTTCATCAAACCCTCGGGGAATAGTTCCTGTCGCGGGTTCGATAAAAGAGCTATCCCACTCACCACCAGTGGATAAGTGTATATTATCAACTTAGCCAACATCCTGGGGCCTATACCCTGGTCCCAGGTGCCATATGCATCACAACAGGAGCATTTCTTTTGTTTATGAGGGTTGGTCCAGAAGTTATGTCACTAAATAGAAAAACTTAAATAATGGACATTTTTAATACATATACACATATTTGAAAAATTTTAAACTATATAGATTATTGACCTATATTTTATTCAGATATATGTAATACTTAAAGAAACATAGAAACAAACACAAAGATCACGCCTATCGCTGAACGTCAACAATGTTACTGACGTCTATCGCATATTTTCGGAACTCATTCTCGGTACCTTCCCAAATCTATGGCATCTCTCACATGTGTTTCTAGTGCCCTGTTCACACGAATGCGCATTAAATATTTATTTAAATAATTCAGAGTAAATTAATGCGAAGTAAAATAGAGCGAATTAAACTGATGCGAATTAAATTGCGTTCACATGATAGTTAATACAAAGTAAACTAATGCGCAATACAGTAAGGCTATTTTGTAAATCACGTCACGTTATGCAGAGCAGATTATACATTTAACATAATTTCTTAATGTCTGTACACATTTTTAGTGACAAACTTAATTTTCCTTTGTTTTTCATTGAAAAATAACATGAGTACTTGCTGATCGGTGACATGTGGCTTAATTTTGCTATAACGCATGCGTCAAAATTTAATTCGAATTAGCTTCGCTTAGCCTTCACGCGGTTCAAATTTAATTCGCAGCAACTTACAATGTACGTTTAATTTAAAAATTCTTCGTGTGAACAGGGCATTATTTGTGTATATATTTACATTTATTTTAAATTTTTATATATATATCTGAGTGGGCTTTTCAGGACACAATAAAAAGGAGAGGGGTATTAGTAAATGAAATTTTTATCCATGACTACCAGTTAATGCGTCACACGAGGGGTGATCAAAAAGTTCGCGAACTAATTGAATTACTTCAATTGAATTGAATAACGCATGCGTCAAAATTTAATTCGAATTAACTTCGCTTAGCCTTCACGCGGTTCAAATATAATTCGCAGCAACTTACGTTTAATTTAAAAATTCTTCGTGTGAACAGGGCATTATTTGTATATATATTTACATTTATTTTCAATTTTTACATATATCTGAGTGGGCTTTTCAGGACGCAATAAAAAAAGGAGAGGTATTAGTAAATGAAATTTTTATCCATGACTACCAGTTAAAGCGTCATACGAGGGGTGATCAAAAAGTTCGCGAACTAATTGAATTACTTCCTTCAAAGAAAAAGGATGAGGTTTCAGTGTTCATTATTTTTTTAAGAAGTCCTCTCCAATTTTAATGCACATCTGCCATTGTTCTGCCCAAGCGTGAATCACGTGATCCAGGCGGTCACGTGACATGCTCCGTAGCGGTCTGTTTATAGAAGCTAGAAAGAGATTTTTCCGAGTCTTATTTTTTTTTACCATGCAAGTAATTTTTTTTATAACAAGAACAGACCATCTGTCAGAAATGACCAAATCTCGGCAATAGGATGGATGGATAAGGATATCCCTTCCAAGAATTATCATGGTGACCACAACTCGAGTCCTCTGTCTCGGGGAGCGTTGTTTATCCAATATGGAAAAAGTATGGGCGCCTTCTTTTTTTCATATTTCATGTTTTAAGTCTAAAGTATTCGATATTTCAGAGATTTAATGATTGTATTATTGCTCAGAAATTCAACTATTTTTCTAATTGTAACTTATGGCGATCTTTCAAGACAAATAGCTCAACTAAGGACACATCTTTTTACCAGCTTGCTTTCGCTGGGCAACAGAACAAACATCATTTTTAACCATCTCCCTGCCTTCACTAAAACTATCAATCCAATTAATGATTGAACTTCTGGTAAGTCTTTTGTCTTCGTAAACCTTCTACAAATTATCATATTCTACTGCAGAATTTCCGAGATATACGTTAAACGTTCGCGAACTTTTTGATCACCCCTTATGCAGAGCAGAGCGATACTTGGGGATAACTTTACCAGGCATCTGTCTGTCACATCTAATATCTAGAAAATTGTAGGAAATATTGATTTGATAAGCTGGCCATGAATTGCTTAATAGAACGGCATTTGTAACAAGAGACCCATAAGCCACAACGCTCACCTGAGTCAAGATGACCCTGTTCTTTTTCATCAGCAGATTTTTTTCCTATATATTCTTATGTAAGAATTTGATTCCCCTTGTGCCCCCATCCTAACCCCGGGGATTAAGATTTGAATAAAGTAAACTTGAACCTACACTACCTGAGGATGCTTCCATATCAGTATGACTAATCATTGCATTGCTGTTCTTGAGAAGAAGATTTTTTCCTATATATTTCTATGTAAAACTTTGATGCCCTATTGTGACCCCACCCTAAACTCGAGGATCATGATTTGCATAAACTTGCTACACTACCTGAGGATGCTTCCACATCATTATGACAGATCATGAAATTGCTGTTCTTAAGAAGATTTTTAAAGATTTTTTTTCATATATATTCCTATGTAAAACTTTGATCCCCCATTGTGGCACCATCCTACCACCGAGGGTGATGATTTAAACTTGAATCTACACTACCCGAGGATTCTTTCATATCAATGTGACTAATCATGGCATTGCTGTTCTTGAGAAGATTTTTGCAGATTTTTACCTATATATTCCTATGTAAAGCTGAGATCCGCCATTGAGACCCAATCTATCTCCGGAAGTCATGATTTGAACAAATTTAAATTCACACTATGTAATGAATGTTTCACTTAAGTTTCAACTTTTTTGACCGAATGGTTCTTGAGAAATCGTTTGAAAGATGCCACCAATTTTTCATTAATTCTTGATTATCTCTCCTTGAAAGAGGGTGTGGCCCCTCATTTGAAGAAACTTGAATTCCCTTCACTCAAGGATCCTTTGTGGCAAGTTTGGTTGAAGCTGGCCCAGTGGTTCTTGAGAAGAAGTCGGGAATGTGAAAAGTTTTCAGACAAACGGACAGACAGACTGACGACAGGCAAAATGTGATCAGAAAAAAGCTCACATGAGCTTTCAGCTCAGCTGAGCTAAAAAAAACCCAAGGGTTATCCTGACCTTATAGATATATAGATAGATATATAGATAGATAGATAGATAACTAATGTCCCTATAGCTGTATCACTTCTATTCTCAATGACCGTGTAGTGTAGGGTGGCGCCGCAAAAATTTCTCCGGCGTCGAAAGCAAATTTTAAGACTTGCCTACATCACCCCTATTAATGTTATTGTGATTTAAGGACATACGCAACGTACCTTACCTACTGATAATTTTTCAAGATATCCTTAATTTAAAATTATATTACCATTAGATGATCGCAGACAAAAAATCAGCATGCATTACCAGGGGTTTTGAATAGATATAAAGTGATGAAGAATTGTGTATTATTCAAAGAAAAATACACAAAAAATACTAAACTTATATTCTAGATATTTTTTCATCCAAATTTGTTTAAGAAAAGGTGTACAGCACCATATATAGACATTAAAAAGAGTAGCAAACAGGCCCTTCAAGTATTGGAACTCTTCGACTCCAGAGAAAAAGAATAAAGTTCAAATTACATTGCGTATGTCCTTAAATTCAAGACACATGGTGTAGTTGACCCATTCAAAGGTTATAGGGTAGAACCGGTTTTATAAATAGAATTGGCAGTAAACAGGAAATTGCTATAGTCTGTTTCTTATGAAAAATATGTTTCCAGACCTCTCTGAGAGATTTTCATGATTTTAAATAGATAGGGGCGGGAGTGGAGGTGGGGGAGGGGGTATTAAAATCACAATCTACTTAATCTTCGCGAATTTACGGCGAAAATTGGAGCTCAGAAATGACAATTTTTCCAGAATCGCCCAATAAGCTGGTAAAAAAAAAATGTGTAATATCTTCTACAATGAACCTTTGCTTACCTTATATGGCTATTGTTATTAATGCGCACAGAGGATCTTACCACGAACAATTGACCAATCGCTGAATGAATAGCAACGTTTACTGGACAACTACATGTTTACATTTTACTTCGAACACGTGGATCAGGTCAATCTACGGTCAATCTACGATCGATATTAAATGGACTGTAAAAACCAATTCAAAAAAACTGTTTTTATGAAAAAAAAAATACAATGAATAGAAACTATGAAAGATTTCACGGGCGTTTGCAATTTGTTGTTACGTTGTTAACTAGAAAATGTATATAATAAAATGTAGTCTGTGCCACGTTCAGAACACCTGCACTTCAAGGTTAAGGAAAACGAGCAGCATCTCTTAGGCATCTAAATAGTTCAATGGACAACAAAGTTTTTTTTTACATTACAATACCCGTGATTACATGTGTTTTTGGCCAGGGAACCCACCTGACAATTGCAATCACCGATAGTACAACAATGGAATACAGACGCTTACAGTTTGGTTTTAAGAAAGCTAGAATTCCACGTTTATTTAACAAATGTTTGTAATTGTGAGCATGGGAATAATAGAATAAAAATGGACAGATTACTTTTCATCTACGAAATGCATGGAAATTTTTTTTTGTGTCTTTCCGATCGCCTGTAGATTTGGGTTTTTTCCCCAAGCGTAAAATTCCTGTTTGTATCCGTAGTAACCCACAATGCAATTCAACTCAGTTGATTTTTCAGTTAAAGCCATGTTGGTACCTCATTTGTTAATCTGACGCCAAAATTATATAGTCCCAGTTTCCATGCAAGTATTTTGTGTCCAAAAAGAAATTTTAATACGTAACTACAGAAAATAATTTCATTTGGAATACTTATTGAAGTTTGAATGCGTTCAAGGGAGACTGAAGTACATTTCTACAGATATTATACAGTGGTGAAAACTGAAACGCAACATAACTTTTCTGTTTACATGTCTCCATGTGGAAGTCACTTCTTAGCCACATTTCCGTGAATAATTTACCTCATCTCGATGTAGTCTCGCTATATCTCGCCAGAGCTTCTTTCAGAACTACTCTGAACTCCTCGAGTTTCATAATTTGGAGAACATCGAAAAATAAAAGGTTCCGAACACATTAGTAGGGGTGTACATCCCTGAGCGGTATATCGCGCTGTTCCACACTGCTAGGAGACAGGATTCCGCATAGTTCAACCCCGGTTTGAGGCGGGAATGAGTATCCTATCTTTGTGCTTTCTATTGAGATATATAGATATTAGATATATATAGATACACAGAGATAGATATCGATAATAGAGATAAATAGAGAGGTACTTTGGTACATGTAGAAACGAGATATTTATATATTTCAACTTATATCTTGAATTTTGAGAGGAAGCTTGGCTTTGATAACTAGCATTTATTAGCTCATGAGACTGTACTTTTGAACTGTATGATATACAGTTACCATAAAAAACTGTAATTTGAACTTTAATGATAGTACATCACATAAAGTTGTAGACTGACAATTGCAGTAAAGACAAATTAAAACAAAAGATTAATCTCTTTCTAGTTGATTTTGAATTGAATACTTATCAATAAGATAATAAATAATTATCTCTTATATTTTCAATTTCATTATTCATATAATTTTTAAGGGTTGAAGAATCATATTTCTTTTTTTCTTAGGCATTTTTCTTTCAGCATGGTCAAATTCTGTAGCTGTTCCAAGATTTAAGAAAAGGAGACTTAAGTGACCTATATAACTACAGAGAGAGTTTAATGGGTTGTTTTTGTAAATCATTCAATACAAAATAGAAGGCTAATTGATTGGTAAGCAACAAATAGCATTATAACTGATGCACAATTTAGATTCCAGCCTAAATTGAGTGCGGTTGATGCAAAGTTTACTTCACATAGATTTATAACTTATTACGTGCATTGTCGGAAAAATCATATTGTTGTTTTGTTGTTTATAAGAAGGCATTTGATTCAATAGTTTGAAGTCAGTTATGTTTCTTTTACTTAAAAAGATAATACCACATCATACGACAAAATTGAGCTGAATAATAAACTTTAAAATAGATGTCGGCTAACCCGAATTTCCTCTAATTTTCTTACATTTTAAGGATTATAAGTTATTTTTTTTCTGCTTCGTGTCTTTAAATTTCGCATACGGTATCCTTATCCTTACATCTCAATATTTAAGACATCTGGTTTTGTAAACTATCGAACAACATACAAACCTTTCAAATATTGCCTTCATTTTCTTAAAATTAAGGAAGCCGAATATAGGTTTTGTTATTAAAATCATAAACCATAGGGTGATAGAGGTCTCTTAACAATAAGTTTGAAGTATACAGAGTTTCTACTTTTCCGAAAACAATTATATTGTTTGTAAAATTTAAGATTCCAAAACACAGGATTAATTTAAATAGCATTCACCTTAAATTTCAAGTAAAAAGCCTGCATTCACTAATACTCAGATAGCTAACCTCCATACTACAAATGTGTGATGGTGTCAAATAAAATAGGCCTCTGGATATTAAAGAAGCCCGATATTTTATTATTCATCGTAAGGCGTCCTTGTGTTTTCCGCCAAGATCGGAAATTGTTTAACCGATTATTTTAAAGCAGGGGTTTTTATGTGTATTCATTTTCTCCTTTATATTGTATAAATAGACACTTATCTGTCCTTAACTGCCTTTTTACAATAGTTCCTCGGGATGACTGACGATGATGGAGTATAAATGATTGTTTATCTTTTATATTAATGAATTATTAGCACAACACAGTAAATACTAGCTTGCTTTATCTTAATCAGAAGTTCAATGCCATTGGATGTAATCACTATGCGTGGCTCCATCTTTGAAATCTAGATCTGTATCAATGTTCAATGATGTTTTGAGGTATTTATGCCTCAAAGCTGATTTGGTACACAGCAGGATAATCTAAGTATGATAAATTTTTTAACCGAGACAGGCTATTGACATATAAGTTGAGCTTTCTACCATCTTATTTAAAGTTAGCATTTAGCATATTCTATGGTAATTATCATGAACTTGTTTGCCAATCCAACCAATACCAAGATCTTATTTGGACTGAAATGTTTCATAACAATTGTTAGGCAATGTTTTTAATACTAATTTTGACTCCGTTTACTAATACCTAATCAATACACAGGGCTCACCGCGGGTATGATCGGTCGAAAGAAGATGCTCATCTTTCCTAGGCACCTGATCACGCCTCTGGTGTTTCCAGATTTCCTTATTTTTGCCCTTTTTATGTTTGGTATTTTTTTTCAAAATTTGTGAGATTGATCACAATCTTATTTTCACCTTTTCCATTATTTATAAAAAGTCATTAGTATCAGACAGGCAAAAGTTAACAGAGGGGAGTCCGGAAGCCTGGGGTATAAAAAGAGCTGTGGTCAAGGGTAGGGACTTTAAAATTGGAGTTGAAAAGACAAGAATTGAGCAAGCAGACCATTATTGCAGAGTAATGTATTAAGATCATTTGGGAGTTTGACAAGTCTATGTTTGGTTAATTAGACAGTGTTAAAAACTTTAAATTATACATGTAATAAGAGAATTAAGTTACTACATATTAATATATGTGATACGAGAAGAGAATTATTTCCAAACCAAATTTTTTTGTAACTCTTGGTCGTCATGTTAAACAGAGCTAATTGTAGAGAAAATATTTTAAGCTGAAATTTATCTGATTCTGCGCATGGTCTTTACTATTGAAATAACTATAACTGGTTTTGTGTAAAAATATAGCATCAGAGTAAGAAATCTAAAGAGAATATCAATGTTCCAATATGTTGTTCAGAGTCTTAGTGAAAAGTGAGAGTGTGAAAATAGGCTAATTTAAGGTGAAATTGATTTTTAAAGATTTAAATGTCTGATTCTACATTATATCTCAAATGCTCAAAATCATGCGGAACTTTATAACACCCTACTTTCTGTCCTTTGCATAAGAATCTTGTTTATCGCAGAAATTTCCATTTCAAACCACTTATAAGGTGAATATTAAAAGGTCACTTAAATGCCCTTTAGTATCCTTGCTATTTATTCGAATTAATGATAACTGAACCATATCTAGAAAGAATTCTTTAGTAATCCTCAAATTAGTGATAACTCGGTTGGCTGAAATACAATTTTGTTTTTTGCCGTGTGCAACCTTTTATTTACTTTGACCTTCATTGAAAACGACCATAAATTCCTCAAAAGTGATTTGTAGGTCATTTTATTCACATAGGTGACCTACTGCTATCTGTTTTCGTCCGTCGTCGACTTTTCAAGACTTCATACAACTTTTCCCCATGGTTAATTAAAGTCTAGGCTTTTTGACGACACAGACAACTGCTTTTTCAATAAAAATGGAACTCGTAAATTTGCAATTAAAATTAACCTTGTCATTGATCATCTGCAGAATTATTTTGTAAAAAAAAAAATCTGATTGTACACACAAGATAATAAAAAGATACCTGAGTTTCTGATTGACAATATCTATGTAGTTTTTGTATGTCAAGCCTTCCAACAATCTGTTAGAATTCCCATGGGTACTAATTGTGTCCTATTATTAGCAGACCTATTTTGTATATGAAATAGAATTTATTCATAACTTCTACGTGAAAAGAAGAAGTCTCTTGCTATGGACTTCAGATCGACATTTAGATATATCGACAACGTTTTACCAATTAATAATATTCATTTTCATACCCACATTGATTCAATATATCCCTTTGAACTCGAGATAAAAGATACCACAAAGTCTGACATCTGTTCCACATTTGAATATTTTACTAAAGAAAAACATCAATGACAAAATAACAGCCAAACTTATGATAAACGTATTGACTTCAACAATTCTATTGTCAACTTCCTTTATGTATGTAGCAATATAAGATTATTACTTATATATGGAGAATAAGTTGAATCGATATGCAAGGACATGTTCTATGTACGATCAATTTCTAGAACAAAGCAAACTATTGATAACTAAGTTGATGATACAAGGATATCAACGTCTCGTTTACAGTCCACATTTCACAAATTCAATGGTCGATGCAATGGTCTCCTTAGCAAATATATCTTTAAGTCAAATGTTGATTGACTTTTTTTATACAAATTTAGGTCATTATTATCACACTGGATTGACTACGGATTTTTCGTTTTCCCGATCATGACAAGGAGCACACGGCGGGTGTGACTGGTGGACGGGGGATGCTTCCTCTTCCATGGCACCTGATCCCACCTCTGATGTTTATAGAGGTTCATGTTTGCTCTACTCCCAATATTGTTCCAATGGACTATTGAGTTTGATATCTGTTCGTTATCTTCGTATTTCATTTATGTTTGAAATGAGACGTAGGGTGTTAGTCAATTAAAAGGTATATGGACAAGGCCATTTTATGCACAAAATGAGCCTAGCTCTTTCATACGTTTTTGTCTATTAAATCGCTAAAAGGCCACACAACTTATGACAAATTATGTTATTTTATATGTTGTGATTTGATTATCGAACAACTGGACTTAACTTGGAATGAGGACCCATTCATATGGAACTAGTCATTTTTTACGATGGTTATTCATGCTATTTTAGATATTATTTTCAATATTAGTATTTGGGCATGTTATATTAATTTTACAGCAAGTACACTTTGATGTTCACCAATATACAATGCATGAAAAAAAAATCGTAGTAGTTGAGAGTAATTTTTCACTTTACTATTGGTCCAACCATGGGCATTCCCGTGTCAAGAGAGGCGTTGACACGTACGTTAAAGATCCTTCACTGCTCAATGGCCCCATAGGTCTAAATTTGAAGCCCTTCACCGGTATATGGTGACGTGTCTGTATTACATGAATGAGAAATTCTCGAATGGAACGTAAAACAAGATACAATCAATCATATAAATCTGCGTTTCAACAAATATTACTGTTACTTTAATTGTTGCTATGGCGTGTTACATTCGAAAGCCACTTTACGATATGGAATGGCGAACGAGAATCGAAGCCGCGCCTCCCGATCACGAAGAGAACGTCCTGCCAATAGACCGATGTGGATTTGTAAGTGAACAAACCCACTATTTCGCATTTTATGATTTGTCAAAGTTCTCCCTTTTATTCTAGCCATGAATCTAATTATAATGACCATCTCTAGATTTTTTTCCCCTTTGTTTCCTGCTAAGTAACAGAGTTTGCTTACAGTCATCTCTGTAAGCGAAGTGTCCTTTCATTTTGTAATACGTATAGATTCTTCAGTTATAGAATACGTTCTAATTCAAAATCATTCATTACACGTAAGTAACCCACAAGTATTTTTTTTTTGTATTTCTCGATCACATTGTAGAACAAATGTTGATCTCTCCATTCATACGTGCGAAAACAGAAAGAGAAAAATATTATTCCCAGAGTCATCAGATTTTCTGCATCACTACAAATTACAGAAGAATCGGTCGCATCTAAATGGAATAGAACGAAAGCATCTGTGTACTTAACCTTAGTATCATCGGTCACGAAATAACAGCATCTGTGTACTTAACCTTAGCGAGTATCATCAAACTGTTCTAATTAAGTTTAGACAATCAGTCGGTAACATGTATTTGTAAATACCTTTAATTATTCCTGACTTTTGCTCCATGCATGATGTATGTTACATGTAGTTACAAATTAGTTGTTTTTTGAAAGAATGGATTTAATTTCTATACAAAAAATTAATAAAGGAATCTCAAGTATCATATAGTTAAAGTAAAATAAGAATAACATCAATAAATTGAATATCCATAGTATCACTTTTATAATAGTAAATCAAATTTTCAAAGTTTTTACTACATGTTGTGAATCTAAACCTCAAAGTTTTAACTTAAAGTAAATCAGAGTATTTAATTTAGTAAATCAAATTTTGTAGCATTTACTTTAGTAAATGAAAAGGTGTATTTTGACAGAATACTTAACTTGAATATTGTGTACTATCATAGTTTACTATTAAAGTAAATGTTTGTATTATAAAGTAATAAACGCGTAAAAGTTTTTAAATTAAAGATTTTTTTTGTGTCTGTCTGTTCGTATGTCACACCCTATATCTCGAGAACTATAATTGGTATGGATTTGATATTTTACACATATAATATTGCTTGGCACTATGGCTTTTGTAAATTACCATGGTAACCGACCTCGGTACCCTTGACCTTTGACCCACACATGCGTTCCTTTGAACACTCTAGTATAGTATTCATTACAATAAATCAAAGTATGTACTTTCAAATTGACACTATAATGAATTAGTAAACTAAAGTTTGCTATAGTAACTGATGGCTCAATGCATCGCCAATTTCGAGTTTTTCATAACTCAAGGGGCAAGGCCAATAAAAATTATTGTTCAATCATTTGTGCATACCCTTATATTTCATCTTAGCATCACGGTTTTAATGAATTTTGTCAAGATCATATAACCATAATTAGGTTAATTATAATAAACATAATTCTAATAAATTCATCATTACTGATCAGCAGGAAATCTAACAGAGATAATTATTATATTACAACGTTATATTACATTTTATTTCATACATTAGATGGAGATGCGTCCTCGCTCTCAAATTATTTTTCCCATAGTATGATATAACCATTATTGGAAAATTACATATATACATAATATAAGAATCTGTATTTATTAACTTTTTTTTAGAGTCTGCTAGACATTTTTCTCGTTAGATGAACAAACTGGCATTGAATTCTTTGTTTTCTTTGCTGGCGGCTAATGAATTACTTTAACATCGATTCATAGTATTTAGTCTCCCTTTTTTATCTTCCTAATCAATTAACGTAGAAGGTTCATGTTTGAGAAATATATTAATTAAAAATAACTCGGTTACTCAAGGTACAAGTCAGCTGCAAATCAAATTAATGTCGATCGTGTCCTGACAAAGTTAATTTTAACGCCACGTTCAATGTAGTCTATACAAGTCGTCTTGTATTCAGCAACATAAAAACATATTTGTATTGATGAAATCTTTCAAAGATATCTTGTCATAAGGGGATAAAATCATTACAGGAAAATGCCAATGATATTTCCATGCCACTTTATTTTTCCCATTACTACCACTGTCTCCTTAAATTAAAAATATGCAAATGTTATCTTCTCAATACCATTTGCTTATTAATGCAGTTTTACTAGATCAATGTAAAATCAATGGTACCATTTGAAAATACTTTCCTGCATGATAAAAATGACATTGACAATTCCTATGTCTGTAAAAATTTATGAGAACAGTTATTGGTTCTTTGTGATTTCAAGGATGCTTAAAATTCCATGTCCTCAACACCCTATCAGCAATTGGTTATCTTTCTGACAATGATGATCTCTTATGAAAATAGAGAGAACCGGGGCTATCTGATATTTCTTGATTATAGACGTGGACTTGATCAATGTATCACGCTAATACACTTAACGACATTCCAGTTTCACCACTCAGTTTTCGTAAAAGCGATCTGTTGTCTAGAATACACTTGTTTCAGCATCATTATCACACTGTGATTTTTGGTTTTAGTAGTTTAGTCTGATAAAAGCTTATTTAGAAGAATTTTGATTTTTATAGCCTTTAAGACGCTATGAAAATAAGGGGTTTTTGCAGCCAGAGAACTGTCTGTCGAAATCATTTATTCATATATATATATATATATATATATATATATATATATATATATATATATATATATATATATATATATATATATATATATATATATATATATAATCTTAATTTTTCTACCTTCTCTTGAAAGATGTCTCCCTAGAATTCTAACTCTTAAAACTTATGCATGTTTTTTTTCACTAGTTAAAGTATTCTTCATTTCAAATAATCACAATCATTGTAAGTCATTCATAATTAAAGCAGATGCAGTCACCTGTATGGGGCTAATTTTTTGTTTATAATACAATGTACCTCCTCTATAATGTATTCTTTTTGCTTCTACAGAAGAACCACTGGACCAGTTTAATAAATCAGTTATTCATGTACTCGCTGATCCAGTGGATCAAACTTGCCTATATGCATCTTGCATTCGATTCACGTTCGTGTGATGAAGGACGATGTCCCTAATTTAATAGCAAATTGATAATTTTTGAAAGCTTTTATTCTAGAACAACTGGGTCGAAAAAACCAAAACATTTATACTTGTATATAATTTTTTTCAAAATCACACAGTCTTTTAAACATTATAACATTCCAGTCATCGTTACGAAAGTGAGTTCAATACCCTACCTATACTGGATTCCTAAACTTCATAAAATCCTGGTAAAGATACATTTCAGGTTCAAGCAACTGCTCTGCAAAGCCCCTACCTTACTCCTCACAAAAAGTATGAGCTGTTGTAAGAAGAAACTTTACAAGTTCTGTGCTACAACACATTGCTAGACTGCTATACTTCCTGTTAGAAACCAAACGGTAGAAAATGAAAATCAAAAGTAAACATCTGCCTAAGAAAATTCTACAACTTTTAAATCCAGAATGAGATGGCTATAGTGACATTTTTTTTCCAAATTACTTATTTTTATTTCAAGAATTAATTTTTAGATATATGAAGACCAATCATAATTTACCTTTAAATTTACCTGTGATTGTAACCGATAGTACAACAGTCAAGCAAAATTCTTAGGCAATTCGAGGTGTAAAAACGTCTATACTATTACATCCACAATACCTCAAACCCGAATTTGCCTCAATATAAGTGCCCTACCCTTTCTTTTTTCTATACGTGCATATACTCTTTATTTCCATTAACTTCCAGTGACTGTGGTCAGTTAGGGGTGACATATGCTATTATATATATTGTTTGCAATAACATATTTTCTTTTCTAGTTTGTACTTATTTTTAGTTTGGAAGCAAAGGCAAAGAAAGCACAAACCTTACAAAATACAAGTAATTTTGAGAGCGAATAAAAAACAAAAAGTGAGAAAAAAGTCATTAAAGAACGATAGGGGAACACTAAATCAGCGATTTCTATCCGTCACCGGTGGCTGATATATCGATAAAACTCGTGCAGCAACACTGAAAGTTATGCAAAACAAGAGACTTGGCTGTCGACAATGGAAATGAAATATCACAATAGGAAAAGAAACTAAATAGGTCATCTTTATCAGAAGATGTATTCTGTTCTAGAGGCATGAATTAATTGACAGTATTCTTTATCATGATACCATCTCAAACGTAATTTAATATTTTCTTTGAAAACTCGAGACTGCGAAGGGTCTCTCCGAGAGGACTACAATTAAAGAAATCAATATGGAATATTTTTTAAGATAAAGATTGAAAATTTAAGAATCTTTTTGTAAATCATTCTGACACCAATTAAAACTTTAAATGCATGTCATCTTTGTTTTTATTTCATTAATATACGGGAGCGGGAATGACCAATCGACAGGGGATGCTTACTCCTCGTATAGGCACCAAATCCACGTGAATTTCCTGAGTTTCGTTTTTTATATCCTGTTCACAGAATTGTATTGTTTGTAGGTTTATTTGAAATCGACCACTATTCTCTATCTTCACTTTTTTTCATCTGTGTATTCATATTTTAAACAAAAAATTTTGTTATAATTGATATTTACTTTTTTACCTTCATGTTTGTCGCGATACAGGCATTTCGCCAATCTTCTTTTCATTGTTGATCATGAAAATGTTACGAGGAAAGATATATATTTTACAATTTTAAAGTTACTCTGAAAGATTTTTTTACTGACAAATTTATCAGGTGAAATTTTATGTAATGTAGTTAATTATGGAACGCCATTTTGGGTATGATTAATGAAAATTCACAAATAAGTAAGCAATATTAAAAAAACAAACAGAAAAAAATGTGTGATATTCGAAAAAACGTCACAATAATATGTAATACGAAATTTAACCACTGTCGCACTAAAATATAACAAAAACATATGCTAGGTGACGTGTGTTGTAATCTGATTCTTTGCTATTAATAGTTTATGATTTCAAAAGTATGTATTTGCTGTTAAATCTATTATTTCTTGACGAAACATCAAGGAGACAATAATTTCACAAAAAAGGTATTTCCCTATATAAAAATGTAAACGCTAGCTAACCTCCAATATGCATTGTTTGCAAAATAAAGAACTTAAAGTGATGGCAATTTATTTGGCGTCAGTAACTCTTTGTTTTCGAAGAAATTACAGGAAGGTACGCTGTAGAAGAACTCGTGTAAAAGTTGAGTATACAATTATTCCCCCCACTCAAAAACAACGTATAAACTGATGTATTTACAAACAAGAACCAAAATAATTAACAATTTATTTTATTCTTAAGAAAGAATGTAATTGTTTGCTTGGGATAGCGGTTAGTGTGTCATTGTCAGCAAAACAGACATTACATGCACTTGAAGACAATTTTAAGCTGGCGTCTAAAGGCCTTGTTCATAAAAGCATATATAATAGGATTGGCTACGTTATACGCAAAGTACATGTAAAATATCACTCGATTATACCCGATTAATTGGTGTGCCATCAACCAAGCAGGCAAAAACACTAAAATAAAAACAGCTGTTACGACAAATAACATTAAAGCTGTTTTGATATTGGCCACAAGCCCCCTTTCACGGATTGTCAACTGTCGAAGAAGTTCAGAATCAATGTTGTTCTTTTCATTTTTTTCATCTGAATGCTTTCTTAAGCTAGATATCATCGAAGATCGGTAATCAGAAAACCAGGATTCCTTTGTAAGTGGTAAGGAACACATGGACCTTCTCTGACGTCTTCTTTTGGCTCGACGGATCAAAACGGATCTGTAAATAAGTCCGTACAGAATAATGACCACTACCAAGGCCAGGAAAAAGAGTGCTGTGTATAGTTTCTGATAATGCAATGTGAACGAATGCGGAAGTAAAATCTCTGACGTTTTACAAACCCCAGTATACCTGACACAAGTCGTATTAGAAATACCGCCACAGATCTGAATGTCATAGACACTGTAGTTCAACGCCGTTATAATCCCAAGTGAGACAGCAAGAACTGCCATAGACGCAGTAATAATTTTTGCCCTTTGTGCGTTCATGAGGTGTTTAAATGGATGAACTATGCAGAAGTATCTATCAAAAGCAATACCAACCATAATAAATGCAGCAAAAGGAACGTTTGAAGTTATGAAAAACATATACATTTTGCAGAATATATCGTATTTAACATAGTACTTCAGGTATTCGATGATAACTGTATATGGCATAACGACAATACATGTCGTTAAGTCAATTGTTGCAAGTGAAATGATGAAAACCGTTGCAGCCAGTTTGTGGCGCTTTCGTGTGTATACGTATAGAACCAAAGCATTGCCTGTTGTTCCTATAACGCTGAAGAAAGATAACATTCCTACTACTGCCACAATGGGCCCTCCATCTTCAGCATTTATACCACTGCTGTTAACAATCTCTGATGGTTTCAACGTTGTATTCATTCTCTCCATTTATCTGGAAAAAAATATAGGAATTTAACTTTATTTCAATGTTAGTTTTTCTGGCACCAATAAATGCAAGCGAACTATTCAATTTATCTTAACTTATTGCGCATTAGCTTGCACACAATTAGCGCTGATAGTGACACAATTACAAATGATACCTGAAAATGTATTTAATTATTAATATTGTAGTCCAGTTAATTGATACAAAAATTTGTTGTTCATAGGAGGTTGTAACCATTTCATTGCAAGAGCCTTAAACATTCATGAGTGCCTATTTATGATGAAGAACAAACAAAACGATCAAACAGAAAAATTCATAATAATTATATGTATTTAGCGGTAAGGCACAACTTAAGTTTACAAAGTACTTTATAGATAAGGAAATCAACTTTCAAATGAGGAATGGAATGGTCACAGATTTAGTGGGTATCCTCGAATTTACAATCTTAAATAAATTCAAATATCTATGAATCCTATAACGTCTGCCACCGAATTTACGTCACCAAGCATATATTTATAGCAATCTAACAACCCCCACCCCCACCCCCCGAATCTAATTGATTCCACAGTGGCTGAAAATATGAAAAAGAACTGTTCAGACTTTGGAAATTTCATTATTTGTCCTCAATTTTACTTCATCCCTTTTGTGATAAATGTTTTTAATTCAAGTAAATCACCTTGATGTCTAGTATGTACGTGAATGGGAATGCTATGATATGAAATGAAATAAGAAGATATACAGAGATTTTACATGTACATGTACACTACATGTTGATAGGGCATGGAATAACAGCCAATATTCATTCCTTTTGTTTATCTCAGATCCATAGAGTGAAGTATGTATCTTTTTTTTCTTTACATGTATGATATATTTTACTGCCTGCGATGTCAAAGTTTCTCAGTCCCCATTATTTCGGAGATCTGTATCTTTTTTCACTAATCCTATTTTGGTTTCATGATTTACAAATTTTAATTTTCTGGAGAAGAAAAATCCTAGATAAAATATTGCTGTGTTCCCTATGGCTAAAATCTGCCGAATTATATATGTATAATAGAATCCGTAGTCATTGTGTCGTGTAAATTTTGTTTTTCTATGCTTCTGTGGAGAAATGTTACTTGAATAATGTCTGCTAAATTTTGTTGCAAATCAGTCTAATACATCCTTAAAGAGCGTGATGTTTCACTGGAAAACAAGGGATAGACAAAAATTAAGCAGAATCTTTCAGTAAATTCAGCCTTAAACCAAGTTGTGTCAAAGATATGTAAAATTTTGAAGCACTGTATGTATGTATAATTTATGTTGATTAGGTATCATGACCGAGAGGGTAAAATGACTGGGTGTAAGCGTAATATGATACAATTGTCGTATGCAATGAAAGAATAAAAAACTAATAATGTTCAAAGCATACACATCAAGCAGAATGGGAAATTATCATCGATCTAGAAAAACAATACATTCAATTGTCTTCATAGCAAGATACAAAATACTTCATAACAGAAAAGTATAAAATAAAGCAAAACTATACGTCTATGACATAGGGAGAGGGGAAAATCATTAGAAGAGCTTTATTCAATATTTTGTGACCATGCCCCTTGCTTTTTTCAAACATAAATTGAAATCCACTATTGTAGAGAATTTTTTGTCAAACGTAATGATTTGAGCATTACACTCTTGCGAAAGAAGTGAATAAATGAAACCTATTCTATACTCAAACTAATCCAATACACACCTACAGTAGGTGTATATACAAAATAAGCTAATCTCCGTGTCGTTGACTCTAAAAAACGATATGTCTTCTACATGTGCACTATATTTACGTCAATTCTTCATAATTAACGCAACATCGGCAGAGTCAGTGATTCAACATAAAATTTCAGTCCTCTAAATTTCACATGCATACTTTCCCTTTAATTTGTTAAAACAGTTTAAATGTAAAGGTACATATTAAGCTCAAATAAAAGTTCATCATGACAGTCATTTGAAGCTTATAAAAATCATCATGACTTATGATATACAAGTACATTTATCATTTAAGTTCATAATGACACTTGATATACTCTAGAATTTAAAGTTAAAATAGATGTACATAAAAAAGGTGAAGATAACGAACAGTGATCGATTTCAAAAGATCTACAAACAATACAAAGTTATGAACTGGACATAAAAAAACAGACCCCCAGGAATTCCAGAAATGGGATCAGGTGCCAAGGAAAAGTAAGCATCCTTTTTTAAAATAATGATGAAATATTGTTGATCAAAATATGTTAATTATGCATTTAGCACCGAGTTTACAGGATTATAAGAAGTATTTCAATAGTCTAGGCAAAAATTAAATCAGCTGTGTATAAGAATTTTTTCCTAGCCTCAGACAGGATAAAACAAGGTGGCACGGAGAGAATTGATTAGTTTACTGAAATAACAAGGGGTTTTGAAATTAAATTAAATTAAATTTTTTGCCAATTTTCAGGATCTATTTAGTTAAGTTTTACATACGTTTAGTATTCTTTACTCTTACATCTTATAAAGTTTATTTTCCATAGAAATAGAATGAAAAGGATTCCAACATCTGAATTTTTAACTTTTCTGAGGTCTCATCTTTGAATAAAATGACACCATACTTTTGGAATGTAGTATTCATAGTCAGAATGAAAGAAAAACTAGACAGCATCAGCCAAAAGCATTTTATCTTACTTCATCAAAAGGAAAAACATTCCTATATTTTCTTTAACGATGGTAAAGCTTTCCATCATCTATAAGCGATACTTTAATGGGAAACAAATAACTTAAAAGTTTTCACATGGATTTCAAAACTTCAAAAGATCAATAGAAAACTCGATAGAATAATATAATCTTAGTAAATATAAGGCTAAAATCAATGTGGCTTTTCTATTTTTATGCAAATACTGAATTTTCAGACTTGGATTACTTGTAGTTAGTTATTAACTTCTCTGTGTTTCCCCGTTTGATCTTCTGTTGCTTTTGAGAATAAAATCTCATAGATTATTTTCAGCTTTTTTGCAGATCACGGTTAAAACATTTATGAACAATCCTCAAGAGTTCGGATTTTCCAAAATCTGTAAACAACATATCTATTAACAACCTTTTATTGACCTCTGATAGGGTTATCTGATTTGCCTAGAGACTGTTCCAGAAATGGAAATGTATTCCTAAAGTATCTAATCATTCGGGATGAATAATTATATCTTCACAAAATTTATTCCAAAATATATCTCTGACGTGATTATATTCAAAATGTTGATGGTACAACTAAATATTATAAAACTAAAACTATTACACGTTATTCACTGGGTCTTCTTTGCTGTATGTTATTTCTCAGAGACTCGAATATTTTTGTCCCCCGCTTTCACTGAAAGTGGGGAATATTAATTTGGGTCTGTCTGTCCGTCCGTCCGTGACGGTCTGTATTTCTGTCTGTCTGTAACACTTTCGTTTCCGCGCGATATCTCGAGAACCCTTTGAGCTTTCGCAATGAAATTTTCAATAGCAACTCCCTTTGGCCTAAAGAAGAACCAACCCTATTGATTTTTAAGTCAAAAGGTCAAAGGTCAAGGTCATAAACTCTGTTTTAGCACTTTCGTTTCCGCGCGATATCTCGAGAATCCTTTGAGTTTTTGCAATGAAATTTTACATAACAACCCCCTGTGGCCTAAGGAAGACCCCTATTGATGTTGAGGTCAAAAGGTCAAAGTTCAAGGTTGAAAATTTATACATTCCGTCTGTGTGAAACTTTTTGTTTCCGGGCGATAGCTCAAGAAGCTTTTGAGCTTTTGCAATGAAATTTTATACCATAATTCTCTAGGGTCTCTCTCGCCCCCTCTCAAAGTGTCCCGCCCCGTTCTTTTTTTTAATTATTATTATTATTTATTGCATTAAAAGTCGCTTGGCACTATTTTTAGCACAGGGGCATGTGGAGAGTTATTACGTATAATACAGGTTGTCGGCGGACTTTATATTCTTATTACATCTGTTAGAACTGTTTAGTTAAGGCTAAATTAGACACCATGTATTGTGTAAAATTTTGACAATATCGAACGTGAATATAAACATTATATAATGGCCTACTGTTTGCATATAATTTACTTCATAATCAAGTGTCTACGTGGTCTAGCGGTATGACTCTCGCTTAGTATGTGAGAGGTGCTGGGTTCAAATCCTGGACGATCCTCTTTTTTTTTTTGGATTTTTTTTTTTTTGGGATTTACTAAATGATAGTATTCAGCATGTGAAATGAAAAAGTTATGACGTCTGGCTTGTACAAACTCATAAAATCATTATGACAGTGTGATAAATATTCTATATAAGAAGAATGTTCTATACACATATTAAAGAATAAGCAATCAAATCTTTATATCCATATTGGCATTTTTTATTTGCTTCAATATATATGTATACATTTAATAATTCTACAAACCCGGGGGGGGGGGGTCCGACCCCCCCCCCCCCGAACTGCGCATGCTCTTCTTTTTTCCCTAAGCGGGGGACACAAATTCTCTGAATTAGCTTGTTTTTTTATTTCTTGGCTGAATAAGGAACACCATATTCTAGTTTGCAATTTAAATTTCGTTGAGGACATGAATTCCTGGGTTCATTCACATTAAGAATTGAAAAAAATCTAAGCCCCGAAGAAAATTAGTGATTTCACTGAACACTTTTTAAAAAACATTCCATAGAATAAATATCACTAATCAATTGAATCAGCATAGGAATGGCATAACTAACGTGCCCAGCATTCAATCAGGAAGCACGAACAAGCATATTAAAGCTTATAAATTAACATTCTGTGCAATCAACAAAAGAGCATTAATGCAGATATACTGTGAATAAGAGCTATTTACTTGGTCTCTTTCTTCACTTGAAGTACAAAATTACATTTGCAACGAAATGCTTCTTTTTGCTTAATATATAATTATTAAAGTGATAACACATGAGGATGATAAGTCATATCCCTGTTACCTGTGAGATGTATAATATATGAAGAGATATTGAAATGTTACATTTGGAATCCTGCAAAATGCTTTATAAACATGAACTTTAACAGGGCCTCTCCTGTCTTTGGCATTCATTGAGCAACATAATATTCAATTCTCTTTCAAAGCTAACGATTCCCTTTAGCTAACAAACTTTTGCTTACAGTATTTTCTAGATAAAAAATGTTCATTAAAGCTTTTATGACCCTACATTGATGTGAGGACTACGTTAGGTTAAGCGACATAAGCAAAATTTACCTTTTTGACAATCTGCTGGAATTTCGATGGGCACTAATTGTGCTGCTTTATTAGCCGACCTATTTTTATACTACTTTGAAGCAGAATTTATTTAAAAAATTCTATACGAGAAAAGAAAACACTTGCTGTGGCCTTCAACTCGACATTCAGATATATCGACGGCTTTTTATCAAATAACAATATAGCTGTTATTTACATTCATATGTCGACTCGATATATCCCATTGAACTCGACATAAAAGACACAACAGAGTCAGCCACATCTGTTTCATATTTGGATGTTTTACTGGCTATAGACGATAAGGGTCAACCAACAACTAAACTGTATGTCAAACGGGATGAATTCAGCTCTTCCAGCGTCAATTTACCTTATTCATGTACTAATATTCCGCTATAAGAGCATGCTCTAAATACGATCAATTTTTAAACCAAGGCAGGCTACTTACAGATAATTTAATGTTTCAGATATTCCAAAAATCTCTTAAATAGTCAGCATTTCGTAAATTTTATTGTTATAATGACCTTGTAAGCAAATATAATCTATCATTGGCCGTATTTTGACTAACATATTTCATACCAATTGTTACGCCTTTGTTTTTATACTAAATTTGAATATAGACTACTCCGCCTATCAGATCAATACATAGGGCTCCCGTCGGGTGTGACATGTCGACAGGGGATATGCTCACTCCTCCTAAGCACCTGATCCCACCTCTGGAATTCCCAGGGGTCCGCGTTTCATTACATGTTCACAGATTTGTATTGTTTGAAGTTTGCTGAGATCAATCACTGTTCGTTATCTTCACTTTTTAAAATGTACTTGTCTCCTCAGACTCTTTTTTCCAATTAAGAATTTTTTTTAATAAAATGAATTCGAAAATGATCAATTTGTAAACCAATGTTTGAATGCTGAAAACTTGACATTTTTGATATGTTGCATTGCTATATAGAGCTATGTTACTCTGCTTCACGTATCTCTCTGAAGATAATTAGAATAATACAACCTTTGCAATACAAAAAACTATAAGTTTAGAATATATTTTATATGCTTAGCAAAAATCAGCATGTCACTGTTAGCTAGAATTTAATGTACTTTTAGATGTCATTCTTAATTAAGCTTTGATTTTTTAAAACTTTTTTTTTAAATTTTTAATTTAAATCTATTTTTATCAGCTTTTTAATTGCAAAAGAATATTGAATGAATGCTGATACAATGTCCTTATATCATCTAAATCAAATGGTCATTACCTTTTCTTTTTTATGCTATGTAACGTAAAAAAAGGTTTTTACAGTCCGACCTACAGAACATAGTTGAAAGGGCAACTTTTGTTGGAAAAAAATCACAGAGGCGATTCAAATCACTCTTAAGTTGATCCAATTTTTTCATATAACTTAGTAGTTCTAACAATTTGTTTCCTCTATGCTAATAATGATTTACGATATTTGTCGAATCTGTTCATTCGATTAATAGGGATAACTTTTGAAAATCGTTGTATTAGTTTAGCATAATATTTTCCTTTTTTTTTCAAATTCCGTGTTAAAGTTAAGAAATTTTGAATTATCAAGAGCTTACAGTTTTAAAAATTGTAAATTAAAGTATATCACCTGAAAAGTTCTACAATTAATCAAGGTATTTACAGTCCAAATATAGCATTCTTTTTCAAGGATTGGGGTTGTTGAAAAATAAAAGAAAAAAAAAATAAGAACATACAGAAAAATATATCTCACCTTAGAATAGATAATGCATTCTTTCCTCGTAAGAAAAAAAAAGAGAAGAAACACTTATGACGCTGACACAGTCGTAAATCACACAACGCGTTTGTTTTTAAGAACAAAAAGTGAGCACAGACAAATCTGCTGTATTGCAATATCATGTGCTGTAACTACAGAAACTCTAATATTAATATATGCTTTGGCGATGCAAAGGTGGTATTGATCTTTAGCACTTTAGATTGTGTTAGAGTCACTCAGCGGACACCCATTCGTTGGCATGTAATAGATGTGCACGAGCCTTTTATGAGACAGATTGATTCAGCATCATCACTTCATGACAAGGTATATAGAAGGGCTGATTTAATACATCAGAATTGAATTTAATCTGTTTTGTATAGTTTTGTCATGAGTTAATTTGAGAGAGCAGAAGTACATAGACGAACGTTAAAAAACCAAGATACGGTTTCAATACAAATCTTGTCCTGTGTTTTTCTTTAAAAATGAAAGTGATGTAAAAAATTTAAACTTATGCTTTCTGAATCATTGAAATTCCAAGCAGAAAGATCATACAAATCATTTTCTCACATGATCTTCTAAATGCTAATTGTGACTTTATAAACTTGTGCATTTTCCCGTATTTTCTATAAAAGTTGCAGATGAATTTTCAATGTAATTTTCTTTCAGATAATATTGTCCACAGGCACTGCCCACAAAGATTTTGAAATATGTGATTTTTCAAAGAATTTTACACAACATATCCGAAAATTAAAGTGGGCTACGGCTGTGGACACTATTTTCTTAACGAAAATAACCCTCGAAATAGGTCATGTTGAGGCTTTTTAAAATAGAGAAATGCATCAAATTAAAGACGTCATGTTTCCAGAATGGTACTCCTTCATGCCAAATTCTTTCCTGGTTTATCACAGTCATATACTCAACTAATATTTAAGCCGGTTTCAAAACGTTTTGAAAACATTAAATTTTTAGGGCACGATAAAGCTAAAATCGTACCTTCTTCTTTGTTGGTAAAAGCTCACTTGAAAAAAAAAAAGATCTTCAGTTGAATAAAGTGGAGTAATTGTGAATAAACATGTAAGTAAAATATGTTACTGTATAAAAATGAAATATGATTTTTCAGAGAATCAAAAGTAGGGGCAGTTTTACAACTGAATTTATAAATAGGCAAAACAAAACGTTCTTCATTTTATCCTATACTAGCACAACAATCAATATGTCCTTTATTTTTTTTTTCAAGGCAGGATATAATTATAAAATATCAATATACATGTAGTGTCCACAAAGGATATTTAGACCATAGTCTTTCGATGCGCATGCGGAATATTCTTTACTTTCAGAATTATTTATGATTTTCTTTTCGTTTGGCTTGCGATAAGGCAACGCTCAATGACATTTGCTAGTGGAATGCAAATTCTGTGATCAAGTTGGGTGCATATTGACAATATATCGTCATGGAAAGATATAGTGCTTTGGCAGAAAAACAATAAATCTTTCCTGAAAAAAGATAATCAAATAACACAATCACAAGGACGTAACATAGTGTTTCAACGTGGTGGTTGAGAGGGGAGGGGGCAGTAAGGTGCATAAAAGAACTTTGACAAGGCAAAAAATAAATAAATAAAAACCAAGCCAAAATAAAACAAAGGAAAAACTGCCTGAACAAAAATATATTTTCTGCAGATGAAAGGGTTTAATATCTCTTTTCACAGGAAAGAAAAGTGGAGAGAGGCAACCGTCATTTTAGTAAAAAAATTGAATAGCAAAAGACTTTTCTTAAAAAACTGCAAGACAAGCCATCACCCCCCCCCCCTCCCGCTACTTCCTGCCTAAATAAAAAAGTCGAACCTTTGGTAAGAAAGAAAATACATGTCATTAATAGTTATCTAATGACAAGGATAAAATTTTATCCAAAATGACAGTAATTAAAATTTTTGAGGAAAATTAAAGTTCACACAAATGCTGTCGAATGGTTTTGAAGTTCTGTGTCCTTTTTCCAGGCAAAAAATTCTTTTTAATGTAAATTATTAATCAGTCATTTTTTTCTTCCTATAATAGGCCATCGTACCGTCAAGTGAATGATGATAGGGAATTTCCCATATCTTGTCTTCAGGGTTTGCTAATTATGGCTTGTTGAACCTTTTGAAACAGATGAATGACTGCCATTAACATCCTATTGCAATTATGATCTGTTCTAAGAGTTTTGAAAACCACAGATTTGCGATCATTATTATGAAAAACAGAGACAAAGATTTTCTTGAATATATCTTGAATTTCCCATTTATTTACCAGATCTATAGCATTAAAGGTGATATATAGAGCAGCTACCAGGGATGGGACCCTGACTAAACTCCCTCTATAATAAGGCAGGGTGCTTTATATTTCTAAAAACAATGTCACACGTATTTATTCATATCATACGTTGAACAGGTATATTGATTAAATTGTATAACATATAAAAGAAAGAATATCTATCCGGATTCAAAATGAATTCCTTAAAAAGTCATGAATAATTTTATCTTAAAAAACAATGCAAGTACTATAAGATTATATCAGGATCTGAAGTTAAATTGACAAATCAAGTTGATTGAAAAAATTAAGGTTTTTGTTATAATGAATAAACCTTATGTTCCGAAAGTTAAAGAAAAATCTTTCATTTTGATCATTTCAGTATGTCATCATCAACAATAAAAATGGAAATATTGTTATTGAACTATTTCCTTTTTTAAAAGAAAACATTTCCAGTTTTTCAGTTTATGGAATTCCAATTTTTTTTTTAAATTCTTTCCTCTCTGTTTAAAAGAAATTATTTTCATAATGTCCATAAATATTCAATTAATATACATTATAATTATATTGTATTATAATTATATAATACGTAAAAAATATAATTATGATAAGGACAGTGTGATTTCTCATTAGGAACGTTCTCTATTGTTAGCATAATGGAGAGGAATTTTGAATCCTCTCTTGGTAAATTCTTATCAATAGTTGTAATAAGACATCGCAATGTTCCCTGTATTTCAATGTTTACTTCTAATGAGTTGTCTAATTAACACTATAATAATTTTATGTTTATTATCACATAAAGCCATAATTTTTATATTTTGAATTTATGGCTTCAAAATAGATGAGCATTTAAATTGCGTCTCCAATTTGCCCATGAGGGAGTCATAGCTATATACAGAACAAGGCATTCTCTGACTTTTTTTTTTATAACCTTTTATTCATTGAAAAAGAAGCAAATGTCATGAAACAAAATGACTGAAGATTGTGCCTTTCAAATGTTCAAAATACTTTTTCTCCAAAAAAATCTTTGTGAAAATTTCATTTCACATTGTGTAACCCATTCCCCCGCTCAAATTTTATCTTTCACAAAATTCCTTTTTTAAAACTTTTTTTTAGCTTCATAATATCATACCAACATAATCAGTTAAAGTTCACTCTTTCCGTGTTTGCTCTGTGTTTGCTTGTTTGTCTGTATTGGTCCGTGTTTGCTCTGCTCCCGATTTGTATTGTTTTAATGGACTTTGATCTTGAATACTGTTCCTTCTCTCCATATTTCATTATACAAATGTATTTCAATAAGATATAAGTGCATTGTTACATTTGAGGTTATTCAATACTGCAGTAATGAAGATAGATTTTACTCCTTACTTTTTACAAGTTATGAAATGCAATGATTATTCTTATATGATTTGCATGCATACACATGTATCGTATGCTAAAAAGGTCCTTTATTTATGAAGTATTAGTCACATCGTGAGCTTGATCTTTGATTCAGAATTATAGACACCACTTTGATATTTTGAATTTTATCCTAAATCTTGTTGCTATAAGTGGATAATGCGTTTATTGGAAAATCAGATTTGACTGATTTTAACCTTAATGATTAATTAGTATATGACTGATTTTAACCTTAATGATTAATTAGTATATGTAATACTTAGAGTGATGTAAACTTTATGAACAGATAGGAATTTGAATTTTTGCAACGCCATATAACTTCCGTCTTATTCAATGAACTGATGTAGTTTTTCAGTATCGTTTTTTAAGCTTCTGCATATTAACATTGCAAACAGGATCTTATACCCAAGATTTTAATTTCAGGAAAGTGAAGTTCCAGTGGTATCATACTTAAATATGAAGACAGGCAATATAAGTCTTACAGTCTATCGGAATGATCAGTGACATTTTCGTCAGAAGTCACACTTTCTAGGAAGAAAAATACATAAGATTTTAAACAGTATTCTTATTTGGCTGCATTAAACTTCTGCGCAAAAGCCTCTAAATATGGCATGATTAAAAAGAGTGAAAAACTTCTACATATAAGAAGAAATCTCTTGCTGTGGAGTTATATTCGAAATTTATAATGTATATCGACTTGCATGGTTTTATCAATAGTTATTTTTAATTCGTTTATCGACTCTAAATATTCTAGTGAATTCGAAATGAAGCACACCAGTCTACCAAATTTGTTTCATATTTGGATGTTTTACTGACTATAGACGACTTCAGTTTCTCCATCGCCAAATACCCGCGGTGTAGTAACTTTCCAATATCAACAGCATATGGTGGGTATGTCTCCCACCTGATTCATTACGAAAAGCATACTCTGTACAATCCACATTAATTTTAAACCAAGGCAGGCTACTGACAAATTAGTTACTTTACAGGGTTTTCAACAATGTCATTTAAAGTCAGAATTTGGCAAATTTTACGAGTTTAAATTGCAAATACAACCAATCGTTTTGTCGAAAGTTTATATTTATATACCAATTGTTAGGTTATTGTTTAATACTGAATTTATCTACGGACACTCTGTTGACCTGTTCAATACAAGAGGCTCACATCGGGTGTGACCGGTCGACGGGAAAAGCATACTCCTCCGAGGCACCTGATCCCCCTGTAGTGTTTCCAGGGGTCCGTATATTTTTTGCCCTGTCAACGATTGGTATTGTTTGAAGGAATTATGAGATCGATAACTGTTCGTTATGTTCACCTTTTTCATTTAATGGATATATTTTTTATCATCTTAATTCAAAACACAACTTTTAACCTAATTGAAAACAATCAGGTGATAATGTATAAAATGCAATGCTTCTTGAGTATTTGAAGGTTTTTGAAGATGAAAATTTCGAATGCGTTCCTTTATCACTTGTAACATCATTTCAATTGACAATGAAAAAAAAACTCCCTGATGATATTTGTTAACAATTTATTGTTCAAATCAGGAAAAAAGTTGTGTTATGCTTTAGCTTCGTCTTATTGATTGTAGACTTTGTGATAAAGATAATGACTGTTCAAACAGACGTGAATAAAACGAGAAAGAGCGAATAAAAAAGATTCCCATTTATATTTATTATCAAAGCATTGCTAATACATCAATTAACGCTGTCAGGTGATATTTGATTTTGAAAACAGATGGGCAAATACTCCAATCTATGAGAAAAAAATTGGAGGATTTAAGAGGTAATGTATAATTTATTGCATGGAAAAGTACTTGTGATGGTTACGTAACTTAAGGCACTGTTTTTGTCTAAAAATATTAGATTTCTAGCTAGCTCCCCCTTATAAGGATGCCCATAATTGACTGCTGGTCGAAATCAACATCACAGTGGTAAAGTTCCTACAATAAACTGTTGATGCGGATGTTTAAACAAGACAGGACGTTATAATGCCTCTGTTTACTTACATCAAAACAAACAAAGATAACAGATGACGCAAAATTTGCCTTTATGGACATTTTAAATTGTTTCGTTGAGAAATTGGGCAAATATTTTGAAATATAAATAAACAATTTTACATCGTCTTGTGAGAATACGAGGAAAAAAATAGTTTAAAAGCTTAAATTTTGATTGAATGAAAATATAAATCAGAGAAACCTAGTGAATACTCGATAGTTTTTTAGAACTCAATTAGTTTAGGGAATGTCCCTTGTTTGACTGAGCAAACTTCTTTCTGTTAATCTATTCTACAATCTGATTACCATGGCTTGGAAAAAAATGCATTATTTAATTGTCTAGTTCCCAAAATATGAACTCATCTGAGATAAATAAATTCTTTAAGTAAGTTTTAGTTTCAAGATAATCATATATTTTACATTTTGTCCCGGTAGGTATTTCAGCTAGGACCAAACATAATGTTTAATATCGGCAAATAAAATGTTGAAACAGTAACGTCATGATATTCTTGAAACTAAAATATTTGGTTAAATGAATACGCAAACATTTTTTTCTGTAAATTGATAACATAATTTCCTGTTCAATTTCGTGAAATCATACAAGGAACAGTATATAACTTTCTAAGTATTAAACTTCATCAGAGATAAACGCAATTAAGTATTAACATGAGTAAATAGTGATAATATTTCCTACCATTTCAATAAAGTACTAGTATCAAACATTTAAAGCCGGCTTTGAGTATTTTCATATGAACGCTATTTCTGGAAATGAAGAGGTAGCAGAGCAGAAATCTACGACAAAAATGAAAAGTCGTAATGATTACTTGGCAAAATTGCCAACTAACAACTTTTCAAATTAGATATCTAGTATATCCTCCCAAAGCATTCTTGTTATAGATAAAAATGTCAGAATCGAATAATTTAGGATTCAAATGCTAACTCATAAAAGCGAAACAATTTGACAAATGTGTAATAAGCTTCAAGCCAAGCTCGCGAAATTCCCGGAGAAGACATTCATTTATTATGAAAACACCTCCTTTGTATTCAGTTTCACAAAAATCAGAACAAATTTCACAGGAATTTGGTATGTTTGTTTTATTGTTTAAATTTTCTGTACGTATGTCGTTTTGCATTGAGGACAAGTACTGCATGAAAAATCCACAACGCTACTGATTCCTAAACTGCCATGACGTCATTATTCCATGACCATATTGATTTATATAGCGTATATCTTTTTAAAATTAATTTTTGTATTGGTACAATAAATTTGTTATTAAATATATTTCATTTCGGGTGCAGGCATGATTTTAGATCAATCACATAATCAGACTTTTCCCCCTCAATTTCCCTCCGTAAAATAAGTGTGATTAGGACACTTTCTGGAATCTTTCCAGAGTGATAAATGATATACTTCGACTATATAAATGGTAATTGTGCACTCCGAAATATTCTTAACTTTTTGGTTGATTATAGTAAAAATGCTTGTTTTCTAAGCCTATTGACAAAGTTTTCCCAAGGGTAAACATAACTACCTTACCTTGCACTTTCACAATCAACAAATCTCGACCACAAATCATCTCCTTACATCGATTGCTCAGCGGATATGAAGAACAATCGTGATAGAAGGCCCACATTAAATGGATGTTTATATCACTCTAATTCAAAACTGTTTTATCAATTTACTCTCGTCAGGATCAAAGTTATGAGGCTATAGGCATACATCATATTAAAGGAAAAGGAGCGTAAGAAAGTATTTACCTCTTTATCCTGTTTTTAATGCAACTGCCTTATTAAATTATTCGAAATTTGAAATTTTGAAAATATGTTGGTAATAAAATCATATTTGAAACTTTTTGAAGGAAACAGGGGGTGCATTCGGTGCAGTTTTTAGCTTATTCCTATTTGGTTTAGCCCAAATAAAAATAAAGTCGAGAAATTCTTGGTTTTTTTCTTTTTAAATTAAAGTTCAATATGACTTCACTGCAAGAATACTAAAGCTGAAAATGACAAGTATTAGCTTTCCTGAAAAGCTTTCTGATGTGAACAGATTATTATTATCATTGTGTGAAGAAATAAGAAAAGTTTAATCCAGAGTATTCAACATAAATTCATTCATTTTTAAAGAATCAAGAAAAGTTTAATTCATGCAATGTCATCAACAGAAACATGAGACTCAGACTTGAATTTATTCTAAATAGTATTTGAACACAATTGAATGGACAATTTGGATCATTATCGAATGTTAAAAACACGAACTTGACACAAATAAGTTGCATCGTTGCACTTTAACATAAGAATTTTCATTTCACTTAATTTTTTATTGCTTCGAATATCAATTAAGTTATTTATACATGCAGATTTAATTTTGAATTCAGAGATACTTAGAATACATTGAAAATACACATTTATAAGTTCCTATGATAAAGATATTCGACAATTGTTGACCTGACCAGCTTCACTCCTGCTGTTTTGCTGGACATGAATGATGCACGTAATATCGGGAGGTGGGGTGGGGGGTGGCAGGCCCCTTACTATTTTGAAAACATAATCTAGATCTTTTACTGTTGAAAATGTATACTGTAAGGCTTCCCCCATCCACTTAATGGTGAATACTGTATAGTGAAATAACGGCTTGTATTAATACAATTTGGTTGTGAAAAAAATTGGAACATCTACCCCCCCCCCCCTCCACACACATAAAAAAGTTTTTTTCTGGCTGCGTGTCCCCTTTCAAACACGATAGAATATGCCTGAAATGTTATGAAATCTGTAATGTATAAAATGATTATCATGATAATATCAAGTTTAACGTCCAGTGCTCTCGTCTTGGTTGGCCGGGTGTCAATCCTGTTTCCAGTGACCTTAATGTTCTCCTATTAATTGATAGTTAAGATAGTATGGGGTTTCCAGGAATGACTTATCACAAGGATCTATCGAACGTCGTCCAACAAGCCATGACAAAACTGATGCCAAGACGTCAGACAATAACCTGATGAAAATATACATAGCAACCGGTAACATATGCTACGTGATCACTTTACATGTATATGTATCATTTTATCATCACGTCATCAGTTTTTCCTACATGTAGGGTGGCATCTACACGTATGTACAAACTTGTAGATTTGTCTTCAATATATGAATATTTTACATATTTGAAATAGCCAGCGTATTTTGAGAATGGTTTATGACTGATTGTTTGGAAAACAACGCGATATTAAAACAATATTGTATGATCATGGCTTTATTTTTGTTTATGCGTTACCGGGATCCCTTTAGAAATACACTTGATGTCGAGATCACAAAAAAACGAAGTCTCTAGCCATCTGTAGGTAGTAAAAAGAATAGAATATATCCGAAGTGGTGTCAAATTCTTACATTGTGTATATTGTACCCTGAAACGAATTTTAATGTATTTGAGATTTTTTGAGTGAAAACAAACTTAACAACACTTGTTTGATAGGGAAAGAATGGGGAATACAGTGATCTTCATTCAGACTAATGATTGATTGATTGTTATTGTTTTACGCCGAGTCGGCAATATTTCAGCCATATTTCGGCGGTAGGAATTATAACACTCCATGAACGGTTTTGAAAGTTTTTGGGTTTCTCTGGCGGCCCCCAATGAGCCTACTCTTTTTCGAAATAAAGGGGAATAAATATATAAAACGTTTTATATTAACATAAACTCAGGTTTATCCAGAATTAGTACACAATGTTATTTAAACGCTTAAGGGTGTAGTTAAGAGGTTTTGGAATTGTCGAAAGTTATGACTTGTCAAATGGGGTAGAATGTTTTAATTCTTATATGGAAGTTGGATTGTATGAATCAACATAA